>NC_080169.1:81927518-82527518 GCF_950295315.1 Erinaceus europaeus
ACAGCTCCACCTTCTAGGCTTAGAGTCACTATTTTAGTAGTTTGCCAGAATAATTTTACATTTCACTGAGGAACATTTGAGAAATTCATAACACCCTCTCAGACTTCTCCAGATGAAATAAAATGAGACTCATTTTATTTTCTCAAGCTGAAGTGCATATCTATTTATATCAATCTCTCTATATCTATGTATATATATTATTTAGGTAAAAGGTAGAGTGTGATATTCTTCATTGGATAGAATTTCAACATCTAAGTAGTTTTTATTAAATTATGACTTCTATTTTAGTATCAATTTGTTTTGTAGAGTTGAGCTACAATGAAGACCACACTTCTGAAGATGTAAAGACAAAGCTAAGAGAATGGTATAGACAGTGTTTTCTATATTACCTCCCTTATCTTTCTGTTTCTTTCTTTTTGTAAAAAGAAATACACAACTAACTTGCATTGTTTGAAAAAGGAAAGGAAGAAAGAAATGAACTGAATGCAGGCCAAATAGGATTATCTTCTTACTGAAGATAATGTGAATTACTTTTAGTAGGACTTAATCTCATGAGTTTGGACTAATAGAGAAAGAATCATCTAGACTAAACCAAATGTGTCTAAAGATGTGGTGTATAAAGATTCTAAATAGTAGTATTCTATAGACAAAGCAGTTACTGGACATAATTAAAAGCCATCATCCAAAATTGGAAATTATTTTATTAATATTTAATTGGTTTACATTGAATTATTATTATTTAAAAATATTTATTTATTCCCTTTTGTTGGCCTTGTTGTTTTATTGTTGTAGCTATTATTGTTGTTGTTATTGAGATCATTGTTTTTGGATATGACAGAGAGAAATCAAGAGAGGAGGGCAAGGCAGAGGGGGAGAGAAAGATAGACATCTGCAGACCTGCTTCACCTCCTATGAAGCCACTCCTCTGCAGGTGGGGAGCCAGCACTGGAACCCAGATCCTTATCCTGGTCTTTGCGCTTCACGCCATGTGCACTTAACCTGCTGCTCTATCACCCGACTCCCTGAATTATTATTTTTAAGAAAGAGTAGGGAACTTTGAATAAAATATTTATAAATAACATGCTACACAATATGCTCAGTGGAAAAAATTATATGAATCATATTCTGATGAAGGCCCTGAAAATTAATTAAAAATCTTCTGGTTTTTAGTACAATAATAGAACTTGAGACATTTCAAAACAGCAGAAGGATAACTCAGTAAATGGTAGTAGGAAAAGATTATTTCACTACCTTATATTTAACAAGAATTTCCAGATTAAACAAATAATATATATTTATTATACACATACATAAATGTACACATAATTAATAAAAAACAAATCAATACTGACAAAAACTTGTAATAGAGAAGACCAAAGTGTGATTCCCAGTCACAAAACAAAGGAAAAAGTAAAAGTAAACTAAAAGTATCTGCTACAAAATAACAAAAAAAGTAGAACTCAAAGACTAAATATTTTTATTGTTTATGAGTATATTCTTATAATGATTTTATTTATTTGTTGAACAGAAACAGAAATTGAGAGGGCAGGAGTAAATAGAAAGGGAGAAAGACATCTGCTACAATATTGTTTCACCACTTATGAATTTCCCCCCCCTGCAATTGGGGAATGGGGCCCTGAATCCAGTCTTTGTGCATGGCAAGATGTGCCCTCAACCAAGTGAACTACCACCGTGTTCCAGTGTATTATTATTATTATCAATATATAAAAAGTTTTCTTTTTAAGTTGTGGTATATATACACAATGGAATACTACTCAGCTACTAAAAATGATGAATTTACCTTCTTCGCCTCATCTTGGATGGAGCTTAAAGGAATCATGTTAAGTGAGATAGGCCAGAAAGAGAAAGATGAATATGGGATGACCTCACTCATAAACAGAAGTTGAGAAATAAGAATAGAAAGGGGGAAACACAAAGTAGAACTTAGACTGGGCTTGGTGTATTGCATCAAAGTAAAGTACTCTGGGGGAGGCGGGTTTCAGGTCCTAGTGCATGATGGTAGATGAGGATCTAGGCTGGAGATGGTGTTCTGTAGAAAACTGAAATTTTACTCATGTTCCAACAGCTGTACCTACTATAAACCATTAATCTCCCAATTAAAAAAAAAACTATAGGAAAACAACTGATGCTCCTTTAAGTGGGAAATGTGTGCAGGTGCAATACTTTGAAAAGAAACATTTCACAGTGAAATTAAAGCCACTCAGTTGGAAACATAGGATCAAGACAAAAAACAAAGCAAAACAAAACCCTCCTGATATATTCATCTTTACAGAAAAATGGATATCTTGAATAAACAAATTATATTTAAAAAGAATTAGTAATTGTCAACAAGAAAGATAATGTTATTTACCTCTTAAACAACAAAGTTGAAATAAGAAACAGTAACAAGTAACGTCAGATTGATGGGAACCAAACATTCACACTGTACTGGTGATATCAGTGTGCTAAATAATACATATCTAGTACCTTCAGTTCTCTTTAATGAAACATTCATATTGTTCCAGCTTCCCAGGACTGACTGACTGACAGGGTTTCAAGATTTATCTCAGAAAAAGAATGTCTTATCCAAAGTCACATCTTTTCCTTGGATTGGCCATATCTAAGAGTAAATCACCGGTCATTTGAGTTCAATTTACGACAATTCTGAACAGTCCTTCTAGCTCTAGAACTCTGTGCTGAGCCACTGAAGGGAATATTTTGTCTTGCTTTACTGGTTCACTGCTGTCTTTGGCTTAGCCTTCTCTCTTTCACAGAAAGAGTTGGTACTTAGAGCTCTTTAATTAGTCCGAAGGCAAAATGGTTATGGAAGTCAAAAGACTTCAATTCGGATGATCAGCTGACTCAGAAATTCCAGTTTCAAAAATAATGTTCTTAAATGTAAGAGAAGATGTATTTTAAAGGATAACATTGCACTGCGTTGTTATACAGATTTCATAGACAATCTATATGGCTAACTGCTGGAAATAAGAAAAATTATTCCAACCATATAAATATTGCTGAGGCACTGAAAATGATAGTTAAAAATATAAAGTAGGAAAATACTTGTATGTATAAAGGAATATCGTTTATACACACATATAAGAATGCAATATGTGAAAAATGATAGGTTTCTGAGAAGTGCATTTGATATAATCTCATTTTCCCCTAAAGTATGTATCAGTGCATATAAAAAAGATTATAAATAGAATGTTGACATTTATTTTGTCTGGGAATTAAGACTTTATAGCACTTTTTTTTCCCTTGTTCTTGCTGAGATTTCTAAAATTTCGGCAATAATCGTGTATGTTAAAATTTAGAAAATATGTCTATTTCATTTTTTAAAATAGATTTTGAAAAACCCTATCACAAGACTTAAGATCTACTATGGGAGTGCTTTGATTTTGAATTTTTTGTGTCAAAGTGTGTGTGTGTACTTCCTTGTTTTTCCTTTATCGAGAGTGGCTGTGCCTGAGTGTGTGTGTGTGTGTGTGTGTGTGTGTATGTGTGTGTGTCCAGGATTATACAAATCTTGGTGCCAGTACAAGGAAGTTACTGCTCTCCATAGACATTTTTCCATTTAAAATTTTACTTTTTACATGATATAGACAGAAAGAGAGAAGTAGGGAAGAGAGAAAAGGAGAGAGAAAGGACGATAACTACAGTACTGCTCACCAGCTTGTGAAACTCACTCCTGTAGGTGGGAACCAAGAGTTTGAACCCTAGTCCTCATATATGGTATTGAATGTGTTCTAAAGGGTATACCACCACCTGGCTCCTAGAGTGACTACATTTTAAAAATAAATTTATTTTAATTTTGATTAATTAATTTGAAAAAAAATGTACTGGTTATTTAAGTACGTTACAAGACTTTCCACCACTAAAGTTCTGTGCCCAACACCTAGTGATAATCATCACAAGAAGGGAGGTAGGAGGTTGGCATTTGGCACATTGGGTTAAGCACACATAATAATAATCATAACAATATCTTAGAGACAGAGTGCTTTGTTTCTTTATAATTTCACGTGTTTGAATACAGTCCACATATGAGTGAATCCATCTAGTAGTTGTTCTTCACGTATTTATTTATGTCACAAAGCACAACCACCTCCATTTCCAACTATTTTGTGTCAAAGGACACAATATCATACCTTTGTTTGGGGGGGGATTAATGGCTCACAGTCAACCTTAAATACAATTGTTTGTACATGTGTAAAATTTCTCAGTTTTCTGCAAAACACCCTCACCCGCAGCTTGGGTCCTCCTCCATCATCATGCACTAGGACCTGAACCCCGACTCCATCCACTCTTGACCAGGATTCTTTACTTTGGTGTAATACACCAAGCCCAGTCCCAGTCTTGCGTTGTGCTACGTATTCTGTTATTAATTTTCAAATTCTATTTGTGAGTAACATTATCCTCTATTCTTCTCTTTCTGCCTTATCATACTTGATAGAATTCTTTCAAGTTCCACCCAAGAGGAGGTGAAGAAGGTGAGTTCATCATTTAAAAAAAAAAATTTTTATATATAAAAAGGAAACATTGACAAAACCATAGGAAAAGAGGGGTACAACTTTGCCCAATTCCCGCCATCAGACCTCCGTATCCCATCCCCTCCCCTGAGTTCATCATTTTTAATAGCTGAGTAATACTCAATTGTGTATATCATCTATTGTGTATATCATCTGTATATATATAGTGTGTATATCATCTATTGCTGAACACTTGGGTTCCTTCCAGGTTTTGACTGTTACAAGTTATGCTGCTATGAACATAGGCATAGACACATCTTTTTTTTTTGATGGATATGTTTGGTTTCTTAGGATATATCCTTAAGAGAGAAATTCCATAGCCACAGAGTAGGTCCATTTCTAGCCTTTTGAGAGTTATTCAGACAACTCTCCACAGGGGTTGGACCAATTGACTTTTCCACAGTGCAGGAGGGCTCCTTTCTCTCTATAACTTATCACTTCTACTGTATGACATTGTCACAAGGGTGAAGTGGTATTTCATTCTTGTCTTTCTTTATATTTCTCTAACAATTAATGACTTGAAGCATTTTTTTCCCCGTATGTTTGTTGGTCTTTTGGATCTCTTCTTTGGCCAATATTCTGTTCATTTCCTTTCATTTTTGGATGGGGTCATTTTTTTGTTGTTGCTAAGTTTGGTGAGGTCTTTATATATTTTGTCTATTAGCCTTTTGTCTGCTGTATGGCATATAAAGATCTCCCATTTTCTTTGGGTGGTGGCTTCTTTTGCTGTTCTGAGGTTTTTTTAATCTGATGTAGTACCATTAGTCTATCTTTGTTTTAGTCTTCCTTGCAATTAGATTTACATCATAGAAGATACCTGTAAAATTTAGATGGAAAAAAATTATGCCAATATTCTTCTTTAAGTATTTGATAGTTTTTTTTTTTTTTTGTCCTATATACAAGTCTTTGATGAATACGGACTTTACTTTTGTGTGTGGTGAAATGTAGAGGTTTAGTTTCACTCTTCTGCACATTTCAACCCAATTTTTCCAACACCATTTGCTAAAGAGACTCTCCTTTCTCCATTTAATAGTTAGGACACACCTTATAAAAATTAGATATCCAAAGGCGTGGGGGTTATTTCTGTGCTTTCAATTCTATTCCAATGGTTACTGTATATATTTTTTCAGCACAAGGCAGTTTTGATTACAATGGTCCTATAATATAATATGATATCTAGGACTATGATACCTCTAGTTCTCTATTGTCTCTCATTTTACCCCTCAGATAATGGAAAAGTATTTAAATTGCATGTAATGTCTTCACTTCACCCCTGTGAGAAGGTCATTAACCTCTCATTGCATATAATGTAAATAACCTCTCATTTAATGCCCTGTTTATACAAGGTGTGAAATTTTTAAAAAGTCAGCTAGAAAAAAAATTTACAAACACATAATATGTCAGAACTCTACTATTTTGTAGAAAAAAAATTCAAGAATTTTAGTTAAGTTGGAGGCCTGAATGCTAGTGAGAAGTCAGCTCAGATATAAAGATGAGTAGGTGTTAGCTGGTTGAGAAGTGAGAGATAAAATATTCTTGGTTCATTTTGCTTTGACTTTTATCTTTTCTTTTTTTTTAAATTTTTTATTTAAGAAAGGATTAATGAACAAAACCATAAGGTAGGAGGGGTACAACTCCACACAATTCCCACCACCCAATCTCCATAACCTACCCCCTCCCCTGATAGCTTTCCCATTCTCTAGCCCTCTGGGAGCATGGACCCAGGGTCATTGAGGGTTGCAGAAGGTAGAAGGTCTGGCTTCTGTAATTGCTTCCCTGCTGAACATGGGCGTTGACTGGTCGGTCCATACTCCCAGTCTGCCTCTATCTTTCCCTAGTAGGGTGGGTCTCTGGGGAAGCTGAGCTCCAGGACACATTGGTGTGGTCTTCAATCCAGGGAAGCCTGGCCAGCATCCTGGTGGCATCTGGAACCTGGTGATTGGAAAGAGAGTTAACATACGAAGCCAAACAAATTGTTGAGCAATCATGGATCCCAAGCTTGGAATAGTGGAGAGGAAGTGTTAGGGAGGTACTCACTGCAAACTCTAGTGTACTTCTGCTTTCAGGTATATATTTTGCAGTAGTTTATGGATATGTGTGCACATAAGCTCTCTCTCACAGAAACTGGTGTATATCTAGGTTATGGGACTTTGTTAGAAAGTGAACCACCTGAGATGAAATTAGAGTGAACTATAAAAGGAAAGGTCTCACCCGAGTAATGAAGCTGAAGGGTTGTCATTCCACATGTGAAGTCTCTGGACACAGTCTGAGGTGAAGCATGTTGAGGTGGCAATTGTTGCGTTGGTTAGGTTGTGATCGGCGGATGCAATATTATTTGGTATGGATTGGGAGATGCATACGGGAAAGTGGGCCCTGTCCAAGGGTTCCAGGACTGGGGGAAGTAGGGGCTTTATAGTGGAGATGTGAGGTTCCTGCTGTCTTAGGGTTCAAAAAGACAATTGATAGTTAATGTTATCATTACATTATTTGTTAATTGGGTTAACTTTGAAAGGTCCTTTTGTTAGGGTTTGCTGTACAGTATCCAGTATCTTCTATATAGCTGTGCTACTGGATGCTTCTAATCTACTTGGTATAGGCTTTTGAGAGAGTCCGCATATCAAATACACAGCCTATATATTAAAAAGATTCAGTTTGTCTTTTGAGAAACTTTGAGACATGCAACTGATTTTCCCCCTCATATTAATTAACTACTGATTTATATGTCTACATTTTGCTAGGAGTGTACATAAACACCATTCCCACCACCAAAGGACTGTGACCCATCCCTCCCACTGGCCCAGGAAGCTGCATGTCTACCCCTCACCACAGGGTTTTTACTTTGGTGCCCTACTTACAATTTGCTCAGGTCCTGCTTTTAGTTTCCCTTTCAGATCTTCTTACTCAACTTCTGTTGATGAGTGGGATCATCCCATACTCATCTTTATCTTTCTGACTTAGCTCACTTAACATAATTCCTTCTAGCTCTGTCCAAGATAGGTCAGAGAAGGTGGGTTCATTGTTCTTGATAGCTGCATAGTATTCCATTGTGTATATATACCACAGCTTTCTCAGTCACTCATCTGGTGTTGGGCACCTGGGTTGCTTCCAGGTTTTAGCTATTATGAATTGTGCTGCTATGAACATAGGAGTACACACCTCTTTTTGGTTGGGTGTTATGGAGTCCTTGGGGTATAACCCCAGGAGAGGAATTACTGGATCATATGAAAGGTCCATGTCTAGCCTTCTGAGAGTTTTCCAGACTACTCTCCACAGAGGCTGTACCAATTTACATTCCCACCAGCAATGTAAAAGGGTTCCTCTGTCCCCACATCCTCTCCAGCATTTGTTGCTGCTATCCTTTTTGATGTATGCCATTCTTACAGGAGTGAGGTGGTATCTTAGTTTTGTCTTAATTTGCATTTCTCTGACAATCAGTGACCTAGAGCAGTTTTTCATATGTTTGTTAGCCTTTTGGATCTCCTCTGTAGTGAATGTTTTGTTCATATCCTCTGCCCATTTTTGGATGGGGTCATTTGCTTTTTTGGTGCTAAGTTTGCTGAGCTCTTTATATATTTTGGTGATTAGTTTCTTATCTGATGTATGGCATGTGAAGATCTTCTCCCATTCTGTGAGGGGTCTCTTTGTTTGTTTAATAGTTTCTTTGGATGTGCAGAAGCTTTCCAACTTGATGTAGTCCCATTGGTTTGTTTCTGCTTTAGTCTTCCTTGCAATTGGGTTTGATTCATCAAAGATGTCCTTGAGGTGTAGGTGGGGACTTTTATCTTTTCTAACATTGCAATGCATGTTTAATGGACAGTTTTTATATAATTACAGATACTACAATATGAGGATGATTTAAAAATAAAGATAAAAAAAATCAAGGCAAATTCTTTCCTGTCATCTTCCATGTATACTTGCAACAAGTTTCAGAAATCATTTTATATAGAAATTCACTATTAGAGGGTTGGGGGGGTAGTGCAGAGGGTTAAGCACACATGGCATGAAATGCAAGGATCCCAGTTCGAGCCCCCAGCTCCCCACCTGCAGGGAGGTTGCTTGTCTCATAAGCAGTGAAACAGATCTGCAGGTGTCCATCTTTCTCTTCCCCTCTCTGTCTTTTCTTCCTCTCTCAATTTCTCCCTTACCTATCTAATAACAACAGCAGTGATAACAATGATAAACAACAATGGCAACAAAAGGGAAAAAATAGCCTCTAGGAGCAGTGGATTTGCAGTGTAGGCTCTGAGCCCTACAGATAACCCTGGAAGAGGAAGAAAGAAAGAAAGAAAGAAAGAAAGAAAGAAAGAAAGAAAGAAAGAAAGAGAGAGAGAGAGATAGAGAGAGAGAGAGAAATTATCGTACTAAATGGCAAGACTTGGATCTTGGATATCTTTTGAGAGATTTCTTGGAAAATCAGACACAAAAGATGAATATATTTCTGGATTGCTAAAAACCTTTATTCTTTGACTGTTGCCAGTTTTTACTGAAGGATTATTATATACTAAGATCTTTCCAAAATCTATTCCTGGTCTCTTAGCTCTATCATTTATTCTACTTTTGAGAAATGTCTTCAATAAAAGACCATTTTTCTTGAATAACTTTTAAATCTTGACATGTTTTAATTGTGGTTCATCATCCTAATATTGATTATCTGTGGCCTGAGATTGAATTTCTTTTTCAGTTTTGCAGAGAAAATGCCAAGGTAAATTCACCAGAGAATGTTTGTTTTTCATATTATCATATTATAATTTTGCCGTCTTTGCATTATTCTCATTTCTAAACTTTGCACTTGAGTGACTTGTATACAGTCAATTTTGCAGACAGCTATATGAAAATAGGTTATGTTTCTGAATATATGGATGTCTAAGCATATGGACAAAAGGTTAATACTTCAGTCAATTATCCAAAGGCTTTTATTTGTACAAAATTAATCATGGCAGAAGTTGGCTTTCACTTGCTTCTTCCCTACTGTTGGAAGCTATGAGAAGTCCAAATATAGTTGCTAGGGTAGTGGTTCTCACAGCACCAATTCAACTATCATTTTGTATTTAGTCCATCACTTAGACACATCATTTCTGAGATATTTTTATGAATTTCTAGGGTGGCCTTTCCCTGTTTAACTTAGCTCTACGATTGTCTTCTAATTATTTTGTTGTAACTTCTGCCTCATTCTTGTTGCCTACTTTAGGTGAAAGATGGAAGCAGAGTAATTACAAATGAATTTGTTTGGAGTGACTTATTTGAATTTTTTACAGTTTTGAGCCAAATATTGTTGGCTTCAAAAGACTGTTCACTGGTTACTGGTGAATATAGCATGTACTTTTTAATGTCTTTTAAAATTTTTATTTATAAAATGGAAATATTGGCAAAACCATAGGATAAGAGGGGTACACTTCCACACAATGCCCACCCTCAGAGCTCTATATCTAGAAATATTTTCTATTTATCTCTCTGGGAATATAGACCCAGGATCATTATGGGGTGCAGAAGGTGGTAATTGCTTCCCTGCTGAACATGGGTGTTGTCAGGTTGATCTATACTTTCGTCCTGTCTCTCTCTTTCTCTAATGGGGCAGGGCTCTGGAGAGATGGGGCTCCAGGACAAATTGGTGGGATCATCTTCCCAGGGAAGTCAGGTTGGCATCATGTTAGCATCTGGAACGTGGTGGCTGAGAAAGAGTTAAGATATAATGCAGAAAAAATTGTTGACTAACCATAAACCTAAAGGCAAGAATACTGTAGGTGAAGATTTGGGGTCTTCATTTTGGAAAAAGCTAGTATGTCTATTTTAGGTATATTCCAGAGGTCCCATGACTTTACTAATTTTTGCCTGACTTTAGCAACTAAAATACAGGTGAACTCAAGGTATTATCTGGGGAGATAGTGTCATAGTTGGATAAAGAACTACAAAGCTGCATCAGGGAAGACAGTAGCTCCCCAAAATTTGGAAAGTATATAAATATTGTTAAGTGTAAACCCCACCAATTTGATCTGGGGCTTATATTTAGCACAGGAGCCCTGGCCCATTAGAGAAAGAGACAGGCTGAAAGTATAGATCAACCTGACAACACCCATGCATTCCTGTAGGTCTGAGCTGGCATTCTGTGGTCACAGCTAGAAACATTGTAGGCTACACTAATTTCAGGACCCATTTTTCTCTAGTGGTAGAGTATATTGTCCAACCTTCTTTGGAGAACGGAACATTCCCTATCATTGTTGATCTACATTGAAGGCAAGGTCCTATATGGGCCCACAAAGGGGTCCATTCTGTTGTTCTTGGTAGAGATGACCAGTGACAGTGCTAGAGGTCTAGGCCCATCATGTCTGTGTGGGAACCCTTACCACTTATCCCCAGTAACTCTGAGCAAATTTCTTAACCTTTTTTAGTGTCAATTTTCTTATTTTTGTAAATAAGATAACATTTACTTTAAGACTGAAAAAATAATATTGTATGTAAAGTAGATAGCACAGTCTGGGACATAGTGTTTAATAAATGCTAGATATTATTTTGTTCCTTTTTAAGTAGACTTATGTTCAATTACATGCAACATTATGTTCAGGTAGAGAGCACAGCAAGTTACACAATGAATGTTTGTCACTGAGACTTGGAGGTCCCAGAACTAATTCCCAGAACCACCATTAATAAGAGCTGTTAAGTTCTCTGGTCAAAAAGGATATAACACAAACAAACAAACAAATACTTAAATATCACAAGTTTCATTGCCCCTAAAATTTTATAATACTGACAATTTGTCAATATGAATCAACCTTACTTTATGTTTGCTCTATTATTTTGCCTTCTCCCTTCCTACTTCTGTTAGTTTGTTGTTGCTGTTGCTTGCCACCAAGATACCTCTGAGACTTAGTGCCAGCATGATGCCTCAACCTTTTTCCCCTTTTATTCTGATAAAGATCATATAGGGAGAGAGATCAGTGGAAAGAGCTGTAGAAAGAGACACATGTAGTACTGTTCCACTGCTCATAAAGCTTTCCTTCCCGACTCCCACAGTGGGGAGATTGAGGATTGATCGTTGCTGGGTTCTTACACAGGGTAAATTGTGCACTCTATTGGGTGCATTACTACCTGATCTCTATTTTGTTTTCAGATAAAACAAATGGAAAGTTAAATCATTGAAGAAACCAACTATGCAAAAAAGTTAACATTTACACCTGGTTACTACCTAAAAACATTGGAAATTTCAAATAGAATCAGTGTTACTATTTTTGGATCATACTGAATTGCTACATCATTTGAATACTAGAAATTATCTTTTGCATTAAGAAATAAATTAATTCATATAACACATCACTTAAGGAATAGGAAAGGAAATATTCATATGATGACATCAATAGATGGACAGGAAAACCTTTGACAAGATTCAATATCAATTTATAATATTCTCAATAGATGGGACTAGAATGAACATGTTTTCACATAGTAAAAGCTGTATAGAACAGGGACTAGGTGATGGTACACTGGGTTAAGTGCACATGTTATAGTGCACAAAGGTTCATACCCCAGGTCTCCACTTGCAAGGGAAAAGCTTCACAAGTAGTAAAGCAGGTCTGTAGATGTCTCTGTCTCTGTCCCTCTTTATCTGCCTCTCCCCTCTCAATTTTTCTCTGTCTCTATCCAAACAAATAAATAAATAATAAATAAAGTATAATAAATCTAATGAAATATTTAAATAAATAAATAAAAGATTTTTAAAAAGCAAGAAAAATATGTATAAAAGAAACCAACGGTTAACATCATACTCAATACTGAAAAACTGAAAGCTTCCCCTCTATGATCTGGAATATGACAAGGATGCCCAATCACACCACTATTACTCCACATAATATTGGGAGTTTTAAGCACAGTAATTAGACAACAAGAAAAAACAATATGGATCCCATCTGAAAGAGAAGTAAAACTATCACTGTTTTCAAATATATATGACAATATAGGGCTGGAGAAACAGCACAGTGATCTACACAGCAGAATTTCATGTAAGACATCAGAAGGCCAGTGTTTAATTCCTGGCACTATCATGAGTCAAACTTAGCTGTGCTCTGGATTTTTATTTTAAAAAAGACTATAAATATATAAAACTATAGAAATTGAACTAAAGAACTATAAAACTATAAAACTATAGAAATTGAACTAAAGAACTCTTAGAAATAATAAATCAATATAGAAAACTCTTGGGCTACAAAATCGATTTACAAAAATATATCATCTTTGTATAAGTAAGCAATGAGCTAAAATAATGAAAACAACTCCATAATTACATAATATATAATTAAAGTGAGATAACTATACAGTGAAGACTATAAGCTACCGATAAAATAAATAGAAGACAGAAGATAATAGATATTTCTTGCTTACTGATTAGTATATATTGACAAAAAGATCACTTTACCCAAAACAATATACAGACTCAATATAGTCCCTATAAAAACTCCTACATTCTTCAAAATATAGAACAAGATTTAGTAAAATATGGAACCACAGAAATACATGAATTATTATAGTAACTCTGAGATAAAAGAGCAAGAATCAAGATCTAATTCTGTCACTTAAAACAACACTGCAAAACACTAGTAATCAACAAAATTTTCTATTGGTATGAAACGAGACGCAGAGTTCAATGGACTAGAATGAGAGCTAAGAAAGGTAGGATATATATATATATATATATATATATATATATGCATATGTCTCACTATCTCACACCACATACAAAGATTAGCTCAAAGTAGATTAAAGACTCTAATGTTTCACCCAAGACCATCGATGGGATTTACAGTCAACAATATTTATACACCTTTTCCGTATTTGGGAGTTACTCTCTTCCCTGATCCAGCTTTCTGGTCCTTTTTCCAGTCATGCCATCATCTCCCCAGACAATAACTTGGATCCACCTGCATATCAGATGTCAGGCTCAGAAAAAAAGAAAAAAAAAAAAACCTAGTATAGTCATGGGCTTTTTGGATTATAACTAAAATAGGACTACTAACTATCTATAAAACAGAGGACCCCCCCCCCCAACTCTTCATATAAACTATTCCAGCCTTTAGGTTCATGATTAGTCAACAATTTGTTTGGCTCTATATGTTAACCCTTTTTTCAGCCACCAAATTCCAGACGTTAACATGATGCCAACTGGACTTCCCTGGACAGACAACCCCACCAATGTGTCCTGGAGCCCACTTTCCCAGAACCCTGACCCACTAGGGAAAGAGAAAGACAGGCTGGGAGTTTGAATCAACCTGTCAACTCTCATGTTCAGTGGGGAAGCAATTACAGAAGCCAGACCTTCCACCTTCTGCACCCCATAATGTCCCTTGGTCCATACTCCCGGAGGTTTAAAGAATAGGAAAGCTATCATGGGAGGCGATGGGATAGGGAGGTCTGGTGGTGGGAATTGTGTGTAGTTGTACCCCTCTTATTCTATGTTTTTTTGTGAGTGTTTCTTTTTTATAAATAATATATATATATATATATGTAGTAATGCAACTTCTCTCATAGCAGTCTTGATTCTAATTCAGACTAAGTACATTAACATTGAATTATCTCCTTACAAAACAGGAAGAGTTGCTTCTGACTATCTTGAGAAAAATCTTAAGTGTCAGAACCTGTTTTTCTAGGTGACTGATGTTATAAAATTTTCAAGAAAAGGTTTTCATTTGTTACCAATAAAGTTTATAAAGGACATCTAATAGTGGATACTATTGATTCAACACTTCTTCTTCTAGCGTTTCCCTTCTTCCGTAGCCAGTCAACAGTGTCAGGTTGAGCCTGATGTAAAGTTTCGAGACCTCCTTAAAAGTATCAACAGATTTACTGATGTTTTATACTTTCATTTTCAGAACAATGTTATAGAGTCAGATTATTTTTAAATGTTCCAAAACTGAACATGAATTTTAATGTTATGGCTATAGAAACATTTAGCCAGATCACCAGGTTGATTGATTATTCATATTTATGATACTATTTCTGTGAGAATGAATGTACAATGTTTTTCTGTTTTCTTATTGCCTCTTTAATTATGAGGGCATCTGAGACTGTGTATACCAGCCACACTTTTTATTTAAAAATTTAGTTGGCCATTGTTTTGTAAATTTATAATTATATCTGTGCATCTAATTAAATAATTCTAATTCTTTCTAAAGATCTATTTATCTATTCTCTAGCAGAGTATTTAATATGACACAGCCTATCACATTATTCTTCTCTCTTTTTAAGATTTTATTTATTTATTAGTGAGAAAGATAGGAGAGAGAGAGAGAGGAAAAAGAACCAGACATCACTCTGGTACATGTGCACCAGGGATTGAACTCAAGACCTCATGCTTGAGAGTCCAGTGCCTTAGCCATTGCGCCACCTCCCAGACCACTATTGTTCTCTTAAAAATAGACTCTAAGTACTGGAAAATTTCTTATTTTTCCCAACAGAAGTTCATTTAATCATAAGGACTCTGTGGTTAACTTGCTAGAATTAAGTGTTACTAGCTAGTTATAACAAAAAACTGCTGATTCCATGCATGCTGAGATCATGAACAGAAGCTATAAAATCTGCTTTAGATAAGAATCAGTGAATTTAGTACCCATGAATGATGCCAGATTGACAACCTTTGAATTATGCCATATGAACATGAGAGCTTTTATTTTGTTTAATGAACAGAAAAGAGAAGCAGATGCTACAGGACTACTTTACGGTGTCAGGTGTGGTGGTGGGGTAGGAGAGCATCATTGACTTCTATTTCCATTCTAATATACTTACTTGCTTAGAAGCAACTAAAGACCAGGTATTGAAGGAAAGGACTGAATGATCACCAATTGAGAAATCATGTGATCATATTTGTTAACTTAAGTATGACTATGTTGTAGTAGGCTCACAACTAGTATTTCTATATTCAGATACTTAACATATTATAACAGTTAAATCAGTTATGATCGCATAACTATTTAGAACTGAAAAGAATTTTAGCAATCCACTGTTCCAGCACCTTATATTTACAGATGAGACAAAAAAGTCCAAAAGAAGTAAGATTATTTTCCCCAAACTGGACAATTAATTAGGGGTACACTCATAACTCATTGCTAATATCTGACTTTGAATTTTATTGCCCTTGCCACTATACTATATTGTTTAACTCTGAATAAGAGGGAGAATAAAAATATAAGCTAACCGTGTCAAAGTAAGGACTACAAAAGCTGAATGGGGGCAAGAGACTGGCATACTTTAAAGATGACTTTTTAAAAAATTATTTTCCCTTTTGTTGCCCTTGTTTTTTATTTTCATGTAGTTATTATTTTTGTTATTGATGTTGTTGTTAGATAGGACAGAGAGAAATGGAGAGAGGATGGGAAAATAGAGAAGGGGAGAGAAAGATAGACACCTGCAGACCTGATTCTCCTGCTTGTGAAGTGACCCGCCTGCAAGTGGGGAGCCAGGGGTTTAAATCGAGTTCCTTACGTCAGTCCTTGTCCTTTGCGTCATGTGTGCTTAACCCACTGCACTACCGCCGACTCCCATGATGACTCTTTAGTCACAACCAGGCAACCCCATCACCTGGGGCCCTAGTCAGGGAGCGCTGGGCTTCCCACACAGACATGATGGGCCTAGACCTTTAACAAATCCCTCTCACCACTGTCACTGGTCAACTTAATGGACCCCTTTGAGGGCCCATGTAGGTCCTTGCCCTCAGTGTGGATCAATAATGGTAGGGAATGTTCCATTCTCTGAAGGGAGGTTGGGCAACATACTGTACCTACTACAAGAGGAAGATGGGTCCTGAAATTAGTGCAGCCTGGAATGTTCCTAGCTGTGACCACAGAATGTGAGCCCAGACCTACAGGGATGCAGAGGTTACATAGGCTCCTGTGCTGAATATGGGCTCTAGATCAAATTGATGGGGTTTACAATTAACAATATTATATACTTTCCCAATATTTGGGAGCTATTCTCTTCCCTAGTCCAGCTTTCTAGACCTTTTTAAAACTATAATACCATACCCCCAGACAATAGCTTAGGTCACCTGCATACTGGTTGTCAGGCACTGATCATTTATTCTAGGATGGTGATTTTCAATAAGTATTTTGAGAATATCTCGCTAATCTTTTGAACTGTCAAGACAGAAAAAGGAGAAGTGAGGTTAAAAGTATCAACTCTAATGAAGACTCTTTAGTCACCAACAAGCCACCCCTATCATCTGGGGCACTAGTCAGAAAGCCCTGGGGTTAACACACAGACTTGATGGGCCTAGACCTCTAACAGATCCCTCTCACCACTGTTGCTGGTCATTCCCATCAGGAACAGAACAACACAATGGAGCCCTCTATGGGCCCTTATCAGACCTGGCCCTCAATGTGAATCACATATGGTGGGGAATGTTCCATTCTCCAAAGGGAGGTCGGATAGCATACTCTGCCTATCACCTGAGGATAAGTCCTGAAATTGGCTCAGCCTGGAATGTTCCTAGCCATGACCACAGAATGTGAGCTCAGACCTACAGGGATACAGAGGTTACATAGGCTCCTGTGCTGAATATGGGCCCCAAATCATATTGGTGGGGTTCACAGTTAACAATATTTATATACTTTTCCCATATTTGGGAACTATTCTCTTCCCTGATCTAGCTTTCTAGTCCTTTATCCAACTATGACACCACCTCCCCAGACAATAACCTGGGTCTACCTGCATGTTAGCTGTCAAACTAAAGCAAAAACTAATAAAGTCATGGGCCCTCTGGAATATACTTAAAACAGACCTACTAGCTTTTTCCAAAACAGAGACCTTAAATCTTCATCTATAATATTCTTGCCTTTAGGTTCATGATTAGTCAACACTTTGCTCTGCATTTTATCTTAACTTTTTCAGCTGCCAGGTTCCAGATGATACCATGTTCCCAACCCAACTTCCTTGCGCAGAGGATCCCATCAGGTGTCTTATAGCCCTGCCTCCTCAGATCCTTGCCCTACTAGGGAAAGAGAGAGGCAGGCTGGAGTATGGATAGAACTGCCAATTCCCATGTTCAGTGGAGAAGCAGTTACAGAATTCATACCTTCTACCTTCTGCACCCCACAATAATCCTGGGTCCATATTCCCAGAGGGATAAAGAATAGGGAAGTTATCAAGGGAGGGGACTGGATATGGAACTCTGGGGGTGGGCAATGTGTGGAAATGTACCTTTCTTATTTTATTGTCTTCTCAATCTTATAGGTAAAATAATAATTAAAAATTATATATAATCTACTGACTCTCCCACTTTTGAAATGGGTCATTTGATTTTTTTGTTGCTAAGTTTGGTGAGCTCTTTATATATTGTGGTTATTGGTCTCTTGTCTGATGAGTAGCATGTAAAGATCCTCTCCCCTTCCATCCCGTAAGGAGTTTCTTTGTTGGGGTGGTGGTTTCTTTTGCTGTGCAGAAGCTTTTCAGTTTGATGTAGTCCCATTTTTGCTCCAAGTCAGAGAAATGCAAATAAAGACAACAATGATTGTGTGGAGTTGTACCCCTCTTATCCTATGGTTTTGTCAGTGTTTCCTTTATATAAATAAATACATAAATAAATAAATAGTATAGGTGGAATTTGGGTCGCACTGTAGTCATGAATAAGATCTATGTTAATAAATCTATGAAGTGTTTTTAACTGATAACATATAATGAGATAGCATGACATTATGGAAATACTTTCAGAGAAAGCTTTTAGGATGAAAAAAAAGGGATCCATCTGATTCCCTGAAATGTCTAAACAACGACTATTTCTATTTCAGTAAAACAATGTGATGTGCTATAAGAATTCACTCTTATCTTCATCACACATCTAAAGATTAAATGACAGTAGTTCTCTTCAGAGTCTTCTGGCTCTTTTTTTTAATTAACTGATCCCAGATGTGGCATATCTCAGAAATAGCTTCTATTTACAGACACTGAAGCAATTATTTGTATTGATCATCTCACAATATCATTATTTGTTGGGCTGCACCATGGAAGATAGAGGAGATCTAGAGGGAAGAGGGAACACAAATCTTTATTCACACGGGCACCTCAGAGTTGGGAGAGAGCGCAGTGGTTCGGACCATGTGGAGCTAGCAAAAATGGCCGCCTTGTGCAGCACCCTTCCCTGTGTCTAATCACTGAGGTGAAAAACAGGAGAGAGAGAGAGGCGGAAGTAGGAGGGATTTATAGGGCAAAAAACAGGAGTGACGAGTTGGGACAGGATTGGTTGGGAAAGGCACTCCGAGAATATCATATTAACTCTCGTGGGAACTGGCAATAGCCTGAGGGGACAACATGGTGACTGTGACTGCATCTGCATAATTTCCCAGCATCTCCCCTTTCCTTTTATCTAATGGCCACAGTACAGGAAATTTAGAGAGGAGCAGGCTTAAGTGTTTTTAAGGAATGACATGCTCAGGTGGGAAGATGTAAGATGTTTTTGTGGGGGAGGTAAGACTTACATGGCTGCCAACCTTATGAGATTTATGTGTCCCCCCTGTGCTCAACCCCTCTGTAAAGAGAGACTTACCTGGAGGGATTCATTTCATAGGTTAAGCTCTGCCAGGCTCCACCATCTCATAATTTTTCTACAAAATCTATCTTTCTATCTAGTCATCGCATTAAGATAGGTCAATGTCAGTAAAAGACTCCATCGGTGACAGAGGAATAGTAGTGTAGGGGTGAGCAGAAACCTTTTGGGCATAAACCTGAATGCTATAACAAAACAGGAAGGGACAAGTAGGGGAGCAGTAAGAGCCAGTGTGATGCCAAGGGAAGGCTGTTGGGCAAGGGGCCGTTTCCTGTCTCTGGGGGTGTCTCCTGCATCTGGGGGCATCTCATGCCTCTGGGGGTAGGGCCTAGTAATGGGTGGGGGAATTTCTTGCCTCAAAGGACAGGACTTGCAGGTGGGAGGGCGTGGCCTGCCAAGAGGAGGGGCTGTTTGGCTGGCGTTGTATAGTCCTCAAGGCAACAGGCTGCAACAGGCTCCATGAACTACTGCGGGTCAGTCTTTGAAAAACCAGCAGCGTGAAGGGAAGGAAGCTGCTGTAAAATTGTGTAAAGTGTCCAAAGTGTATACCAGCAAGTCTGATAGAAGTCTCAGTCCAAAGTAGGCGACTAGGGGAAGAAATGCCAGGGGATGAAACACTGCATGTCTATCTCTATGGGGAAGAATCATATCCTATTACTGCTGATACATACATTCGGTAGTAACATGACAGAATCAGACTGGTATTGGTCTTTAGCCCTATTATGAAAGAATTTCAGGTGAATTGTAAAGTATTGGGGCAGAGAGAACACTAGAAAAATGAGTGCTTATACATATTTTCATCCTAAAGTGTCCAGTTTCTTCATTATCTCATTTCTGCTTCACTGTTGTTTATGTTTTAAAATTTAGAACAAACCTGTTAAGGACTGAAGCTACCAGTGGGTCATTCTCCACCTTCCAAGGGTCACACTGTTGAACCATAGTACACGCACTCTTGCTATGTTGATGAAACTTGACTTTTACCAAGAAACCTTAAGATCTGGCCAAGCAAAATGGATTCATTGTATTAAAGCACAAAATCATGTATCCTCCTGTTGAAAACCACTGTAAACTTAAATGCTAATAATGGTCTTTCTCCCCAGCAGTGTGTGTTATCTGTGAAATTGAGTTTTATGATATAACTGATTTTACTGGATTTAAGACCCTCAGGATTTTATCCTTTTTGATAGGATAGAGCATTTACTTTCGTAATTTGGCAGACAAGCTCTTTCAGATATGAATCTGTAAGATATTTTTGCTTTATTTAATCATTAAAGTTTAAAAGTATGGGTAAGATCATAGCAATACTTTTTAAATGTTAAAATACTTTTTGGAGTTGTGATAATTAGTTGCTTAGATTAATAAAATATGAACAATAGCTATGTAAATCATAACCATTCAATAAAGTGGAAAAAAACTTTGTATGAAGTGGATATTGTGTCTGGTTCACAATTGTTTCATTGTATGAATGCCGTAGAACATAGTAGGTAGTACATAAATATTTGTTAAATGAGAGAATTCTTTTGGAAATTAATTTATCAATTAAACAACCTATTTTATGATCCTTCTTCAAAAAAGAAACCACGTGGTCTGGGAAGTGGCGCAGTGGATAAAGTGCTGGACTCTCAAGCGTGAGGTCCTGAGTTCAAACCCTGGCAGCACATGTACAATAGTGATGTCTGGTTCTTTCTCTCCTCCTATCTTTCTCATCAATAAATAAATAAAATCTTAAAAAAAAAAGAAACCACAAGTCAAATGTAGTTAGTTGAATAAAGTTATTAGCAATAGTCTTTATGGATTATTAAAGATAAAGGGTTGTATAATTATTTGTTTCCGACTCTTCAGTTATTCAGTTCCCAGAAGAACCTTTGAACTGAAGCTTTCAGTCTTAAAATATCTATTAGTTGTAGAAAGGGACTTACGTAGATGTACACTCACGTTTTATTTTCCTAAAATAAAATCTAGAAATCTAACCATCAAGTTTTGTCACTAATAAATACTTAAGATGTTCATTTCTCTGACAAACTAATGGACTTTTATTGTGCCTTACTTGTGTCCAACTAATACCCAAACTGTCCCCATTTGTTTTGATTTAAAATAACAATGATCATCATAATAATAATTTAATAAAGGGCCTTCATATGTCAAACTCAACAGAATTTATGTTAACAGTCTATAATACACTGAAATGAAACAAAATCATTATAAACTTTGATACATATTAAAAATTCATTTGATATTGGATTAATATTCTTAGGATACAAAAACAGAATATAAACTTATAGGATTTATTTTAAATTGCGTTTTAGAGAAATGCTTAATTGCTGCATTTGAATTAGCTGATAAAAGCTCGGTTATTCTAGAATTTATTTTACAATTTTATTTTAGCTATTGGGAAAATATACAGATTTATAGCAACAAAAAAGTTCTTGTTCTTGGTCTTAGTAATGTAAATGAATGTGCCTTTAAAAAAACTCTAATACTCTTTAACTGATTTCAAAGTGATTTTTCAAAGCTGTCATGAGTAATCTATTAAAGTCTAATTTAAGCCTTATTAAAGCATATATTTGAAATATATATCAATATTCTTTATTAATGCACCCACTTTTTAATATTATTGAATGCTAAGAATATTCCAAAAATACGTGTATTTAATATTTAAACAGTGACTTTCAATATTATTTAGTATGTTTACATTAAAATTGCAGAGCTATTATAAATAAAATGTCACACAGTCTGTTTTATTATGTAGGCCATTTACCTTAAGTTGATCACAAGGAAACCAGGTGAGAAAGTGTGAAGAATTAAGAATTCGTCATCACTAAAGAAAACTTTAAAGTTCATTTGCCTATGAGTGAGATCATCCAGAATCAGTCTTTCTCTTTTTATATGTATTATAAATATTATTACAGATGTAATAATAATAACATCATAATATATCACAGATGTAATAATATTTGTAATGCATATATGTAAAACTATATTTCTAATATATATTTATACATGTGTGCATTGGGTTCATTTGCCACTGAAATATTAGTAGACTATTCATTTAGAAAGGCAAGATTATACAAGTTTTAATAAGATTGTTTTTCTCTGCGCATTTTGAAATAATATTTAAACAAACAGCTCAACTGAGATAAAGGCAAAGAAATGTTGAGTAAAAAAAATGCAACAGGGACTGGGTGGTGGTGCACCTGGTTGAGCACACATGTTACACTGCTCAAGGACCTGGGTTCAAGCCCCCGGTCCCCACCTTCAGAGGGAAAGCTTCGTAAGTGGTGAAGCAGGGCTGCAGGTGTCTCTCTTTCTCTCTCCCTCTCTATCTCCCCTACCCTCTCAATTTATGGCTGTCTCTATCCAATAAATAAATAATTAAAAAAATTTAAAAATGCAACAGGTGATCAGACTTCTTAAACAATTTTGCTCTTCTGTTCTTTTATGTAAATACTATTTCTATTAGTTACCTATTTATCACCTAGTAGTTATCAAGAGTACTTAGGTATAGAAAATTAGATGAACAGTAAGGTCCATGATTTAACAATCTTACTAGTGACATCAGACAATTAGAAAACACCATTGTATAATCTAAAGTCACATGGAGATTACATGTAACTAGATATATAGAAAAACTGAGATGTTAAGGTTGAACAAAGCAAAGATAAAATTTAAGAGGGCCTATGGTTTTAGCTGTATAATTTGAGGGAAAGAAATGTGTGTCTGTATGTTGGTGGAGGTGTGTGTGGTGTTAATAATGAATACAAAATAATGAAAGATAAATTTGGATAGATGAGGATAATGTATGTCACCAAAGGTCTTTACAGTGATTTTAAATTTAATCTCATGGACAGAATAGACATCATAAGTTTGATCATGAGATCAAACTCTCAACCATTTAAAATATTGAGAAATAAAATAGTCTCCATCCTTTTTTCTTATAACTAAAACTTTTTGAAAACTCTCCTATAAGTCATCATTATATACTGTTACTGTTTGACATAACTGGAATAATCTTCCATTTTGTCATTTCTTATATGTCCTGCTATATCTTGACTGTACTACTAATATGATTAAATGAATTTAATAGCAATTTATGTGTCTTCTGTCATAAATTAAGTAAGAAGCTGGGTCTTCAGTTTTCTCTATATTCCCTTTGTTTATTATGATAAACACTCTATAATTGATCATGGCTATCAATACAAATATAATTTTAATTGGTTGGAAATCTTATTTAATAGTTATGAGGATATATTTTGTTATGTACATAAAATATAATTTTTTTTTGTAAAATATAACATAGAACAATTCCTCTGTAAGAGAACACAGTACGAATAGTAGAAAATGTTTTTTTCTCTCCTAGTTTTTCTTCCTGCAAATGACAGGTTTTTTGTGTCTATGATGGAAATACAAAACACTAGAGCTCTGGAACTGCAGAAAATGCTCAAGACTTTCCAGGCATAACAAATAACAGCACCACAGAGAAGAACACAGATTCTTTCTGCATCATGGAACTGAATGGAATTATATGTAAAAGCATCGATGCAACAATTGTACAAAATTCTCAGTTCACTGGTGATATATCAGAACCTTCTAAAAGTTACAACATTTGTTTTGAATTAGGAATTTTAGGATATATGAATATTTTCCCATTCTACCCTATTAACTTCTTTATTGCTAAGAAGTTACTGTCATAATAAGAATAATATATTTTCCACTTCACCCACTTAAAGGTCAGTAATCCACTAGAGTTACAATGTAAAAGAACATTATTTTATAATAACTAGTCATGTTGCTTATATAAATCAGATATTGTAAACAAAATTTACTAGCAACTAAAGTCATTTCAATCTAAACCTTGAATCCATTAAACATAGTATTGGGTTGAAGGTAAGAGCTAATGCTTTCATGAATAGAAGACACAGAAGAGCCAGCTACAAAATTAAATTAGATATATTTTCATTTTGCAAATCTTTCAGACTTAATTTTTTCAGCCAATACCAGGTTCAATTAAAAGATTTGTCAAGTGCTTACTATAATTCTTCATAAACTGTAAGCACTTATTAAGTATTTGTTGAAAGATATATCCTGTTTTTTTCCAATCATAGAGGTACTAAAATGTTTCTAAATCTTGTATTTCATATCTAGGAAATATGAACTTGAAACAAGTTTGGTGCCCTCTAAGAGAAATCTTTTAATTATAAATGAGGATATAACATCAAGAGGAATAACAGGCACACACATTTATAATTTGTTCATTTGAAATGGAGGAAGAGCATCAAATCTGTGATTAAAATTAAAAATGCCATTATGAAGTTAGTGAATGAATAAGCTAAAAGACCAGTGGACGCATAGTTTAATGTGCACTACATATTCTCCAGTGTTATCAACAAGTTGGGGTCAGCAATTACTTAGGTGGGCACTTAGCTGAAACATTGTTCATAGGAAGCAGATTTCAGTGAACCAGGGATGCACTGGATCGACCTTCTCGTGGTGCATCCTGTGAGTACCCATTCATTGGGGAAACTGACGATCCTTCCTAGTCGACTGAATCCACATGGATCCCAGTCACTTTCAAAGCCAGCAACAAGCGGCTCCTGACAGCTTTCAACCTGACGCTGTTGACTGGCTATGGAAGAAGGGCAAATGCTAGAAGAAGAAGTGAACCAGTTTCTACTTATTAGCAATCGCTATGCTGTTGATGCCCTGGGGACATTGATGGCCCACATGAGCACACCATAGATTTTTCCAAGCTGCAGGAACTTTAAAGATCAATACCTCTGTTATATATTTGAGGAAACTATGAGGTTAAGTTTATTGAGCATAACCTATATCTGGTCAGCAGCTCAGCTTCTGACAGCCAGGCTAGGATCCTTTCCATAGTGTACAGGGAGAATAAATAGAAAACAGAAACCAGATTTACTGAGATTAGCAAACTAGGGCTGAGGGTATGGCAAGTGATTGACACTAAAAAATGGAACTTGTTTGTACAATTAGTAGAAAAGGTCAAATTGGGATAAATATAGTAGGGTGGGATTAGTTAAGACAGAGCAGCAACAGCTTTAGAAATGTGTAAAGTAAGTTATTTTTTTCATTTTCTATTTTTATTTATTGGATAGAGACAGCCAGAAATTGAGAGGGAAGGGGGTGATAGAGAAGGGAAAGAGACAAGACACACCTGCAACACTACATCACCACTCATGAAACTTTCCCCTTGCAGGTGGGGACCAGGGACTCAAACCCAGGTCTTTGCACACTGTAATATGTGTGCCCAATCACGTGTGCCACCACCCAGCCCTAAGTGAATCCTTTAAAGGGACCTAGAGCTAAAGGAATGAACACCAAACAAGTGGATGCTAGAACTACAAGGCTTTAGAGAGATTTCAGAGTAAGAATATATGTTTGTAGTTATGATATGATTGAGAATGGTAATACTAAATAGTAGACCTTTAAAGGGAAACTTGAAAATACACTCCATGAAAAGATTTTATCCAGATTATGATACTTACCCATTAAAGACAAAATTGGAGGCCAGATAATATATCTCAGTTAGGAAGGTATACACTTCAGTTTCAAAATTAGCCTAATGGTACCTGAAGAAACTTCAGTGATTTGAGGCCTCTGCTTCACTGTCTATCTGAAAAAAAGTCATCTCAGATCACTGATATCCTGTAGCAGCAACAAAAGCAGAATTGAACATTTTAGCCATGATCTTGTTGCATACATACATGTTCATTTTCAATGATGCATGTCTGAAGTTTATATAACAATACAATGCTATTTCAATAAAAATTTAAATAAAATCTCCACTTTACATAGAATGTGATACAACTGATTTAGGAATATGAACTAGATCCTGCTTTGTCATGCACACATTCAGGAGTGAGATTCACTCCCACCTGATCAGAGGAAGCTCCATGCTATGGTATGTTTCTCTCTCTCCTTCTCCCTCTCCCTCTCCATCTCTCACTCTCTCTCTGTTCCTGACTTTCCATATGAAAAAGCTGGCTTGGAACAGTGAAACTCCAGCTGTGAAAAAAAGAGATAGTAACAGTAGCTGCAGTAGCAAGAATAAGAATAGCCAACATTTATTCAATTTTTATTCTGGGCAGAGTGCTGTATTAAGTGCTAAGTTTATATCAAGTTTTGCTTACTACTGGTTTGTGTGGGCTACTTCTCTTTGCTTTAGTCTTTTCATTTGTAAAGCACAGATAATAATACTAACTACTTAATGTGATAATCAAATGAGTCAGTATATAAAAAGTAAAATGGTCTTTGGCATAATATATTTAATAGTTTTATTATTTCATTTAATTTCTAAAGCAAGTTCTTAAAAGTAGTAGTTAATCCTACTTATTTTTCCATTTACAGGTAGATAAATTGTGACTTGAAAAGTTTAAGTAACCTGTTCAGAGTTATCAACAGACTTGAGGTCTTAAGCTTTCAACTCTTACATTTTTAAACCTTGAAGTTACGTAGGCCCTCTTCCTTCTGGTACCTAAGCCCGGTCACATTACGTTAAAACTTTTTTTAAAAATTCTTTTATTAACTTTATTGGATAGAGACAGAAATTGAGAGAAAGGGAGATACAGAGAGGGAGAGAGACAGAAAGACACCTGCAACCCTGCTTCACCACTCGCAAAGCTTTCCCCCTGCAGGTGGGGTCCGGGGGCTTGAACCTGGGTCCTTGTGCATTGCAACATGCTCGTTCAACCAGGTGTGCCACCGCCCGGCCCCTGTTCAGTGGATTCTATGTCGAACACATCATGAGTTTTCACATGCATTTTCCTTTTGCTCATTTTATTATTTCATCTAAAACGGCTTTCCTAACTTTGTCATAGAGATAAAATTAAAATAATTCTCCAGGACTGAGCTGCCACCTTTTCTATCTCACCTTCCTTTCCCATCTTCACAGAGTTAATTGCTTGTCTGTGTTTCTTTAACACTTATCTCACATATCTCCCTTACAGCACTTATCACATTGCCTCATAATTTGTTTGTGTGTATGCTGCTAGATGGTGAGCTAAGAGAAAGCCAATAAACTTTAAGATGCCAGACTCTTCTCCAAGGGGCTCCAAGGATGCACTGATGCAGTCCTATCAAATAACCTATGGCATATGCACTATTATGGTCACCATTGTATCCATGAAGTAAAGAAAGGTTAACTAACTTGCCCAGGGTCATACAGTAGACACACAGTAAATGACTATCGAATTATACCTACCTAAAATGTTTATTAAAATTATAAAAAATGCCCTCTTTTCCACTGGAGAGAATGAAGTATCTCAATTCAACACTGTTTTTGATGTAAGAGAAAAGAACAAATTCCTCTTTTATCTTTTTATTCAGAATTTTACTTGTTTAAAAGTATGAAAAGAAACAACTGATTATTACTTGGTCAAAATTCAATTCAGCTTTACATCTTTTTGTTTTGTTATAATCAATTCCCCATTATATAAGGAATGTATTTCTTCTTGAATCCAGTGTCTTGAACATCCATGTAAGTTAAAACTTACTTTATTGTCTACTCAGAAGCCCATAAACCAGGACGTGCACTGCAGTATCAATTTTAATATCTGTATAAGAGGTTTTTTAAATTTCTTTCACACCAAATTTGAGAACCTATGTCTTCCTGCAGATGACATTATTCCATGGCACCAGAAAGAATGACCATGAATAATTTGAAACCCAAGCCACTTGTGCTATCTGAGGCCTTTTCCTTCAATCACTCAGAGAGAAGCAATGCTTTCTTTCCTTTCCTCTAGGGATCTTTCAGGGCTTCAGTTCTCATATAAACTGCCTGATTTGGTGGGAGGAAAAAAAAATGGTTTGAAAAGCTTTGTAATCCAGAGGGTCTGAGAAGTTAATGGACATCATCCCTTTGGCAAAAGAAAATGTTATAAAATTTGTCCTAAAAAACTAGGTCTTATTTACATAATCCTTTTGCAAAGTGGAAGTCTCATGTTTTTAATGTATATTACTGAGCCTTTTACAGTGTAACGTGAGGCAAAAAGGGGGCCACCAAATGATTAAAAAATAAGTAAACAAATCTACCCTCATTTACTCTGGTTTTCATTATGCCTTAAACTTATTTGACTATATGATCCAATAACAAAAATAATGCACCCCCTATAGATCTTATCTTTCTTCTAGTTACTAAATGGAGTAGTTAAATTGTTTCTCAGACTTGAGCAACTCTATCATTTTTATATGGTATGAACACATTCCTAAGGGAATTAGAGAAACTCAGATAACACTAGAATACCCAGCATGGAGAACAAAAATGTTTAAATGTCAGCATTGAAGAGATCTTAGTAAGCCTTAAAATTTCTATTCAAGACATTTATTAAGAACATTTTAACAAAGATTAAAGTGATGTGTGTATGTATATAAAAACTGACAAGATTTGGGGACAATAAATCATCCACAATGTTGGTAACCACCTACCTTTTTATATTTAGAAAGTATTTAAAATATCAGTTTATCATCTCATCTTCTTTCTTTTTAATAGGGAATTAATGTAATTTTTGACAATACAGTCTATGTCATAAGTGGAATAAAATAAAGAATGGAACATAGTAAATTTATCTGATGATGAAAACACAGAATTAAAATTTTTTTGGTTCTGCTTTTTACTGTCTCACAGTAACTAACAACGCTTACATGGCTTGGTTGCAAAGGCATATAGTTATACAGATCAAACAAACTTGTCAGCTGGTAGGAAGTTAGGGACTTTTGTTGTAGCTTCAATAATAGGCAAAAACACTTAAAAACACTGAAGAAGTGGTATGCTTACATGAAAAAAAATGTCTACCTGTTTCACAAGTTTTTCCTATTTTTGCTTGCACCTCATGGGAAGTCAGCACAAGTCTGAGATGCACACAGTTAACTGCTCCCTTTGATTACATTTTATCAGTTACTCTCATCTTAAGTTGCAGGAAAACGTGAGAAAAAACTTTTCCAAGTCTCTCAAAGGGATTTGAATATCTCTCGTGAGAAAGAGTATAGAGAAAAAACAGGAGAACTTTGACACTCAAATTTCATTATTATTTTGTATAGAGCACTAATAACAGGGGAACTCAGTTTTAAAATACCACACTGTGATTCATCTAAATCAAATATGGGTGAAAGGTGCTTGATACTATGAAGAGATTTGGATGTTCCTCCAAACTGAGGGAGCAGTGTATATAAAATAACCCAAGAAATACTTGAGACAGAGAGGAGATAAGGCACTGAATGGATAATGGAGAACAGTTCATTTATGATCATTAATACTTAGTCTATCTTAGAAATGTTTACTATCACACTAGTAACACATTCTTACTATACATTTGTTTGTTTTTCCATCTTGACTAAGAAAACTCCATGACTATTCTAATTTGTTTTCCACTGTACTTCCAGCACCAAGTTCATAATCCAACATTTGATATGAACTGATAAATCAGTGAATTAAAAAGCAGCTCAAATATAGAGGTAAGTAGGTATAGGTTACATTCATAATTGATAATGGTAAGCCAATTAACATCTATGAAAAATGCTGGTGGTGAAATCCAACTGGTTAACATTTGAAAAGATAATTCAGTAAATTATCCAAAAATATTAATCTTAAGTTAATCATAATGTTTATTTTTTTTTCTTTAAATGAGGTGTCTGTGGGAAACTGCAAGTTACTCACCTCTTTCTGCCTCACTTACTATCTGCATAGGATTCCACAGTCATAGACTTGAATGCCTAACTTCAGCCAAGTGACTCAAAAATAAATCCACTGTGCACAAAAGGAGCCAGATGGAATAATATACCCTACGTAAGCACACAAAATAATTTACTACTCAGCTCAGATGTAATTAGTCCAATAGGGACACATTATTATTGATAATAGGTCTTTCTCAAAGGGAAGTTAAGACTCTCCACTGAGCATGCATTTTATGGATTGAAGATTAGTAATATTTTCAAGTTGAATTAGCTAATGACTATCTTTAAATATTGAATATTGGAATAGGTGTCAGAATAGATCATGTGATTTAATCATTGAGAGACTGTATCAGTCTTTTATATGGTTACTAAGATTACTCTCTAATGTACAAATGGCACAGATTATTGGAGATAAAGCTCATCCAGTGTTAGCATCTTGACCTGCAAATGCATGTTAGTCTGGAATAGGTTTAAACAAAAGATACCACAGTTTAATATTACTCAATGAGTACTCATTAAAGCTTTTGCATATAATAATTCAAATATCTAAGTGAAGTTAGGCAATCTCACTTGGCTATTGCTCTTGATTTCTCAGTCTTCTACTCTCAATTCGTGTCTTGATTTACTTGCCTAGTATGGAGTGTAGTGCCACTAAAACCTGATCTTTCTAGACTAAAAACAATTTCCACATTTTATGCTGTTTAATGGTAATATTGAACCTCAAAGCACAGTTTTCTCTAAGCATAATCATTGTAATTATATCTCAACGGTGATTTTTAAAGTTGAAAACATGTTATCAGAATGCCTTTTGATAACATTTCCTTTATTGCACTTAATAATGACTTGAATACTAACAAGGGCCCCTGTTTACTAGATTCAGCTCACTGTTGTACATTAAACATTGTCTTAGATCCAATCAACTTTGGTGTAAGTAAAAATGTAGTTAGAGTGCTCTCTGAATCATGACTTGAGTTGTCCTGACAAGAGCAAAACTGACTAAGTACAAATATCATTTGAAACATTACAGTAACTTTTTTTCAGATTTATATTTGTAGTTTCTTTTCAAAAGTACTGTTGTAAAAAAATAAGAAAAAACCTGTTCCAATAGATTTCAAATCTAATGTTTTAAGCATTAGGAAAAAACCAAACAAAACTAAAGGAAAACAAATAAAAGCAATATCAACTTTTTCTGGTTTGTTATAACATAATTTTAAACATCAGTATTTCTACAGATTATATTTTCAGAACCTCAGATTTCTACTAATCTTCTAATTAAAATATGATATTTATATCAAAATTCTGAACTAGTCAACTAAGATGGTATACATCAGATTTTCATATATCGATATATTCTTACAATACTCTTGGCTTGTAAGAACTAGTCGAGGGTTACTTATGGTAAGCTAAAAAATAATACTATTTGTTAGCTTTATACTTCCTATCATTCATTCCTTTCAGTTCCAGAATAAGTAGCTACAAATTAAAAAAAAAAACTATGGTAATGTTAATTGTTCTAGTTTGTGCTTGTATCCCATGTTAAAAAATTACTAAGTGCCAAAAAATGTAAAATTTATTCCAAGGAAAGTAACAGGCTACACAGGTGAATTTTGGCAAATGCAACTTTATATTGAAATTCACACATCTGTATCTTAAAGAATGAGACTCACAGACTCTAATGTATTTCTAAAATACCAGAAATCATAGTATAAGTTATCACAAGTTAAAACTGAAATAATTTAAATGACCAATACACCGGATGTGCAGAAAGTATAAACAAGACTGTGCCTTCATAGAGTAAATGCTTCACAGATTGTGCAGGATGTCATACTAAGGCTGTGGTCTCCCCTTTAACAGCTGGCTTAAAATATGAACATACATCAACTGCCTGTTTCTTTGAACACACTTACTGGGTAGCACACCTCTGAAGAAAAATCTCATTATCTCAGTGATGTGTACCTTAATTTTCAAACCACGTGAGGAAAAAAAGGAGTATTAAATGATCGCCCATGCACTTCCAGATGCATGACCATGACCAGTGACTGATTTTATTTCCCTTGTTTATTTGCTTCAATGCTAAATAAGATGAGATACTAGATAACCTTTTAAGGCAACATGTGTTTATTCTGCATTATTAGAACTGTTCAATTTGTGACAGGTTGTTACCATCAATGTTGCCTCCCAGACCAGTATCTAGCATTCATAAAATAGAAAGGAATTGGAAAAACTTTATATAAGAAATCAACAAAAACCACATAATACAGCTCAATGCTAGCAATTTCACTAGTAGATAAGGAAATTGGTATTTAGAAATAGTAATGTACTGATACAAAAAAAAAGTAAATTCTAGTTGGAACCAATATACTGCTTTGGAATGCTCCCCAAACTTACAAGGCGTGATAATCCAATAATTCATGGCACATCTTTAGTGATTACAGTACTTTAAGTCCCCAAGTATTTTAGTCTTTGCAAAACAATAATAGTATGAAATGTTTTAAAGTCTTCAAACCTCTAAAATTAGTTTTTATCAACATATTTACTTCATGTCAACTTAATTTATTAAGATGTCCAATGCTAATTGTGTTTTTGATGTTTGTTTTTTTCATATGTAGTGGTATACACAGCATTTAGCACTGAAACTTAGCACCTGCTACTTTCATTATCTAGTTTTCAACCACATAAAGAAACTGAGGACAGTGGTTCAGTTCTTTCATAATTACAAACCTTCACTGGCAGTCAGCAGGATCACTCTGAGATTTAAAATAGGATTATAGGTGAACTATTGCAAAGACTGCAGAATGTTGCCCAAATCCCTATAACCGTTGATCCCATTCTTGATTTTCTTCTCAAGTTATGGCTACAGGCCACAATTGCTTAGCAGAGAAGGTTAGTGTTTCACAAGGCTAAAGATTTACAGATGCTCCTTCATATAACACAGTAAGGTTCCCTTGGTAACCTGGATTTTCTGCAGTAAAGAAGGGTTGTGCTGAAACAGCGCCTCAGCTCCCTGTTGGAGAAAATGCAGACAAAAGGATTGATTCCTGCTTGGGCAAAACTCATCCATACAGCGGCTGTTAGAAATCCCCCTGGTACTACAGGCCCTCTTGCAAAGACTCTGCAATAACAGGCCACCAAGTAGGGACCCCACAAGGTTAGGAAGAGAAAAGTCATTATATAGAACATCCTGCTGATTCTTTTCTCCATTTTGAACTCATCTAAAACCAACAGCCTTCTTCTGCCTGTGGTGTTTGCATTTTGCCTGATGCCCAACAAGGTGGGTGGTGTGGGACCCCTTCCAAATCCTGCTAGCCAATTGGCAGCTGCCTGGCCACTGGCTCCCGGGCCATGAAAAGTCCAGTTCTGGCTGACTGCTGCTACAAACTGGACTGGCTTCATTTTCCTTCGATCATGGACAAAAAATATCAGCTTGAGGTAGACAAGCTGTGTGGCTAGGAGGATGAGAGCAAGGAGCAGCATAAATCCTAAGGAATCATTAGCTCTGAAGGAGCGGTGTTGGAAGGTGCATTGATCTTCCTCTCTAATGAATGAGTAAGTGCCCACATCTAAAACTGGGGGGAATGCCATGGCCACAGACAGAGTCCACACCATGCAGATCACAGCCAGACACGTCCAAAAGGTCAGCCTCTTTGTATAGAAGCGATGATGGGCGATAGCTAAGTATCTGGTGACACTGATGCAGAAGAGCATGAAAGCAGTGTGGAAACAGGACAAAACCCCCAGAAAGGCAATCACTTTGCAAGTCAGAGTCCCATAAGTCCAGGTGGAGCCATTTTTGACAGAGTTGAATACAAATGGGAAGCAAATTGCAGATCTGAGGATATCTGAACAGCAAAGATCCAACAGGAAGTAGTAAGGTGCTCTATGCAAGGTCTTATCTTTCACTAGCAAAATGGAGATCAGAAGGTTGCCCACCACACTGACTCCTATTATGAAACCCAAGGAAGTCAGTTTCAGAAAGGCTGTTAGAGGAGAGAGATTTTGCAAAATGTTGTCAGCTGCATGGCTATAGTTCGCCATAGATGGATGGAAAATAAAGATACAGCCTCAGTCAAGTCTCATGATCTAGATATAAGAACAAGGAAAAGATAGATCCATACATTTTACTGAAAATGTAATCCACAAAGAGAACTGATCCCATCTGTAGTCATGCTTCCTCTTTTCTTCCATTTGATTTGCCATCAGAATATCTAGGGGGGGGGGTGGTGGTAAAAAAAGAGCTATCAGTTCTTAAGTTAACAAGCAATTATATCAGGTAGTACTAACACAAAATTGTTAATTTGTGGAAAAACAACTGGAGTGTTAATTTTGAATACTACTACTATTTGACTTAGCAAGCATTTTTGCTTGAGATTTCAGAAATTGGCTTATTTAGTTCTCTGAGCTTGATGAATTCTTTTTTTAAAGTCCTCATTTGGAGGACTTGATCAGGTACCTTTAGGACAGAAGGAAGACAATGTTCCACAGTCATAAAACATGCTAGCCCAGGAATTAATCACCAGAGTTGCAAAGGAATCTACAAGATTATTACTAAGAGCGAAAAAGGAGACTACCTACATCTATTTGAGGTCTGTTAGTATCGGTCAGTGTTTTACAGGCAGCTTTTTTTTGGTGATAGGCTTTTTAACTCAAGTACCACTATTCATGCTGCATACTATAAGCATATTTGGTGGTTCACCTTAAAGCATAATTCAATATTAGACTTTGAAATTAATAGAGCTTGTCACCGAATTTGATGTGATTTAATCTTTTGTCTTTCCCTCCTCACCCCACCCCCATTTTGGCATATCTTTTTATCTGTTAAGCTCACATACTAATTAAAAAATGGCTAATGTAAATATTGGTCAGGGAAACACACCCAGAGGAATAATAACACTTCCATTTGTAAATCTTGGGTGCTTGGAGTCAGATGAGTTTAACATGAAGCTTCATTGCTTGGGCAATCAGTAGCCTTCCCCATTACACTGACAATCTTTGTTGCAAATTGCAAGTGGCTTCATTTTAAAACAAAATGCACAGTGTCTCTTAGGTGCCTAAGAGCTAAACCAGGGGAATCAGATCATCTGTTATTCCCACAAAGCATGTTTCCCAGCCACTTCTTACTTGCCAGAATATGCTGATAGAAGATCAGGAAAACTGTGTCCGATGATTTTAATTTCCCCACCGGCACATCTCCGGGTAAATACCGATCTCATCATACAACATTACGAAACCTGAAATCCACCACCCCTGGATTTACAATGGGGGTGGTGGAGGGGGAGGGGGAGAGAGAGACATGCATTACATACGCGAAGATGGGAAGAGAGATTGCTTCTGTGCTGCAAGGGAACTGTTCCCGGTGATTCCCAGTCTGATATTCCTCAGTCTTGCAATGCTTTTCAAAAATGGAGCTCTCAATAAGCCCTACTGAAGATGCATTGTCTGAATGTACTTCCATTATGCAGTTTATTGTTAAAAAACAAAACAAAACAAAGAGAGCTTTTTCCCGGTGAACCTGCAGTTTCATCAACACTGTGCTCCCCCTCCCCCAAAACTTAATCCAGCGTATATCCTCCTACCTGTTGGTGTTGGATATCCCGACAGACTATAGCTTCTTCTTTCTATAAATTGCTGATTTTTTTTTTTTTTCTGCCTTAGTGCCTTGACGGAGCATCCAGGCAGGGCTGGCGGCGCCTGCGCGCTGGAGCCTCCTTGAGCTCCAGCCGCGTCCTCCCCTGTCGCAGCGGCACCGTCTCCCTCAGTAACGCAGGGGCCGCGGCGGCTACGAGGGCGGCGGCGGCGAGGGCGGCGGCGGGAGCTGTCGTTGCCACCGTGGAGCCAACAGGAACCCCGAATTCGTTTCCAGAACTGATAGGGGTCTATTGCGTGTCCTGTCCAGTCCAACTGGTAAAATTAGGCTTTTGTCTCTTGTGGCACTTCTGAACTTTTCCCTCCCCGCAGCTGGAGTGCAAGCTCCCCGGGGCTCTTGCAAGACCTCAGGCAGGCCCGCCGCGGCCCGTAGGGCAGTGCACTGGCGAAGCCCCACCGAGAAAGGCTGCAATTCCCACAACTTCCCGGAACGCTCGCCTTCCGCCAGTATTTTCTTCCTTTCTCTTTTTTAGGGCGGTCCAAAGCATTGGAAGCGTTCTTTCTTTCTTTCTTTTTTTTTTTTTAAGATTAATTTTTTTAATGATTTTTCTCGACTGACCTTTGAATTTGCATGTTAATTGGAACACGGTGGAGAAAAAGAAAGTGGAAGGGGGAAAAAAAGAAAGAAAAGCGCAGTCAAGAAAAAAATTTGTCAATGGGGAAGAAGGGAAAAGCAGGTTAGGGCAGCCCTCCCTGTCTTTGTCATCTACTATTCTGGAATTCATGCAAATATGCATAAAGTAGGAAGAAGCTAAGTTCAGAGGACAGCTGCAGAATTATTCACATCTGTTCTGCCTTCACAAAAATAACAAACGAATTGGGCTTTACATTTTTAATGGCTTTTCCTCGTGTTCCATCCCGCTAAATAGCTTTTCTTTTGCCTTCTTGCAAGTATGACTGGAAATGTCAAATCAGTTGTGTTATGTCAGTTTCCTTTTCCTCCTCTTTGTTATTAGGGAAGAAAAAAAAACTGTTAGGAATATAACAAAAATTCTTAAAACTTACACCCGTCCAAAAGGTCCGATGATACTACAAGGCACCTAGGTGCTTAGGGATGTCTCTGGAATCATGCATTTCCTTATTTTACCATTTCCGAAGAGTGAGTTTGTGGGGGTGGTATAAGATCTTGAACAATACCCACCTGGAGAGGGAAAAAACCCTAGAAGACATTCTTTCATTAATTTCCAATGTAAAACGTCTGCTTCTCTTCCTGTATACTTATTGCTTTATAATAATCTGTTAATGAAACAGAAAAAATAAAGATCTTCTCTACAGTAATAATTTGATCTCCAGACAGCAAGCAGTAAAATACCTCATTGCTGGGTGGTGAGATTGTGACATTCAGGGGAACTCAAACCAATCAGCATACAGATAATGTGGTCTAATTTGCATATTGTATTTCTATTGGACACGCCAAAAGTATAAGGCTTTCACTGTATAAAGCTTTAAAGTGAATATTTCACTATCATGATGTCACAATCATTACACAACGCTCTATGTTAACAATACTTGAAATGATGTTATCTATCTTTGATAGATTTTTGGATGTCCTAAAACGCTTTAGAAATAATGATTTGCTTTACAAAAAAAACAAAACAAAACTAAGAATACATAATACATAAGGCACCTAACTTTAGTATTCTTCTAAGGGAGAGAAATCAGTCCCACAGCTGTACTGGAAGTAAGTTGAAGGTATTTCCATTCAAGTGAAATATTTCACTTTTTTGAAAAAACAAGTTCAGAAAAACTCAAAACCATATGATGGTCTGCAACTTCTAAGTGAAATGTCAGCTTCCTTTTTACTACCTATCAGTTCATAAGTCTTTACTTTGCAATTAATGTCTCAGTGCACGTTGCAAAGAGTTGTTATTTCTAGAATTTTCACAACTAAAAAAAGATCTATGAAATAAAAGACATAAATTAGTTTGTGGAAGATTCATGATGGCTGAATCATAGATGATATGGATTAAAGAAAAGCTATTTAAAAGTAAATTAAAAGGGTGTCTGCACTGCCAGGTCATGAAGCAATAATTTACTCTGCCAGAAGGTAAAGGACCAAGATTAAAAAGGTTTAAATAGCTTTATACTTTAAGAAGCAGGTATTGATTCCTCAAAGAATAAAATAAAGGAGGGTATATTTGTGGGTCTAAAACATTCTTACATATCCATAAGTCAGAGTACCTTGTTATTTTCCTTTCCAATTGAGTGCAGTTCCATGCAATAGTTATTCAGTTTTTCCAGCTGTTTGATGAGAATGTCATTTTCTTCCTTCACAAGAAGGGTTAAAAAAATTAATGAGATTTTTTTTGTTTATTTCATTATCTCTACTGGAGAAAGAATGAAGTCAATATCTTCCATCAATAAGAGATTTAAAAAAATGAGCAACAAAAAATATTTTCATATATAAATTCTCACTCATAAAGTTATTGTTTCAAACCTTTCACATCACAACCAATCACACTCTGGGCCTGATGTCCTTAAGATTTGAAGGATTTTAAAGGTTTTAAGCTCTGGTTATGTTACTTTTTTCAGACATATAATTTGCTTAAATTTGGTTCTTGTAATAAATATATATAATTTTATTTAAAGCACCACCAATTACTTTCTGTCAAAATTAATCAGATACTTTACATGTTTGCCCAATAATGCACTCTTTCATGATAGGTAAGTGCAGTGTTTTGTCCAATGCATTGTTTATGTGAAAACTTGTGTCAGAAACTGAATAATCCTTTTGAAATGCATGCAATGACAAGCTAGGATAAAATGTTCTAAAAAGTTTCCCAATTATGTAAAGTGATATCTTTACTGTTTAAAGCTTGTCATTAAAACTTTAAAATTATTATATACATGGTATCTTTAATGCAACAAAATCTAAAGTTACATATTGTGAAGAGACTATAAAAATATTTTGGAAGCTAGCTTAGTAAAAAAATTTCCTAACAAGAACTTTTTTCTTCTTTATTTAACAGGACAGTGAGAAATTGAGAAAGAGACAGAGAGACAGAGACAGAGAGACATCTGCAGTAGTTGCTTCATGGCTCATGAAGCTTCCACCCTGCTGGTGAAAGGAGTGTGGATTCAAACGAAGGCCCTTGTATATGATAACAGGTATGCGTAACCAGGTATACCACCCTCTCACCCTGCCCCCAAGAAGAACCTTTGTATGGGAACAATTTAAAATAGGTTATTTTAAAAATCACTAAAATGGAATAGGTGATAAACAAACAAACAAATTATGCATTTGTATTTATAATGACTTTCATTTCTTGGTGGCAGAAAGTGGCCATTTTTGCAGTGACATCTAAAGAACTGAATGTTTCTAGTACTATGGTTTATAGAAACCATTCCCCCTCCCTTCCTCTCCACCTCCCCTTACTCTTTTGATAGAGACAGTAAAAACTGAGAGGGTTGGGTAGAAAGGAAGAAAGAGACATTTGCAGCACTGCTTCACCATTCATGAAGTATCTGCCTTGCAGGTAGGGACTGGGAACTTGAACCCAGATCTTTGTGCAAGGTATTGTGTGGGACTTACAGGGTGTGTCCCCCCATTTTTAAAAATCAAGTGATTAGATAAGAGTAGCAAAAGAGGCTGAGGAGTAAGAATTGACGCTGAAGTTGGAAGCTCGGATAGCTGGGGTGACAGGAGACAGTGTTAAACATGAATAGCAGAAGTTAGAGAAAACTGACTTGTTGAGGAATCCATTACCTTTATTGTAGAAATAGTGAATGTGAAATGTTGTGGGAACAGTCAAAAAGTAATGTCTGAAATACAATTAGAAGTGAAGAGCCTAAGTTCAAAGTGCTAGTGGATGATTTTAGCACTAGGTTAACTATTGTGTGAAATTACTAAGGAACAAATTGTTGAGTGGGAAGTTCAATGTTAAGCAAATAAACATGTCCACTTCCTTCCTTATGGGCACACTGAAAACCTAGGAGAATGCCTGCTTTGAGGAAACAGAAAGGAACATGTAAGAACCAGAGATAGAACCAACTAAAAAGGAAGGAGGGACACCACTGCCAATAAGCCCCCAGTGAGGAGAGAATTTCCAGGAGTCCAAATCAGTGTTAGTTGTAACTAGGAAGTGTAGAAGGATGAAGGATAGAAATATCACTGAATCTGGTGAGGAGGAAATCATTAGCAACTTTTGAGAAAGCAGTTTCAGAAGAGAAAGTCAGACTGCAAGGGATTAACAACTGAGGGGCACAGGCTTAAAGGCTTATAAGGTCAGGTTGAAAAACTATTTTGCTACTAATGACAGCACTGTCTTGGTGATAAAGGTTTGAATGAATTCTCTTGATGATTTATGAACAAAGTATATTTAAATAAATATAACATTCTTTCTTCTTCTGGAAATCTTTAGAATTGTCTCACATTATTTCAGTGACCCTGTGAATGAAAACAAATATGTTTTCCTATAGCTTTGTATCATTTTTAAAGCATTGAGCAAAAGCCCTTGGTCCATGAAAATACTCTAAGGTCTCTCATTCCTCTTTGTCTTTATCTTTAAAGACTAATTCATGAATTAGTCTTAACCATGGAAAAAGAAGAAAGTGACCTACTTGGGTGTGACATATAAGAAACTGCAAGAGAGAGACTATATGTGTTGGAAAGGTGGATGAGAAAGGAAAGCAAGTGTTGGTAAAATAAAGAAATGGTAACTTTAATATTCAAATTAATAGAAAGCAATTCATGCCTTATATAAATCATAAATTTTCATAGGATAGTAATTCAACAGATTTTTTTAAAACTCCAGAGTTGTGTATTATTTTTTCTTTGATTTTCAGATATTTTGATGCTACTGTAAATTAAGAACATTGTAAGGAGCATCAGTTAATATGACAATATATACAGATACTTAGGCTTTGTGATGCTTAGTTTTTGATAAATGAGGAGAATTAAAACATGACTGAGAGTGGGATGGGGGTAGAGAGCATAATGGTTATGCAAAGAGGCTCTCATGCCTGAGGCTCCAAAGTCTCAGGTTCAATCCCCCGCACCACCACAAACCAGAATTGAGCAGTGCTCTGGTAAAACAAACAATAACAACAAAACATGACAGAGTAGAGGACATTACTTTAGAGTCTTACTTAACAGCTTCTCACATTGACTGTCCAGTCATGCATTCTCATTTTCTGATTAGTCCTTCCACTTCCACTTCTCTTCTGATTTTTTTCAGATTTCCCATTTATTTGACAGGACAGAGAAATTGAAATGGGAGGAGGAAAGAAACAACTACAGCATTGCTTTACTGCTTGGTGAAGGTTCCTCCCTGCATGTAGGGATCAGAAGCTTGAGTTTTGGGCAGTATGGACCACTGCCCGGGCCTCTCACCTGCATTTTTAAAGCTTGCTTGCTTGCTTGCTTTATTTATTTATTTATCTTTTTACACACTAACACCACAATAAAACAAACAAGACCAAAAGTTCTATGCCTCATGAGTATGGTTACTACTTTAATTAAGTTTTAAAATAAAAGTGTGGTATTTCTTTCCAATTTTACATTAAAAAATTCATAAGAGGGAATTGGGCAGTAGCACATAGGGTTAAGTGCATGCTGTGCAAAGCTCAAGGACTGGTGTAAGGGTGTAAGAATCCTGGTTCGAGCCCCAGGCTCCCCACCTGCAGGGGAGTCGCTTCACAAACCGTGAAGCAGGTCTGCAGGTGTCTGTCTTTCTCTCCCCCTCTCTGTCTTCCCCTCCTCTCTCCATTTCTCTCTGTCCTATCCAACACTGACGACATCAGTAATAATTACTACAACAATAAAACAACAAGGGCAACAAAAAAGGGAATAAATAAAATAAAATAAAATTCATAAGAATATATATTGGGGCACTGTTAGTTTATTGATTCAACAAATACAGTCTCCATGAGAATGCGAATTCTGTGCGATTATAGACATTATGATATTTTTGCCTTATTTCTGGTGCCAAAGAGTTCACACATTTTTGTTGAAAGGGTTATTATGAACCTATTATATTACATAAACAGCAATGTAGGCTCCAACTGAGTTCTGTCTTTTTCTTTTTCTATTCCACCAGTGTTATCACTGGAGATTGGTGCCTGCACAATGACTCCACCACTCTTAGCAGCCATTCTTTTTCCTTTCTCTTCATTTTTTTCTTATATTAGAGACAGAAGTAGAGAAGGAGAATGGGAGGGAGGAGGGAGAGAGAAGATGAAAGAAGAGGGGAGATGATAGGGGGAGGGGAGAGGAGGAGGGAGGAGAGGAGAGGGGAGAGGTGAGAGGAGAGAGGAAGGAGGAGAGGAGATGAGTTCTTTGCAACAGGATTCCACTGCTAGTGAAGCTTCCTCTCTGCAAGTGGGAGCCAGGGGCTTGAACCCTGGTCCTTGTGCATGGTAATATGTGCAGTCTACTGGATGTGCCACTTCCCTGCCCCACTCTATGTTTTACTTACTTTAATACAATTTGGGTAACTTTTATCTCATGAGCAGAATCTTTTCCCCCCCTGGGAGGATTTACTCTGGATTTGGTGGGATTTTGTTTGCTTTTTTACCCTTTACATTAATAGTTACCTGTTTCAGAGTTTGCCTTACTACTTATTAATTTCAGATCATTTACCATTTTCCTGTAGGATATGAATCATGAACACATATATTTGAACTCCTATTCCAGTTTGAACATACACTACAAAATATATGAACTTTCACCTGTTTTTCAACTTATAATCATTAATTTTTATAGCCCAAAGGGTGGTTTATCCTCAGAACAAAATTAAACCTGACGTATCAAAACAGAATTAAAAAGCTTAAGCACAGACATTCTAACATATGGATTATTCATAATCACCTATAAGACAGAACAAAAAGGAATTAAAGCAGAAATTGATTGTTTAGTTGTGCCTTTCCTCTTTATTTGATCTTAAAACAGGACATCCTGCATTGGCATTTAGGATGTTTAGCTGTTTACTGGCATAGTGTTGTCAGTGGATCATTCATTAATCATGTCCATGGGGTATAAGGAATATTGTTGCATACATTCATTTGAGAAAAATGTGTATTATTTATTGACATTCAAAATACTAAAAGCCTTAACCTCTAGAAATTCTATAACCTGTTCTTTAACCTGTTACCCATCATCTCATTGAATGTCATCACGTAGAGATATAGGCACATGAACAGACTGAGAAGACAGAAGTGGAAATGCTCCCATGCCAAGAGTTCCAATATTTTAATTTCTTTTTAATCTCAGAAATGGGAATGAATTGAATGTCTTGTACATGTACAATACCACTAAATGGCCTCCCTGACCCAATATGTTCTGCATACTTAGAGAGTGGAAGAAAGAAGAGGAAGAGACAGACTGAGTGAGAGCAGAGAGAAACTAAAGCACTGCTTCACCATCAGTTAACCTGTCCATGGTGCTTCCATGTGGCATCATGCCTCAAATACAAGGTAGGGATTCACGCCTAGTAAGGTGTGCTCTACCCATTAAGATATTCCTTGGTATAGGGAGTCAGGCGGTAGCACAGTGCGTTAAGCGCATGTGGCGCAAAGTGCAAGGACCAGAGAAAGATCCTGGTTGGAGCCCCCGGCTCCCCACCTGCAGGCGGGTTGCTTCACAGGCTATCCATCTATCTTTCACCCTCTGTCTTCCCCTCTTCTCTCTGTTTCTCTCTGTCATATCTAACAATGACAACAACAGAATAATAACTACAACAATAAAAAACATATTCCTTGGTATCAGCAATGTTTTTTTAATTATATATTTTATATAACTTAGTCCCAATTAAAACTATAAAGTAATTATCAGGGAAATAACCCAGTTGACAGAGTGCAATACTTGCATGTCCAAGGCTACACAGGTGGTGAAGCAGGTTTGTAGGTGTCTATCTTTGTCTTCCCCTCCTCTCTCGATTTTTCTCTATCCTATCCAATAACAACAGCAACAAAGTAGAAAAATGGCCTCCAGGAGTAGTGGATTCGTAGTTTGATAATCCTGGAGGCATTATATATATAAAATAAACTATTGATCCAGGGAGGTATCTTCCTTTAGAAAGCTTTTGAGTTAGTTTCTGGCACTTTATAGGAGAGAGAGAGAGAGAGAGAGAGAGAGATCACTTGCCTTAATTAAGAATTTAGTATATTTTTCATATATGCGGCACTTCAAAATAAATAATCTCTTCCTACCCTTCAGTAATTATACACTATATTATGGCTGAAATCTTCTCATAATATGTCCAAGTAGTTCTAAAGTATAATAAGCTGTAGAAAAGTATCAATAACAAGTGCCTATTACATGCATTTATACACAAATTGGAAGTAAAGTGGTCATCAACCCTGAACTTTTTTTTTTTTTTTTACTTTTTAGTAAAAGGCCATTTTGAAAATAGTCTATAATAGAACAAAGTTTGTGCAGTAGACCAATATATTGACCCTATGGTAGAGAAGTATGAAAAATTAACTCATATTTACCTTTGGAGCAATTACATTTTGTAATGACCATTAGTGTTGCATAGAAGTAATGACTTCTTGTGATGAATAGTTGCTAATGTTTACGTAGTTTTTATGGTAAAAAATATTTTAAAGTTCATTATTTTCCTAGATCCTATCTTCTTCCTGTGAAGCATAATTTTTCTTTCAGTATAATAAACATAATTTCAGAGATATGAATGAATAATAGTTTTATAGCATTTAAAAGGTGACAGTTGTTCCTTTTCATTTATTAACTTATTTAATTTTCACAAATTCTTATAAGGTGGGTTCTATGATTCATTTACTTTGAGGTACCTGGTGTTAAGCTCAATACAGTTGGAATTTATGTTAAGTACATTATCTCAGCAAAAGATAACACTATAAATTTCATTCACTATATAATGTTATCTGTAGAATAATTTGTATGAATTTTATGTAAACTAATGTAATGACATATTAAGTCAGTGCATTATTGTCAATAATTAAAACAAGCTTATGAATAACAAAGAAGTGGCTTACTGTCAGAATGGCAACTAATAAGTTAGGAAATTTGTATAGAAGGCATACGTTAGGAGACAGAAAGAAGGAAAGATATTTGCAGCACTGCTCCACTGATCATGAAACTTCTCCCCTGCAGATGTGAACTGGTTGACTACAAGTCATAGGGTATGAGAATATGTCTGCTGTATTGGGTGAGCCACAACCAGTCCCTTCTACCTTTTATTTTTTGAGTCCTGTCATTTGAGTATATTAATATGTATGCTCCCTTATCAGGTGTGTATAGGGGTGGAGGAAAAGAGTAGGAGCACTGTCATTCATTTAACAAAGTACTATAACTATTTCATGACAATGTTGTCTGAAATATGAAAGAGAAAAGCAAATTGGCAAATCATCTTAGTAAAAATCATGCAGTTTTTTCCATGCTTTGATTTTATATTTTTATGGTAATATGACTAATTTGAATTTTATTTTGATTCTACTTTATTTTTGTCAGACTACCAAAATAGATTCCATTTTTTATATGAAATCCTTAATTATGTTGTTTAAATCATTTGGGTTTTTTTCCCTGTGGACTTAAATTCTTTTATTCATATTTATTTATTTATTTGCTAAAAAGACTATCACTGTGACTTAGTCCCTGCACTTCAAATCAACCATTCCCTGCAGCCATTTTTCCTTTTCTTTCTCTCTTTCTTTCTTTCTTTCTTTCTTTCTTTCTTTCTTTCTTTCTTTCTCTTTCTTTCTTCCTTCCTTCCTTCCTTCCTTCCTTCCTTCCCATCTATCTATTTCCTGTCTCTCTCTCTCTCTCACACACACACACACACACACACACACACACACACACACACACACACACATACTCACTCACTCACTCACTCACTCACAAACTCACTTTTACTTGATAGGACTAGAAAAATTGAGAGCGGAGCCGAAGATAGATAGGGAGAGAGCAAGTGAGACACTTACAACACTGTTTCACCACTAGTGAAGCTTCCCTGCAGCTGGTGACCAGAGGCTTGAACCCAGTCCTTGTGCACAGTAACATGTGTGTCACCATCTGGTCCTGAACTTAGTTCTTGAGTCAGTCTACAGATTTTTATTGCGTATCCAGTTTATTTATGCCTCACCTTGGTTGTTCAAAGATAATGCAAAACGAAAAAGCAAGCTTTCTGCTTTTAAAGTTTTGCTGAAAATTTGACATGATGTAATAGATTATAAGCAAAACCAAAAAAGGTCTTCTAATGAGGATAATCTGTTGTACCACTGTATAATTGTCATTTTCGATGGAGAGCAATGAGCACTCCAGACTCATTTTCATTTTTGGTAACCTTCTCCTTCATCTCTCCATTTGGCCCCAGTTCTAAAATAAAATTCCAATATGGAGTTCCATTTTGAGATTCTTGTTCTAAATCTAAAGTGCAAACCTCAGGTCAGAAGAACATTCAACAGAGGAAGTCAGAAAACCCTTAGTCCTATAAGACCCAGAAAAAGACAACAAGCAAAACAAAATTAAAAAACAAAGCAAAATAAACAAACAAAACATTAGAAATGATAGAATTACAAGGCTCACAAAAATTACTGATGAGTGTTTAGAACACAGACATTTCAGTGATTTAATTTTTTTGTGAAATATTTTCCTTAAATAATACCATCTGTTAAGAAACCACTTTTTGAAACCACTTTTTGCCTTTTTATAAGGTTAGCGCTTCCTTCTGCATGTCCTGTGCTCTAAGACTTTCCTACACCTTGCACATCCCTATCAAAGAAGTTTTTTTTAATTGAAGTGCCTGTCAGTCAAATAAGTGTTTTCAGTCTATCATTTCTTTTCATTAATATCACGAGACCCACAAAAGATTGTGATTTGCCAAGTCCCTGTAGTTTGTTTGCAGTGTAGCCAGAAGTACAATCCTTATATCTTTGACTTATCTTTTAGTGGTTTTTTTTGTTTGTTTGTTTTTGCCTCCAGGGTCATCGCTGGGGTTCATTGCTTGCACTATGAATCCTCTGCTCCTGGTGGCCTTTTTTCCATTTTCTGTTGCCCTTGTTATTTCTGTTGTTGTTGTTGTTGTTATTGGGTAGGACAGAGAGAAATTGAAAGAAGAAAGGAAGACAGAGATGGGGGAGAAGGGCAACTGCAGACCTGCTTCACCACCTGTGAAGTGACCCCCGCCCTGCAAGTGAGGAGCTATTGGCTCCAACTGGAGTCCTTGCTGTCCTTTAGCGCCATGTGAGCTACCACCCATCCCCCTCTTTTTGTGCTTTAAAAAAATATTTCACACAGCCTTTCAGATCCACAAACTTCTGTTATTTAATGCTAGCACTGAGGAGATAAAACACTTCACTGTGAAGTCTGACATTACTCTTTCAATAATAATCAAAATAATAGCCTTCCTCCATCCCTTTCCCTATCTTTGTTTCACCACCAGATTTATTGCTGGAACTCAGTGCCTGCATAACAAATTCACTGCACTTGGTGCTAACCTCCTTTTTTTTTTACATAGAGACACAGAGAAGTATAGATAGGGTGGGGAGACAGAGGGAGAGAGAAATAAAAACATCTGCAGCACTGCTTCTCCACTCATGAAACTTTCCGCCATGCCTCTTTCTACAAGTGGAGACAAGGGCTTGAACCTTGGTCCCTGAGCATGGCAATGTGTGCACTCTTGGCTGTACCAACACGTGGGCCACAATAACATTTCTTTATAGCTATCATTATCATCATCATTATTATGGACCACTAACAATTATATATGTAGCTATCAGTGGAGAAGTAATGTCTGACTTTAAGTAGGAGTAAAATAATAATGTTGAAAATGAATATTTAAAAACCCATGATGATTTTTCTTTTCAAACAAGTCTTTTATTGTTAAGTTTTATTTGTTTCAATTTTATTTATTTGTTCATGAGAAAGATAGGAGGAGAAAAAGAACCAGACATCACTCTGGTACACGTGCTGCCGGGGATTGAACTCAAGACCTCATGGTTGAGAATCCAATGCTTTATCTACTGCGCCACCTCCCGGACCACTGTAAGTTTTTTCATAGAATGCTTATAGTAGAAGTGTTTGGGATCGTGTACAGGCATGACTTCATCACTCCCAGGTTTCTTTTTCATTCAGATACAGAGATAGGGTGTGAGGGAAAGAGATTCTATAGCCTTAGAGACTCCCCTAGTGCCACACATCATTCCTGTGGTGCCACAGCTTAAAACCTGGGCCATGACTGGGGGAAGTAGGGGTTCTATAGTGGAGATGTGAGGTTCCTGCGTCTTAGGGTTCAAAAAGACAATTGATAGTTAATGTTATCATCACATTATTTGTTAATTGGGTTAACTTTGAAAAGTCCTTTTGTTATGGTTTGCTGTACAGTATCCAGTATCTTGTATATAGCTGTGCTATTGGATGCTTGGATAGGGCCCAGTTTCCCGTATGCATCTCCCAATCCAAACCAAATAATATTGCATCCGCCGATCACAACCTAACCAACGCAACGATTGCCACCTCAACATCCTTCACCTCAGACTGTGTCCAGAAACTTCACGTGTGGAATGACAACCCTTCAGCTTCATTACTCGGGTGAGATCTTTCCTTTTATAGTACACTCTAATTTCATCTCAGGTAGTTCACTTTCTAACAAAGTCCCATAACCTAGATATACACCAGTTTCTGTGAGAGAGAGCTTATGTTCACACGTATCCATAAACTACTGCAAAATATATACCTGAAAGCAGAAGTACACTAGAGTTTGCAGTGAGTACCTCCCTAACACTTCCTCTCCACTATTCCAAGCTTGGGATCCATGATTGCTCAACAATTTGTTTGGCTTCGTATGTTAGCTCTCTTTTCAATCACCAGGTTCCAGATGCCACCAGGATGCTGGCCAGGCTTCCCTGGATTGAAGACCCCACCAATGTGTCCTGGAGCTCAGCTTCCCCAGAGACACACCTTACTAGGGAAAGATAGAGGCAGACTGGGAGTATGGACCGACCAGTCAACGCCCATGTTCAGCAGGGAAGCAATTACAGAAGCCAGACTTTCTACCTTCTGCAACCCTCAACGACCCTGGGTCCTTGCTCCCAGAGGGCTAGAGAATGGGAAAGCTATCATGGGAGGGGGTGGGTTATGGAGATTGGGTGGTGGGAATTGCGTGGAGTTGTACCCCTCCTACCTTATGGTTTTGTTCATTAATCCTTTCTTAAATAAAAAATTTTTAAAAAAAAACCTGGGCCATGTGCATGGCAAAGTCTGTGCTTTATATCTGGGAAGCTATCTCTCTGCAACTGAACCTTTCTAATAGGATTTTTTTAATCCACTCTACCTGGAGGGGAGAAATATCTCTATGTAAATCTAGCTATCTAAAGTATTTTATAAACCCAGATATCTACCTTTTCTGACAGAATTGTATATAGTGGCCCAAATTAGTCTCCATTTTGGAAAGCATGGCTTTTTAAAAAGACTGGGAAAGCAGACACTTTGTGTGTATGTATTTATGCTTGCTGACTTAAACTCTAAAATTTAATATTAAAGTAGTCAGTTTTTAGACTGTAAACGCAGGATCATATAATATGAATGTCTATCTGGTACTTGGTAAGAATTGTCTATTTTGTTTATTATAGCATAGTGCTATCAATAATGGCAGGCTGTCTAGTATTATTGAAACAAAAGATGTTACATGTGATGGGAAAATATGGGATGCAATACTAATGTATTGTTAAAACAACCACTAAATACTTTAATTCTGAATAACAACAACAAAAAACAAAATGTATGTATGCTCTACTGCAATTTCTTTAAATTCATGCATGTAGGGAGTCAGGCTGCAGCACGGTGGGTTAAGTGCAGGTGGCGCAAAGCACAAGGACTGGCATAAGGATCCCAGTTCGAGCCCTGGCTCCCCACCTGCAGGAGAGTCACTTCACAGTGGAGAAGCAGGTCTGCAGGTGTCTATCTTTCTCTCCCCTTCTCTGTCTTCCCCCTCCTCTCTCCATCTTTCTCTGTCCTATTTAACAACAACAACAACAATAATAACTACAACAATAAAACAAGGGCAACAAAAGGGAATACATAAAATAAATATTAAAAAAATTCATGCACATATAAAGTAGTATGGGATAGTGAAAATACTTTTACTGAGAAAAGGTAAGATATGAGTTTTTTGTTATAATGTGTTATTATTTAAAGGTTTCATATATAAACATATATATATATATATTGAAAATAATACACCACATAGTGATAAATAATACACCAGTCAATATGGTTTTCGGGTTGCAGGTTTTTTTTACTTTGAAATCAATTGTTTATTCATTTTCTCAATCTGTGCAACTTTTTACTTCTACAAGTAACTTAATCTTTCCAATTCTGAATATCTTCATTTATTAAACATGAGTGTATAAAGCTTATATTTGACTTGAGAATTATTTCTCTGAGTAGTTGTTCTATTTCTGTCTACTTACCTTATTCAGGTAGGTGCAAGACCTAAGTGTAGGACTTAGTACTGAGCTACCCAGCTCATTCCAAAAACCAAAAACTCAATAATGAGATTTCCTTTTATCAAGGGGTGAGGGGTACATACAATAGCCCAAATAAAATGTTAAATATGCCTTGATTTGAGAGAAAGGTAAAAATATGGAGGTATAATATTCCCTGACATGAAATTACAATAAAAGTAATGTTAATAAAAAGTGTGGTATTAAAACATAAAATGATCATTTTAATGGCAGAGAATTGACAGTGTTTTTATAATCCAAAAGTGGGAAGAAGATATTTACAGAATACTTAACAAAGAAGAAATCCAAAGGACCAACAGACATAAGAAAAAATGTTCAGTCACTATCAGAAAACTGCAAATAAAGACAATAAGAGACCATTTCACTCTGAAGATTGTCATGTATTAGGAAGGACAGTAATAATACATGTTGGAGAGGTTGTGGGTGTTAAGAAACCTTCTATACTGTTTGTGAGAATGTAAGTTGGTTTAATACTTGTGGAAAGCATTCTGGAGAATTTTTAGGAAGCTAGTAATAGACCTTCCTTATGACCCTGAAATTCCTCTCCTGGGGATGCATCCTAAGGAACCCAACACACCCATCCAAAAAGATCTGTATGTACCTATGTTCATAGTAGTACAATTTGTAATAGTGAAAACCTGGAAGCAACCCAGGTATCCCACAGTAGACGTGTGGCTGAGTAAGTTGTGGAATATAAACACAACGGAATACTACTCAACTGTTAAGAATGATGAAATCAGGAGAGTCAGGCGGTAGCACAGCAGGTTAAGTTCAGGTGGCAAAAAGTGCAAGGACCTGCGTAAAGATCCCAGCTGGCATAAATCCACCACCTTCCCACCTGCAGGGTAGTCGCTTCACAAGTGGTGAAGCAGGTCTGCAGGTATCTATCTTTTTCTCTCCCTCTTTGTCTTCCCCTCCTCTCTCGACTTCTCTCTGTCCTATCCAACAACGACATCAATAATAACTACAACAACAATAATAAAAAAAGAATGATGTAGTCACCTTCTTCACCTTATTTTGGATGGAGTTGAAGGAAGTGTTGAGATATTGAATCTGAGATAAATATGGGATGATCTCACTTGTAGGCCCAACTTAAGAAACAAGAACAGAAAGAGAAAATACAAAGTAAAACTTGGACTGGGTTGGGAGTATTGCACAAAAGCAAACGATTCTGGGGAAGGAGGGCAGGGAGGGGACTGGAGTTAGGAGAGATCCTGATAGAGGATGGTTCAAAAGGACACAGGCTAGAGGTTAGAGTGTCTTGTGGACTATTGTAACGGTGAGATGAGAATTTTTTCCCCACAGCTAACAACTGTAATGTAAAACATTCAGCTTCCAATAAAATGATTTATTTTATTTTATTTTATTTTTGCCTCCAGGGTTATTGCTGGGACTCAGTGCCTGCACTACGAATCCACTACTCCTGGAGGCTATTTTTTCCTTTTTGTTACGCTTGTTGTTTATTGTTATTATTGTTGCTGTCTTTGTTTTTGGATACAACAGAGAGAAATTGACAGAGATGGGGAAAGCAGAGAGGGAAGAGAAAGACACCTGCAGACCTACTTCACTGCTTGTGAAGCAAACTCCCTGCAGGTGGGGAACCTGGGGCTTGAAACAGGAATATTTATTTATTTATTTATTTATAAAAAAAGAAATACTAACAAAACCATAGGATAAGAGGGGTACAATTCCACACAATTCCCACCACCAGAACTCTGTATCCCATCCTCTCCCCCAATAGCTTCCCTATTTAACCCTCTGGGAGTATGGACCCAAGGTCATTGTGGGATGCAGAAGGTGGAAGGTCTGGCTTCTATAATTGCTTCCCTGCTCAACATGGGTGTCGACAGGTTGATCCATACTCCCAGCCTGCCTCTCTCTTTCCCTAGTGGGGAAGGGTTCTGGGGAAGCAGAGCTCCAGGTCACATTGGTGGGGTCGTCTGTCCAGGGAAGTCTAGTTGGCATTATGGTAGCATCTGGATCCTGGCGGCTGAAAAGAGAGTTGACATATAAAGCCAAACAAGTTGTTGACTAATCATGAACATAAAGGCTTGAGTAGTGCAGATGAAGAGTTGGCGGGGGGAGGGGTCTTCTGTTCTGTAGATAGCTAGTAGGCCTATTTTAGTTATATTCCAAAGGGCCTGTGGCTATACTAGTGTTTTTTTTTTTTCCTTGACCTGAAATCTGATATGCAGGTGGATCCAAGTCATTGTCTCAGGAGATGATGTCATAGCTGGAAAAAAGACCAGAAAGCTAGATCAGGGAAGAGAGTAGCTCCCTAATATGGGAAACGTGTATAAATATTGTTGACTGTAAACCGTATCAATATGATGTGGTTTGGGGCCCACATTCAGCTCAGGAACCTATGTGAACTCTGCATCCCTGTAGATCTGAGCTCACATTCTGTGGTCATGATTAGGAACATTCCAAGCTGCCCCAATGTCAGGACCCATCTTCCTCAGGTATAGCAGAGTTATGTTGTCCAGCCTCCCTTCAGAGGATGGAACATTCTCTACCATTGTTGATCCAAGTTGAGGGCAAGGTCCTATGGGGGTCCACAAAAGGGTCTGTTTTGTTGTTCCTGATAGAGATGACCGGTAACAATGGAGAGAGGGATTTATTTGTGGTCTAGGCCCATCATATCTGTTTGGGAATCTTAGGACTCCCTGACTATGGCCCCAGCTGATGGGGTAGCCTGATAGTGACTAAAGAGTCATCATTAAAGTATGCCAGTCTCTTGCCTTTATTCAGCTTTTGCAGTCCTTGCTTTGATAAGGATAGCTTGGGAATGAGTGAGGGAAGTATAATAGGAATTAGGTGAGGAGGATATCTAAGTCTAAGTAGAAACAATTTCATTTTGAACTTTATACTGACTCACTGCAGACTGTTGTGTTCTTTTGCTTTCAGGTATATATTTTGCCCTAATTTATGGATACATGTGAACATATGCCTTATCTCATGGGACCTACTCTATATCTAGGTTTTGAGACTTTGTTCGGAAGTTAACCACCTGGAATGGAATTAGTGAATCCTATGAAAGGAAAGGTCTCACCAGAGTAATGAGGCTGAAGGGTTGACATTCCACGCCTGAGGTCTCTGGACACAGTCTGAAGTGAAGCATGCTCAGGTGGTACTCGTTGTATTGATTAGGTTGGGATCGGCAGATGCAATATCATTTGGTATGAAATGAGAGAAGCATGCAGGAAAGTGAGCCCCACCCTAGAGATTCCAGGACTGGGGAAATATAGGCTCTATAGCGGAAGTGGGAGGTTCCTCCTGGCTTAGGGTTTAAGAAGGCAATACATAGTTATTGCTATAATCATATTATTTGGCAATTGGGTTAACTTTGAAAAATCCTTTTGTTAGGATTTGCTGTGTCATACACAACATCACCATAATTTATGTCCTTTGACATTATTTGTATATAGCTGTGCCCCCACTTGCTTCTGTTCTCCCTGATCTAAGCTTTTAAGGGAGTCAACATATCAAAGACTCAGCCTATGGTCTGTGCATTAAAAAGTTTGAGACATCAATCAATTTTCCCCTCTCATATTAAGTAGTGATTTATATAACTACAAATTGATAGGGATTTACATAAACACCATTCCTACCACCAAAAGACTGTGTCCCACCCCCCCCCCCACATGAAGCCAAACATAAACCCTCACCCTTAACCCAGGGTTTTTACTTTGGTGCCCTACTCTAAATTCAGTCAAATTCTGCTTTGAGTTTCCCTCTCTGTTCTTTCTCAACTTCTGTTTATGAGTGGGATCATCCCATATACTGTGAGGGAGAGCAAGGTTCCATGAATCTTTTCAAATCTGTATGGTCTCTCAGAAAATGATGTCTGCCAGTTGAATCACAACTGATACTGCTGGAAAATAATGATCACATGAAGCTGCTAGTTGACTTATTCCTGTATATTGGTGGGTCAACATCAATTAGTGTGGGCTATTGGCTGAGTGAGAGTGGCAGTGTGACATTACAGTTTGTTTTTTACTCTTTCTTCTTGAGGCAATCCTTAATCATGCTTGTTCAGTGTAAAAAAAGGGTGCTGGCTCCACTTCACTAATTTGAAATCCAAAAATGTACCCAATAGTCATTGGTTACTGTTTTAACTGAGAAAATCAAAGAGGAAATCAGATCCTCATTCTGCTCACTGAAAATGGGTAATTACAATACTTTTTCTTTGTATATAGTAGATTTATTGTTTTTGAAATTAATAAAACTTTATAGAGATTTAAGATTTAGTTATTCAAGTGCCTTTTAGAGATTATTAACAATTTTATAGATAAAAATATGGAAGTATTATTGACTTAATAATTTTTTCCCAAATTGTACTATTGGTGATTACTGCAATTTAATGATGACTAAATAACTGGCAAAATATACAAATGTCATCATAGGATCAATAAAATTATTTGTATTATATACTCTGACAATTTTTTTCTGGTAGAATGAAAGGGAGGTTCTAATAGGTCATCTAAAATAGAATATGGTATAAATTCTACTTTTGATTATGCCTGTTTCTAAAGTCTCTTAGGTGACTTGTGCACATTTATACAGAGTATAATTATCTTGATTAATATTGAGAAATATGGTATTTATAATTCCAGTATTTAACAAAGTGCTACATGATTAGCTCTTTAAAATAATTAACCATTTTGTATATAAAATTCTTTAATTTCATTTTAGATTGTAAAGTATAAGTAATATTTCCAACCTTTTAATCACCAATATATAATGGGTAAAGTGAATATATTTATGAAAGGGTATGCAAAATTAAAGCACACTTTAGCTTTTTGTATCAATCATAAATTTCTCTGCCTTTTTTGTATTCCAGTGTTGGATAAATTATTTAATGAGACAGAAGCTTTAGAAAAATGGTTACTAAAAAGGTAGAAAACAATTTGAATTAAGTTACTCTCCACATACATACTTACTGATCTAACTCTATTTTATCCTAGAAGTTCGACTAGGGATTAGTAAATCCAAGCTTAGGCTTTCTTTCCTCTGTAAGAAACAAACATTAGATAAATATTATATTGCTCATTGCTTATATTTTTATGATTTCTAGTGAGGTGAAATTTGTCAAAGTATTTTTCCTGGTGGAACATGGACCAGGTTTCCATTTTCCTGAATAAACAGAACTCTGATTCCTTGCATCTCTTGGGAGTGGCTTTTAAGCTTTTATTATTATTTTTTCTTTCTATTCTCCACCCCATCTCATTTAGGAAAGGCAAACAACTGAACATACTAGGAACTACTAAAAAAATTTATTGTCTTTTTTTATTATTATTTATATTTCTCAAGAGACTCAGGCACAAATAAGAAGGCTTGGCAGAACTTAACTGCACTCAAATTTCCAAGTTTCATAATTTATTATCTTATAATAGTTGTGCTTGTGAGATAACTATGATAAGCAAAATAAACACTCAGGGAACATGTTAAAGTAGAGATATCACAAACTTCTTACTAAAGAATTTACCTATATAACTTTTTAAAGACAAACTGACCATTTATAAATCTAAAATTGATGCAGTCGTTTTTTTCTCCCCCGAATCTAGGAAATAACTATATATACCAGTGAAACTAATAACATTTAGTCTCTTACATATTTCATGTATCTATTATCTACCTACTATTATTATGTCGATTTGACAGATACAGAAAAAACTTGCTCAAAGCTCACTTTTTTTTTTAAAGATTATTTATTTATTTATTAATGAGAAAGATACGAGGAGAGAGAAAGAACCAGACATCACTCTGGCACATGTGCTGCCAGTGATCAAACTCAGGACCTCATGCTTGAGAGTCCAAAGCATTATCACTGCGCCACCTCCCGGACCACTAAAAGCTCACTTTTTAAGTGGATTGTTGAATTCTAGAGATTGGGATCTTCTACTATTATTAATACTTAGATCTCTTTGAAGGACAGGGTTTCTATTCAGAGAAATATTTTCCCTCAGTTCTGTAATGCAAACTATATAGGATAAAGACACATGGGACGCAGTTTCAGAGATATTTTGAGACTGGCTAATTCATTCACTTAGTATACTGGTTTTACATCAGTATTTTGTTGTTTTTTAATAAAGAAATTGTAGGGGGGTCAGAGGTGGTGCATCTGGTTAAGCTCACATAGTACTATGCTCAAGGACCTGCGCAAAGATCAGGCTTCTAGCTCAGGGCTCTCCACCTGCAGGAGGGTGTGGGGGGGCCGTCTCACAAGAGTTGGGTGTAACCGGCTTGCAGGTGTCTATCTTTCTCTTTTCCTCCCTAATTCCCTGCCCTCTCTCAATTTCTCTTTATTCTATCAAATAAAATGTTATTAGCACTGTCACTATGGAAACACAATATGGATGTAGCTCATTATGTAAAACTTCATTTGAATCCTGCATGTTTGTTAGTCATGCTCTTTAGCTGTGCATAGTGGGTAAAGGCAAAAATAAACAACAGACTAGATGGGCCATCTTCAGAGGTGAGAGATCACATGACAGAGATATATGCATGAGATACTTTGAAATGATTATTAGAGTTTTACTTTACCTATTCAAAAAATTCACTTTTATAATATGCACTGAGGGAGCACTTACTTCTAGGAAGATGTAGTAGATATCCTTTTTTCTACTTCTGTTACTAAATTTGCTAACATTATGGATATGATGAATTAGAGAGATTTTTTTTCAAAACAGTAGAAAGATGTAGACTAGCTATCAACTTCCAGAGGAACTACACAGAGAATTCTCTGGGATTTCTTCACCTTATACTTTTCTGACTAGGTACTAGAGAAACTAGCAACCTAGAAATCCCATTAGGCTCAGACATGGCTATGGACTAGTGGTAACCATGTGGGGAGTTTAGGCTTCCTGCCTATTCAGCACCTCCAAGTTACCACACCCACAGTGTTAGTGATGGTCACATGGGGAACGATAATGATGTGCTTGCTGGGCTTCTGTCTCCATCTACCAGTAATGAGGAAGCATTTACTCTTCCCCTAAAGGAAGAGTTTCAGAGGTCTACTAAAATACAAGATTAAAAAGGATTTCAATTGTTTTTTATTTTTTTATTTATAATAAGGAAACATTGACAAAACCATAGGATAAGAGGAGTACAACTCCACACAATTCCCACCAGATCTCTGTATCCCATCCCTATCCCCTCAAATTTTAAGAATATTATTCCCAAATAGTCAGCCATCAGTAAACCACTCATAATACAGGCTAGAAAGATCTTAAGTGAAGAAAGATAATAGTTACCAATAATGAAATGAAATGACATAGATATTTGAACTACATGAATGGAATTTTTATTCAGTCATCATAAACAAACTTTCAGTCAACAACTTACAAATGCACTTGAAATAAATGTTTAAAATAAGAACTCTAAGAAATACTAGATGCAAAAAAAAAAGTCTAAATGAAAATTTAAAACTTGAAACTACAGTAGGAATTGGGAGATAGCTCATCTGATAGAGCATGTGTTTTACCAAGTCTGAGTGCCTGAGTTTGAGCCCCAGCATCAAGGAAGCACTATGGACAGTACTAGGAGGGCACCCGGGGCTGGGTGCAATGATGCTGAAGAATATCTCCCTCTCTCTTCTCAATCTTTCTCTCTCTCTCTCTCTCTCTGAATGTCTCTCTTTAAAATGAAGAAAAAAAAAAAGGAGTCGGGCTGTAGCGCAGCGGGTTAAGCGCAGTTGGCGCTAAGCTCAAGGACCGGCGTCAGGATCCCGGTTCGAGCCCCCGGCTCCCCACCTGCAGGCAAGTCCTTTCACAGGCGGTGAAGCAGGTTTGCAGGTGTCTGTCTTTCTCTCCCCCTCTCTGTCTTCCCCTCCTCTCTCCATTTCTCTCTGTCCTATCCAACAACAACGACATTAATAATAACTACAACAATAAAAACAACAAGGGCAACAAAAGGGAATAAATTAATAAAATAAAATAAAATAAAATGAAAAAAAATGGAGGAAACTCAGTAGTCTATGTCACATAAAGGAAGTCCTGGGTATATTTCCTAGTTATATAAGAAACAAATCACCATCAAAATTAGTGATGGTGTGTGTCTGTGTTAAGGGGATGTGGAGACTGGGGCTAGCCCACTGTAAATTACCCAATTTGAATAACAGAGAAAAAAAATTGAAGAAAACAATCCATAAGGACAAGCTAGACTACAAGTAGAATTAGAAAAAAATATAACATTTAGTCATTGAAGTTCCAAAGAGAAAGAAATAACAGAGACAGTTAAAAAACAAACATATATGTTTTTCAAATATATAGCTGATCATCTCCTAAAAATGTGAAAATGACATAGGGCTGACGAAACAGTTCACTTAGTGTACTGCTTTGCTATGTGGGGGCCAGACTTGAGTTTGGCTCCCACCACAGTAAGGGGAGCTTTGGTGTTGTGGTCTCTTTTAAATTCATTCATATTCTCCCTACCTCTCTCCTCCACACCCCCTTCTCCTGTCCACCTGCTTGTTTCTGTCCAAGAGAGTAAAAAAAAAAGTACAAAGACGCAAACCTACTGATTTTATAAGTTGAGCAAATTCCAAGCAGGATACACCTATTCATCACAATATAAATCATAGTAAAAATTCTGAAATTAAAGGGTGAATAAAACAATCTTGCAGGCAGCCAAAGAGAAATGAGCAGAGAATGCATATATTTATATGAAAATAGAATAGGCTGGTTTTCAGAAAGTTATAAAAACTAAAAGCGGTGGTCTGGATGGTGGTGCAATGGATAAAGTGTTAGACTCTCAAGCATGAGGTCTTGAGTTTGATCCCCAGCAGCACATGTACCAGAGTGATAGCTGGTTCTCTCTCCTCCAATCCCTCTCATAAATAAATAAATATTTAAAAATACATATTATAAAAAAAGAAATTATTTAAAAGAAAAACTGAAAGTGTTAGCAGTGGCAGGGACTTAAATGATGATTCACTTATTGATTTCAACTATTAGGCTGACTTTTTTTAAAATTTATTTTTTATTTAAGAAAGAATAAATTAACAAAACCATAGGGTAGGAGGGGTACAACTCCACACAATTCTCACCACCCAATCTCCATATCCCATCCCCTTCCCTGATAACTTTCCCATTCTCTATCCCTCTGGGAGGATGGAACCAGGGTCGTTGTAGGCTGACTTTTTAACGAACTCATCCAAGTTACTTAATCAATGCTACTCGACCATGTACAGAGCATAAGACAGCAAATTTTTCTGGGGGCAGGAGTCGGGTGGTGGGGTATTGGATTAAGTGCATTTTAACCTTAAGCCTAAGGATCCCGGTTGGAGACCATACTACCCACCTGCAGAGGTGTTGTTCCACAAGCAGTGAAGCAGGTCTGCAGGTGTTTTTCTTTCTCTCTCCTCTCTGTCTTCCCTCCTCTCTTGATTTCTGTATATCCTATCCAACAATAACAAAATGGGAAAAAAAAAAAATGGCTGCCAGAAGCAATGGATTCATAGTGTAGGCACCAAGCCCCAGCAATAACCCTGGAAGCAAAAAACAAAACAACAAACAAACCCCAAATTCTTCTGGGCACCTAGAGGGCACTTGCCATTTCCTTTCTTCCTATAACTTCTGCATAGCAGGTGCTACCCCCTCAAACAAATAAAAAAATAATTCCAAGATTGAAAAGAATCTCAAAACAAAAACAAACAACAACCATACTCCCCCCACCCCAATTCAGGAAATTCAAGAGCAGGAACTTGCAATTTGAATTCTGGATAGACTCTGTGAATTCCCTAAAACTAATGAAAGTGGTTGCATGAATGTGCATATTACTTACCGAAAAAAATGTAGTGTCCATGAGATTCTCAAAGCAGTTATTTGCCCCCTAATGTTAATAGCTACTATAAAAGCCTTTTTTCCCCAGACAAGAAATTACAATCCAATCTAGACGGATGAGAACTATGACTATTATTAGAAGTGCTTCACATAATATCCATTCAAATTTCTAAATCCCTTTTCATAATTCTTTACTGTAAAGAGAAAAATATCAGTTTTCTAATTTCCTGTATGCATTTACAAAAATATCCTTGGGATTCAGGTGGTGGGACACCTGGCTAAGTGCACATGTTACAATGCTCAAAGACCCTGGATTAATTAAGCTCCTTGAGCCCACCTGAAGGAAGCTTCAGGAGCAGTGAATCAATACTGTAGATGTCTCTCTTGTTTCCTCTCCCTTCTAACAAATAAAAAACAAAACACCCCAGAAATAGTCTTGATTAAAAATGTTTGTTGCTAGTCTTATTTTCAACATTTTGAAAATAGTGCCTGGAGGTAACTACTGTAATTTAGACTGTAATTTAGTTTTGACTCCTTTCAATGCCAATGAAAAGACCATATGAAAAAGGGAAAAGCAAGTCTGCCCTATCAGCACCAATCAGCTGGCTTGTAAGAGTGAGGTCTACAGCCCACAATCTGTGTTCCTTTTTACATCTTTCAGAACAACAACAAAAAGGATGGAATTCAACTTTCATTATTTACACAGTAATGTCCCCTAACGCAATGTTGTGTTTTCTTTGGTGAATAAACAAATTTAGGGAAAAAGCATATCTAGTCAAATCCTCTATCTTTACAACTTTCCTCCTTCATCACTAATTGTTGTACCCTTTATCTAGCTTTTGTGCATTATGCCAGGTCAGCTCACACATAGAGAAATGCACTCTAGACAGGCTATTAGAATGTCACTATCCATTTTCTGGTAGAAATTAAGGCTCCCAATATTGTCTGGACAGTTTAGGTTTTATTATTTTAGGAAAAAAAATTGACTACTTGCTTCCAGTAAGACCCTAAATTAGTTTGACTTACCCAGCCCATTCTATGTCAGCTGTATGTATAGAATCCAAACAACCACTGTGGGCCCTTGTTAAACAGAGTTCTAATTTTAGGTTCTAATTTAAGATTACTACAACACAACCAGGAGGACCTGGTAATCTGAAAATTTCACTCAATGTCTGGCATTATTCTTGAGCTCCAAAAATTAAGAGCTATTGTAAATTTTAGTATGTACACACACTACTCTAGGCTCTAGAAGTAAAAACTAAATTCCTAATAAACTGGTCTGCGTGGGGTGGGTCATTCTGCATTGCTAACAAACTTGTTGGAATGTCACTAGTTTGAGGTTACAAAGTAGCTATTTGAGAAAGGATCAGTCTTTTTAAAAAAAATTTAAGAGAGAGGCAGACTGGGAGTATGGACCGACCAGTCAATGCCCATGTTCAGCGGGGAAGCAATTACAGAAGCCAGACCTTCCACCTTCTGCAACCCACAACGACCCTGGGTCCATGCTCCCAGAGGGATAGAGAATGGGAAAGCTATCAGGGGAGGGGGTGGGATATGGAGATTGGGTGGTGGGAATTGTGTGGAGTTGTACCCCTCCTACCCTATGGATTTGTTAATTTATCCTTTCTTAAATAAAATAATAGTTCCTTTTGTTGCCCTTGCTGTTTTATTTTGTTGTTATTGATGTCGTCGTTGTTGGATAGGACAGAGAGAAATGGAGAGAGGAGGGGAGGATAGAGAGGTAGAAAGAAATATAACTGCAGACCTGCTTTAGTGCTTTACTGCTTGTGAAGACCCTCCTGTAGGTGGGAAGCTGGGGGCTCAAACCGGGATCCTTACTCCAGTCCTTTGTGCCTGCCACCTGCCCACTACTGCCCAACTCCCTGAGAAAGGGTTAGTCTTAACCCACTTGGTGTATACTTTAGTAAAGGCCATTACATTTTCCTTTTGTATCTGTGGATTCTTTACTAGGGGCTTCTCCCACTTCAGTGTTGCCTGTTCTCTTTTATGACTGATTGCCTCTTTAAGATAATGTTATCAGTTAAACGGAAAGCATCTCAATTCTCCACTTAGCTTATATGAAACTCTAAACAATGTAAAAGAAAAGACAAGTTAAATCATAAATAAAACTGTCCTGTATATGCAGATCTGAGGATACTAGAGTTGGGAATATAACAAGGCTAAAAGGTGCCCATGCCCTATGGTGGAGAGTTGCACTGGTGGAAAGAGTGGCACTATGGTAGAGGGCTGGGTGTACTAACATTTATTATGGGAGTATGCCACATTGTACCCCAGAGAACAACAGTTTGATCAGAACAGCAGTGTCTGATTTTTTTTTTTCAAATAAGATAAGTCTTATTCAAACAGAAACTGACAACACATATTGATAACATAATGGATCTATATTTTAATATAGTACTTATCACCATCTTGGAATATTAATTAATACAAAGGCTTTTTTAACACTGAATCTCTTCATTTCAATATCAATATAAAGAATCCTTTTAAACTAAGCTTTTGTTCATCTTAATATTACATTGTTTCTACCCCCTTGCACCCCCAAGAAATAAGCTTTAATTTTTGAACAGTTAGTTGTATTTGATATAGTAATACAGTATTAACATGGGGGACATAACAAAACAAAAATCCAGTAAAAAATATAGAGAAAAGTCTTCTGAACAATGCAGGAGGCAGTGATTAGAACAGTGATACATTCCTAGGGCTCTCACTGAGTTATATTCTTCCTATTTGATGTACTTTCAAAATTCTGTAACTATGAAACATTACTTATGTAAATTTTTGCTAACTTATATCTTTAGCATTCTTGTTAACTTGAAAATACAGATTACAGGCCACACTTTTAGTGCATTATTTGTTGTGCAGGAACCATTTTTTAAAAATGTATTTTTTTTTCCCTATTTGTAGGAAACAACTATGTGAAACTGCCCTTTTTGCTGTTTCTTGGGACCATTTTAGACACCAAAACTCATTTTTAATCTTAATAGCACAAAGGTTTTCAGGGCAAGTTTGATTCAAGAGGTTCTTAAATCATATCTGTCCATTTCTCTTTCGTGCATATACCCCCAAACAAGCACAAATGCCTGTAATGCTGAGAACCACACCCAACAAGAGGGCGATTGCATCTCCAGCTTCTACTGCTTCAACAACAGGCAGCACCAAAAGCAGTGAAATGAGGACTACGAACAGTTGTGTTGAAACTGTCATGATGAGATTTTGAAGTGTCTGGATCTTGAGGGTTGAAGGTTTCTAGAAATCAAACAGAAGAAGATGGAACCATTAAAAATTCCTAAGGAAAAAAAAATCCTACCTTTTCAAATTCTCCTGCAGATACCTGACAAATAACTGTACCCAACCTTTCAAATTAATTCCCAGACGTTAGCCCTTATACATGCGCTAAAAGCCAGTACCATCTGAGTCAGCCAAAGAGAATCTTAACCCAATGTAACAGAAAAAAAAAAAAAAAAAGGACAAAATACCCACTTGAAATTTTAAAATAGCCCAGTGAGTAAGAACTACATTTTCTGAGGTTCTCTTTCATTTCGGAAATACAAACAAATCAGGCAAAAACAACACAACAGAAAACCCTGTGAAGTTTTGGGAAACAGACTTACCAAAGAAACCGGATATTTATATTTTTATCTGACTGGAAATACACTCCTTTCTGGAACTTCGGATGCTGAAATTAAGAGGTTACACGTGACAGCGCCTTTTACCAGAAGAAGGAAAGGATTTAAAAAATTAGTCAACATCCTCATCATTACAAAGAGGCAGTTATAGTGCACAGCGTTGAAGTGGACTGCAAGGGAGTGAACCGAGTTAAAAAACAGTTTGTTCACGTGGGAACTTAAAAGTTGATCAGTTCTCCCACAGAGCAAAAGATAAAAAAAAAATAAACGTAACCGACACAAGCTCGTTAGAGGTCTTGGTATTAACATTTAAAAAAGAATATCTACTTGGGTCCAGCAAGACGCAAATTTGTTCTATTCTTTACAAAGGCACTGGAGCATTCTAATTATCCTATGGAGACAGTACGTACATTACCTCCCAGGAAGCAGCCATTACAGGAATGGCGAGGAGGGCATAGCAGCGAAACTACATTGCCCACAATTCCTGCGGCCCACGACTCCCAGGATGCACTGTCCCGCTCTCCCGGATCTGGGTTACTGAGTGGAGGCGTGGCGGTTTTACTCTACGCGGGAGATAGAGGGGGTTGTTCGCAATACTTTCCCATATGTTTTGATAACGTGATAGTGTTTGTAATGCAAAGACTGAAAAATAAGCTCAACAAAGGACAAGTGATTTTATCCTGTTCAAGGTTTCAACAAACAAACGTAGTTTTGCCTCATTTTTATAACAACACGAAGTTATCACCTGGAGCAAAGTTCTCTGCTTAAAATGCTTTTAATCTAGGAACTTCCAATAGAGTTGAGGCAGAAAATTCCCAGGCACCATCTTCCAAACGTGCATCACAACCTTTGTTTATTCTTTTTAGCTAGTGAGGGAGGGCATGTTTAGTAACACATTTTGAAAAACAGTTAAAACCCATTTGTGGAACAAAACTAAAATTAGGAAGAGTGGTTTATGTACTATCATATCCTTATGTTACAGGTTCTAGAATTTTTCTATTCAGAAATGTAGTATGCAATACTACTTAAGTGACATTTTTTCTCAATTACGTTTTTATAATATCCACCCTAACTACTCCCATGTATTTGTGGGGGACAAAAAAAAAGTAAAATGATTAGTTTTAAATAAGGCAGGCATAACTTAAAAGTCTTCGTCGTTTCTAAAAGATTCTTGAAGTCTTACTGTTAGGTCCTGTTTAGTTACCTAGTTTTCTGTACTCATATTTATTTGGTACTTTATTTTTTAAAAATTTTATTATCTATTGGATATATATGTATGTACAGAAATCAAGTGAGAGTGAAGGGGGAGTTAGATGGATAGATAGAGAGAAGGAGGGAGAAATGGAGTGAGAAACATCTGGAGCACTGCTTCAGGACACGTCTTCTTCTGCAAGTGGGGACTGGTATAGGGCAATTACTTAATCCCTTTGAAATTTAGTTTCTTTTTAAAAACGTATTATCTGAAGATTAAAAATGAACTGTTTCTGAGATGACAAAAAAAAATACCAAAACTGAATGGTTGCTTTTATTTGTATTTCTGTTCCCCTGGTTAGTGGTTAAACGTTAGACTCTCTGGGTTCAAATTTCTTGGTTAAAGTTCTAGATCTGCTGCGTACTTACTGTATGACCCTAAATAAATTGCTGAGATTTTAAGATATACTTTATCCATATATATACGTACACACATATATGTGTGTGTGGATATAGTAATGCCTATTTCATATGTTGAGAATTAAGTAATTAATTTCTGAAATTCATGACTGGTATGTGGTAAGCATCTAATATTATTATTGTTATAATTTTCTATTTATCTAATCCATGAAACATGGTATCTTCAGTATGTGTTTTCTCTCTGTTATCAATGTACTCTTCTGTAGACATACACACATGGTAAATAAAACTATCTGTGGAACCCTTGGGTCTAAGTAGAAGCATTTAAGTCTTCATAGCTTTTGGCCGAGTAACATCTGGAATACATTGTTCTATTCTGTAAAGATGTGGTAGTTATGGCAGAAAACTATACCACAGTTCTTGCCATGATGAGACTATTATTAAACTATTTCATACCCATGCATGCTTACATTTATGTTTAATATGTATTCCTCATTCATCTAATTTAAGATTATTTTGGATCAAAATATACTGGGTCAATAAGTTTTAAAAATATGTTTGAGAGAGTCTTGTTATAGATGCATAGCTTTAAGAAATCATTTACCTAGAATAATCTCTAATGTCACTTTAACACAACCCAACAAAGAAACAGTTTTAATTTCTTTTTCATTCTATTTCTTATTAAGCAACTAGTATGTACCTTTGCTCTGTTTTATCCTGTAATTGTAGGAAGTAAAATAAAAAATAAAAGTATATTACAGTGAGACTATGACTTCTTAGAGATTGAGATATAACTACTATATAGCCATCAATTCATATATAAAATGTAGTGTTTGATGTTTATATGTATTGTGAAATGATTACCACAATAAATCTAATTAGCATCTATCAGTACAAAATTATACATGCGAACTTTTAAGATTTTTTTTCTTGCAATGAGAACTTTTAAGATTCTTTTAGCAATCTTTAAATATACTATAAAGTACTATTAACTGTAGGTACAATGTTGTACATTACACTTCCTAGATTTAGTTATTTTATTTTATTTTTTGAATACTTGTGCCTTTAAAAATTTTTTTTATTATATTTATTTAATTATTGGATAGATATAGACAGAAATTGAGAGAGAAGGGGGAGATAGGGAGAGAGACACCTGCCGCTCTGCTTCACCACTTGTGAAGCTTTTCCCCTGCAGGTGGGGACCGGTGCCCTGTAACTTGTGCACTCAACCAGGTGCACCACCACCTGGCCCTGATTTAGTTATTTTATGGCTTCAAGTTAGCACCTTTTGTTTCCCTTTACCCATTTTGTCCCTTCTATTTCCTCCTACCTCTGGCAATACCCAAGCTACATCTACAAGTGCCTTTTGTTTCTGTTTTTAGATTCATTACACAAGTCAGATTTTATAGTATTTGCCTTTCACTGTCTTATTCATTTCACTTTGCACTAGAATTGTATTAATTTTTATTGTATAAAATCATCAATTGCAGAACTTGTTTTGCATTCTTTCTGGTACAGTAGTACTCTTTTCTTTTCTTTCTTTCTTTCTTTTTTTTTTTTTAATTGGGAGCAGGGAGAGAGCAATAGATTATAGTATAGCAGTGACACATGGGTATAATTACTCATTTCTCTGTGACAGGATTCTGCAAAGCACTCTCATCCCCAACTTGGGTTCTTTTTCACTGTCATGCACCAGGAACCCAAAGCCACCTACTCCCCTATCATTCTTCTGAAGCAATAACAGATTCTATTTCCTCCCAGGCTGTGCAAATGCTTCTGCATATTTTCATGCTGTTCCTCATTTGTTATTATGTGCCAGAGATTATCCAGTTCAGATTTAGTCTTTTCCATAGGCCCCTCTCTCTATTTCTTTCATTCCACAAGGTCCTTCTCTTTGGTGCAATACACTATACTCAGTCCAACCCCATCAACAAGTCATTGCATGGTTTTGAATATTATATTGAGATCTTAACCTTTCTTTATACATTTAAGTAAGGCATAAACATTTTCCATATAGATAGATAGATAGATAGATAGATAGACAGACAGACAGATAGATATGCCTCATTTGCTTGTGATATATAGATGAAGTGACTATTTTACCAAGCAGGTTAAAATCATGTTTCTCTCTATCTCTCTTTGTTCTTAAGGCTTTTCTTTGACTTATAAATTTTGGGTCATGTTAATGGTTTTCATTAGTCTATGATTTATGCTCTGAGTGAATTGTCAGCCCAGGAATTCCTATTAAGTCATATAGAGCTAGGGGTTAAATTCTGGAATACAGTGGATATAATAATACCTTCTATTCTTTGTCTTGCAACTTAAAAAAATCTATCATGTCTTCAGTTCGTTCAACATTATGTTATGTTATATTATGTTATGTTACATTATATTGAGAGGACTAGGCTTGAACCTGGGTCATTAAGATGGCAAAGCAGTGCACCATTCAAGTGAACTACCTTGATGGCTTTGTCTGAAGGCCATTTTCATGTACTGTTATTTATTTGTAATTCAGATTAAGATAGTCTCTAAAGATTACTGACTAGGGCAGTCACTGCCATGTTATACATACATTGTTCCTTGTCTGAAAGAGAGTAATTTCCTTAGCAGTGTTAGAGATGGGAAGTTTCTTTTTTTCTTTTTTTTTTTTAAGTTTTTATTTATAAAAAGGAAATAATGGCAAAAGCCATAGGATAAGAGGGGTACAACTCCACACAATTCCCACCACCGGAACTCTGTATCCCATCCCCTCCCCTGATAGCTTTCCTATTCTTTATCTCTCTGGGAGTATGGACCCAAGGTCATTTTGGGGTGCAGAAGGTGGAAGGTCTGCTTTCTGTAATTGCTTCCCAGCTGAACATGGGCATTAACAGGTCGATCCATACTCCCAGCCTGTCTCAGATGAGAAGTTTCTGTTCTGAGTACCTGTGAATTTCAAGTGCTGTTTGTGAATATGTCTGGTACCAACATGAACTATCATTCTTTTGAAGCAATAACAGATCCCATTTCCTCCCAAGCTGTGTGAATGCTTTTCATGCTGTTCCTCATTTGTTATTATGTTCCAGAGATTATCCCGTTCACATTTAGTCTTTCAATTCAAATGCTAAGCCTATACTATCCTATACTAGAATAGAGATTAATGGTACCTAATAATATTCAGAAGCAAATGACATAATGTTACTACTCACTTATCTGAGCAATGGAGAACAAAATTTCCCAAGTCAGTTGTTACCAAGAAATGGCTTCAGAGAAAAAAAAAAAGAGAACTGATTTTTTTTTTTATTTTTCATAGCTGTTAGAAGTGACTCACTACTAAGCCCTGATTGAGGGAATCTACAAGGAGAGGTGGAGTAGGCTGACATGAGGATTTTGCAGTGACTACTGTGTGTCAGGGAATTCGTGAATTCAAGTCTTCCTCTTTAGCAATTAAGCAATACATGTGAGTGGTGACATTTTATTGGAGTGTTTCAATAATAGTGATAAAAACAACACCCATAGCTACTCAGTGTTTTTCACTAATAATAGGATATTCATTATAAAGATCATTGAATTTGAGCTAACTAATCATTGGGCTAACAGAATGGGATAAACCACACTTTCCAGAGCTATTTATCTGCTGAAGGAAAAACACCTGCTGAGACTAATACTCTACTTACAGAATTTTACAGAGAGCTGGCTAAAATGATAAAGCTCATTTAAAATATTTTACTTATTAATTATTATTTACGAATTTATAGAGACACATAGAGAGGGAAGGAGGAGAGAGAAAGAGAGATACTTGAAGCACCGCTTCACCACTTGTGAAGCTTTCCACCACCCCCACAGGTGGGAATTGAGACTTGAACCTGGATCCTTGAGCATGGTAACATAAGAGCTCAATGGATTGCACCAATTGCCTGGCCCAGCAAAGGTCATATTTGACATGGTTTAAAGCACCATCTAGTGCCTACTATGTATATAACCTAACTTCTACCAGTGGATTTCAGTAATCTCTGGCAATCTTTTACAAACATAAGCCTGTGGTTTCTATGGAAGTAGAGAGACCTATTCACAAAAACTCACAAATTCAAATTTTACTTAAATTGCTGGCCATTCAGATTAAGAATGCCTGGATAATACAGCCAGGAACTGGGGGTGGGGAAAGAGGGGGTTGAATGGGACTTGGGGTCAAATACTGGACTGAAGCAGGGAACCTAGTTTAGATGTGAGAATGGTGTGCAGAGACCTACTTTAGAAAGCTAAGACAACAACTATCTTGTAAATAATTTATCGAATAATAAAAAAAGTGTGTGAATAGGGCAACTCTGAAAAGTTATGAAATTATTTATCTATGATAAGAACATAGACTCTGGAGCTATCCTCAAATGATATAAAATTCATCTCTACTACTTACTGACTGATTTTGAGCAAATTGCCTAAAACCTTAAGCACTTGAGTTTTCTTATTTGCTATGAGAAAACTATCATTCTTCATAAGATTCTCAATACAGAGTAGATAAAGTGACATGTAGAAATGCCTAAGTGACATGTAGAAAGTGATGACTCAAAAGATCTTGAGGAAACTGAAATGTATACTTAAAGCTTTTTTAAAGATTTACATTGATTAATTGCATGTTACAGACAGAATTACATGGGACAAGTAAGAGAGGGAAATTTATATGAGAGAGAAACCGGAGTACCACTCTAATATAAAGTCACATGTAGAATTGCCTACAGTCCTGATTATTCAATAGTCAACTTAGAACTATCAGACTCCATACTAGTTGATAATATTTGATTTCTACTTAAGGAAATTTGAAGTCAAGATTATTTTTTATCATGATAGAGGTGACCATATATTTATTATGGGAAAAAATGTTTTCATTAGAAGACATGGTTTCATGCTATGTGAGATAAGAGCTTGATATTTACCAGCCAGTAACTATTCTACACATAAAAGTATGCCTTTTCACTTCATAAATTACATAATCCTATGAAGTTAATACTATTATTGTTTCATAATAGGAAAAAGGAGCAAATTGATACATAGGTAAGTACACAAGTCCACATCAATGGTAGAGTCAGGATGTGAATCCAACAAATTATATATTACCCACATAGTTTTATGTGGAAAATCTACACAGGATCAAGTAACATTTCTAAATCAAAGACAGACTTTCAACGTTTATATTCTTTCCTTAATGACCTAGCTTAGTGAATAACAATATTTCCTTAATGTGTCAATAGACTTGACTTATGTTTAATAAATATTTATAAAATAATGTTTCCAAATTTTGAAATGTATTTATCTTGTGTTGGGCAATAGCACACCCTTTTGAGCGCAAATATTACCATGGGCAAGGGCAAAGAACTGGGTTCAAACCTCCACCCCTACTTGCAGGGTGTGAATTCCTGAACGGTGAAGTGGTGCTCTAGGTGTGTCTCATTCTCTCTCCCTTTCTAGCTATCCATCTCCTTCCATTTTTTATCTGTTCTATCAAATAGTAAAAATAAAGTCTCTGGAAGTGATGGATTTCTTATGCAAGCACTGAGTCCCAGAGATAACTCTGTTGGCAAAGAAAAAAAAAGTATGTCTTATTATCAGAAGTATACTTATCTATCAATGGTCACAGGTGTCACATGTCAAAAAATAGGTTGTTGGTAAGTCTCAACAGTCAGGAAGCTTCAGAAATCCAACTAATGTATACAATTACAAATTATCAAGAGGGTCCTTTGAAAATCTATGCTTCAAGATCAAAAAATTAAAATAGTCACTGCAGAAGTATATAGATCTTAGTAACAATATTATGTGTAGTTCACAAGCAGATATCAAGTACTCTATATTTCAGGAGCTCATTATAATAGTTACTGTAGAGACAAATAGTATGTAAATTATAAAGTTAAAGTTTGCTAGATAGAAAAATGTAACTATCGGGAGTCGGGCGGTGGCGCAGCGGGTTAAGCGCACGTGGCGCAAATCGCCAGGACCTGCGTAAGGATCCCAGTTCGAGCCCCCGGCTCCCCACTTGCAGGGGAGTCGCTTCACAAGCGGTGAAGCAGGTCTGCAGGTGTCTGTCTTTCTCTCCTCCTCTCTGTCTTCCCCTCCTGTCTCCATTTCTCTCTGTCCTATCCAACAACAACGACATTAATAACCACAACAATGTTAAACAACAAGGGCAACAAAAAGGAAAATAAATAAATAAATAAATAAATAATAAAAAAGATACATTTAAAAAAAAAGAAAAATGTAACTATCATAGGGGAATTATATCAGCATTATCTTTATTTTCCTCAAATTTAAAGATTTGTGAAACTTCTATCTGTTCATTATCTTTGTAAAATCACTTATTTTTCAGACTCTGAATTTCCACTTTGGCTGTTCTGACATCCCAAATGTTCTGACTCTCAAAAATGTTCATAATACATTTTATCTTGTGTCAATTAGAATGTATAATTTGGGCTAGACTGTAGCTTAGCAATAGCTGGAAATGATGACTCAAATGATCTGAAGAAATGTATTCCTAAAGCTATTTTAAAGACTTATTTTGATTAATTTCATATTATATAGACAGAGTTTCATGAGATAAATGGGAGAGAGGAAGGGACAAGTAAGAAAGAAATGCATATGAGAGAGAAACCATAGTACCACTCTAATAAGTGGCACCAGATCTTAGATCTTGACTTAAGAGTCTCAGACATGAGAATCCTATACTCTCAGTTGAGCTATCTTCTTGGCCATTCCAGACCTTTCATGTAGACATTTGTTGTGACTTTTTAGTTGACATACTATGAGTGTTCATTTTTAGTGCTTTTTAAAATTATTGTTTTATGAGATTGTGAGGAGAGAGAACAATGGAATAACGCTTTGTCTTATGTGGTGGTGGGAGTTAATCTCAGGATCTCATTCTTGCAAATCCAAAGCATGATCACTATACCATCATCTCTTGGGCTGTACAGTTTCAGTTTTTAAATCTATTTCTTTTACTAAATTATATAAATTTTCCAGTGGAAAACTTTATGCTATAGCATCCCTTTCTTTGCCATGGAATGTTTTATTTCTCTGTGAAATGGTGAGCTGAAGAGCAACAGTAAAGTTTCTTTCCTTTTTTTTTTTAAATGTTTTTTTATTATCTCTATTTTTTTATAGGATAGAGATGGCCGGAAATCAAGACGGAAGGAGGGGGTAGAGAGGAAGAGAGACAGAGAGACATCTACAACACTGCATCACCACTTGTGAAGCTTTCCCCCTGCAGGTGGGGACCAGTAAAGTTTCTTTACTCATGCCTTTGAAATTTTGATTATGTACAAATCTGTTTCCTAAGTCCATTATGACAACAGAATGCTTCCCTATAGATATTATATAATGGTATAGTCAGAATTAAAAATCTTCATAAAAATAAAAATGTTGACAAAATGATTTATTGAATATTTTGTAAAGCAAGAGTTTTACTGTAGGATATTTCCTGATTTTGTGTCCAGAAAAAAATTATTTTAAAAATAGATTAGGTGATATTAAGAATGATTGCAACTAGTTCAATTGAGGGAAATGTTCCATACAGTGCTATTCACAGTTTCATTTCATTGTGATTTGGACTCACTTTTATACATTTTGAACTCTCATTTCTCAGGAGATTCAAAATAAGTAACTGACCTCAATCTGATATTCAGAATAAAGCACTTCTTTTATGAGCATGACTATCAGCATTAGGATGCATTAATGTCAATGTAGTGTTCTGTGTAAGAGAAGCAGCATAATCTTTTCATCTGCTCTGCTTTAGTAGAAACCTTACTAGTGCTCTACTTCCTCTTGGTCACAAGGCTTGAGAAGGGACCTAGAGAGACTATAGTGGGTCCAGCCAAAGTACAGATGATGCCCTGGTTGGAACCCTGGCACCGTATATCCTGGAACTGGTGCTCTGGCCTCTCTCTCTCTCTCTCTCTCTCTCTCCACAGATATACACACTAAAACACATACACACATCCTTAAATATGAAACTATTTTCCCTTTTTTATTGGAGGGTTTAATGGTTTACAATGAATAAAGTTGTTGAAACCTAGGTAAAATGTCTCATTTTACCATTTTGCAGACAGTCAAGTGTCTGCAAAAGCTCTCATCCCCAGCCTAAGTCCCCCTCCACCATCATGCACCAGGACCAGAAAGTCTGCCTTCCTCCCCTCCCCTCCCTAGAGTCCTTTGCTTCAGTGCAATACACTGAACCCAGGTTATGTTCTACTTTGTGTTTCCACTTTCTGTTCTTGTTTCTCAAGTTCTGTCTATGAGTAAGACCACTTAATATTCAACCTTAGTCCCTTTGGATTATTTTTGTTTTTATGTTCCCTGTGGTTGGACTTAAGTCATTGAAGATGCCACTAGAAATTAGAAAAGATTTCTGCTGATATTTTCCTCTAAAAATCTGATGATTTCTGTTCTAATATCTAAGTCCTTGAATTGATTTGGAATTTTCTTTCGTGTTGGTGAAATATAGCAGTTCAGTTTCGTTCTTCTGCATGTTTCAACCCAATTTTACCAGGAGCATTTCTTGAAGAGATGCTCCTTTCTCCATTTAATATAATGGCCCACCTTACTAAAAATTAGATGTTCACTCTATGACCCTGCAATTTCTCTCCTGGGAATATATCCTAAGGAACCCAACACACCCATCCAAAAAGATTTGTGTATACCTATGTTAATAGCAGCACACTTTGTAAATAGCCAAAACCTGGAAGCAATCCAGGTGTCCAACAATAGATGAATGGCTAAGTTGTGGTATATATACATAATGAAATACTCTCAGCTATTAAAAATGGTGAATTCACCTTCTTCACCCCATCTTTGATGGAACTTGAAGAAATAATGTTAAGTGAGATAAGTCAGAAACAAAAGGATGAATATGAGATGATCTCACTCATAGAAAGTAATTGGAAAACAAGATCATCAGGGAAAACACTAAGGAGAACTTGGACTGGAGTTGGTGTACTGCACCAAACTAGAGGCATATGAGGTGGGGTGGGGGAGGGTTCAGGTCCTGGATCATGATGACAGAGGAGGACATAGTGGGGGTTGAATTGCTATGTGAAAAAGTGGGAAAAACTATTGTATTTTACTGTCTACTATAAACCCTTGATTCCCCAGTAAAGAAATAAAAAAAAATTAGATGTCCACATGTTTGGAGGCCTATTTCTGGGCCTTCAATTCTATTCTACTGGTTAGTTTTTTTTTTTTTTCCTAGTACCAGCAAGTTTTTATTACAATGGCCCTGTAATATATAGTTTAATATCTAGGACAATAATGTCTTAAGTATTGTTCCTTTTTCTCAAGATTGCATTAGCAATTTTGGTAGTTTCTGGTTCCAGATAAATTTTTGTTCTATTCTTAGAAAAAAATTTTTTTTGGTGGGACCTTGATGAGGATTGCAGTAAATTTGTGGGTAGAATAGTCATTTTGACAATGTTATTTTTACCAATTCATGAACATGGGATAGCTTTCCATTTTTATCTTTTTCTATTTCCTTGAATAGTGACTCATAATTTTCAGTATACAAGTTTTCACTTCTTTAACTAGGTTTATTCATAGATATTTGATTGTTTTTGTTCCTGTAGTATATAGAGCTGATTTCTGAATTTCTTCTTATGATTCAGTAAAACATGAAAATTTATTAAAAAAAAAATCTTCAAGTCATTTATCCAATCTTAGGACCTTTGTCATTAGAACAAATACACTATTTGGAAAGAGTAGATGGTGGGCAACTGAGTAACTACTTTTAACTTAATTAATATTAAGCATCTAATGAGATCCAATTGAAATGATCTATATTGTTTTTATGGATCCCTTTAAAATTACCAAAGAAGTTAGAAACAAAGATATTTCTTGCTTCTTGTTATTATACCAAATAGCCTTTTTCTCACCAGTTCTTGCTTTGTACTCTTTTGTAGGACTTATTTTTATGTGTAAAACCATTATGATGATTTGTATTATTAGAAATGTAAACTGTCTCATATTTCAAGAAAAACAAACTATTTGTAGCACTAAAAGACTCTGAATAATACAATTCAAATAGTGCCTTTTAAAACAGAATACAGTTGTGAGTTTCATACAGTTACTTTTCTTTTGATAATGTATAGATTACATTAATTTGATTTTCATTTTCCTTCTAACACTACAAAATGGTACTTTCTTAAATCCTTATTCCACATGGTTTCCTCTTATATTTTTCTGTCAACGACTAGAATAAAGTATTATATGCAACTCACTGCATGTGATCAGATACTTGTGTGTTGCCAATATATAATTTTCTGGTGATTCAGTATTAAACAAGGACTGAATTTGTAAGGTTTTTGTACTTATCATTCCTAAACATTTCTTTTCTTGGTTGGTATATGGAAGGGAACTGGATAACCAGGAGTGCTGTTATTCTAAATTTCTGTCTATTGGCTGATTCATAAAGTTTGGAACTGAGACTAATAAGTAGGGAAATAATGATCCTATTTTGAAAACTGATTAACTGTAGTATGTGCTCTTGGTACATAGTCATAGCTGGATAAAGTGAAGTTGGGCTCAGGACGCCACTTGTAGTTATATTACAACTTTCCCTATGATGCTATTATTATACTATCTATATAACTATATCTTAGAAATTCTTACTGAGGGAGCCAGGTGGTGGTGCACTGGTTGAGTGCACATACTGCAATGCTCAAGAACCTGAGTTTTAGTTCCTGGTCTCCACCTGCAGAGGGAAATATTTGCAAGTGTTGAAGCAGGGCTGCAGGTGTCTCTCTCTTTCCCTCTCTGTCTTCCCCTTCTTCTCGACTTCTGGCTGTCTCTATCCAATAAATAAATAAAGATAATTAAAAAAAATATGGTGAAATCTTAACAACAAAGAAATTCTTACTGAGTAAAAACAACTGAAAATTCAACATTTTATTCAATATAAAGCTCATTTTGAGTCAATATATATGACATAACCATGAAAACAGTATCATCTTCACCTGGAGGAATAAATATGTATCATTTAGTATGGAAAAATAACTGTTTGATTTTTCTAGCTTGTATTATATACAGCATTACAATGTTACTTTTTTAAAAATGGATATTCTAATCTCAGATATTTATTAATAAACTTGATATTAACTGTGATTGTGATAAGACTAGAATCATTAATTGAAGGACATTGTTGAAAGAGTATAAGACTCAGTAAATCTGCCTGCCAATATTAAAAACTCATCTCACAAAGATTCCCTAGAGGAAATGAATTAAAGTTGTTCTGAGTGGATCAGTGAGGGAAAGCAAAAAAAGGCATGCTTTAACTCTATATAAAGAAAAGCTTTTTCATGTTCTAGAGGGAATTGACTGCTTTGGTGAGCAGGGAACTGTTGAACACTCAGTAGGTTGGCTTAATGAACACTTGGCTATGATTTGTAGAAAGGATTCAGACTTCAAAAGTATGATAGTCTTAGATGTCTTTGAAAATTATTTCTGAAGTTAACATTCTCTGATTCTCTTATGTCTTCTTCCTACCACTCCAAAATCTATACTACTAGTCTGGTGCTCATTACAAAAATTTGTTTCAAGTGTCTCTGAGGCACTGCTATTTGTCTTTTCAAATATTTTAGTTTATTATTATTATTTTAAAATATTTTATTTATTTAATTTATTTGGGTAGAAACAGAGAAATTGAGAAGGGGATGGTGAGATAGGGAGAGAGACAGAGAGACACCTGCAGCACTGCCTCACCATTTGTGAAGCTTTCCCCCTGCAGGTAGGAGTTGACTTGAATCTGGGTTCTTGTGCATTGTAGCATGTGTACTCAACCTGGTACACTCCTACTGGGCCTTCTCTTTTAAAATATTTTATTCTTAGTATTTACTAATTTTTTCCAAATTGGAAAGAAAAGTAACTTTTTTCTGTTTCCGAAAAGAAAACCTTTCATAATTTAATACTTACATACATAATTATGTATGGATATTTTCAGACTTTATTATCAATCTGAATAATTAATGATGTTTTATAAACTATTGTTTATAGTGAACAGTGGATTATGTATAGTTAGAATAGCAAAAGTTTGTGGTCTGGGAGGTGGCTCAGTAACAAAGCTTTGGACTCTCAAGCATGAGGTCTCCAGTTCTATCCCCGGCAGCACATGTGACAGAGTGATGTCTGGTTCTTTTTCTCTCCTCCTGTATTTCTCATAAATAATAAAAAAAAAAAGAATAGCAAAAGTTTATAATCTGATGATCATCATGTAGGTTTGATATTTTCTAAGTAATTCCTTGCAATTTGATGTTTATGTCAGAGACTTTTCTCCCTGGATTGCCAGGGAAATTGGAAAGAAAACATTCAGGTTTTCTGATAGTTACCTTCCCCTGGAAAATGAAACAATTTAAATTTGCTGATACCTGTGTACTAACACAGATATAGATTTACTGTAGAGTATGTACTTGTCAGCTTTACATTGCACACAAGTGAAGTAATTATGCAGTCTGTTAAGAGCTGAAGTCAACTATTATATCTATGTTTATTAATTCATTTTCAGCAGTTATTATAGAGTTTGTGTATCTGGCTAAGTGAATGAATAAATCTTTTTCTTATCTTTTCTCTTTCCTCTCTCTTGTCTCTTTATTATTTTTATTTTTTATCTTTTTTATCTTTTATTTTTATCTTGTCTTATTTTGTCTTTTATCTTATCTTCTTCCTCCTTCTTTGCCTTTCTGAATTTATGAATTATTTTGGGGAAGATATCTGACTCAGAGTGGACTCTCTATGTGTGTATCTCTGCTGTACTTCCCTTTCCCTCTTGTTACCCCTAGAATATACAGTGTGTAGTAGATCTGCATAACTGTCTATTCTTGCTATCCCTTCTTTCTTTTCTTTTTCTTCTACACTGGGATTTGGTTACTATTTTTTCACGGACTGGAGAAATTGTTTGGCCAAATGGTAGTGATTAAACTGCTTCAATACTTGCTTCAGTTGCTACTGTAATTCCTGAGGTTGGTGAGTGCAATTGTCATAAAGGTATTTAGTACAGTGTTACTTGTACTCAAGACACAACAACTGAGGTACAACAGAGCATAAAAATAAGAAACACATAAATCAAAAAAATGGGTAGATCAAAAACAAATAAAACTGCTACTCCAATGAATGAAGACAAGAGCCCAGAAGAAACTATAAATCAGCCAGAAGTAACCATAGATAAGAAAAGTGTGCAAGCAATAATAAACTTATTAATCACAGAAATGAAAACAACATTGGAGGAAAGGAATGGTAGTATTAGGGAAACAACAGTTGAGACCCCAAAGGAAAATACTGATTATCTTGAGGCAATTAGAGAACTGAAAGCTGAAATAGCTATAATGAAGAAAGAAGCTGAGGCAAGGGAAAGCAGAATAACAGAAGCAGAAAACAGAATTAGTCAGACAGAGGATGAGTTAGAGTAAACTAAGAAAGAGGTGAAAGAGTTTAAAAAGAGACTGAGAGACACTGAAAACAACAACAGAGACATATGGGATGATCTCTAAAGAAGTAACATTCGCATAATTGGCCTGCCAGAGGAAGAAAAGAGAGGAAGGGGAAACAAACATTCTAGAGGAAATGATAGAAGAAAACTTCCAGGACCTGAATAACAGAAAGAGGACATCAAGATTCAAGAGGCCCAGAGAGTTCCAAACAGAATCAACCCAGACCAAGACACATCATAGTCACAATGAGAAGAAGTAAGGATAAAGGAAGGATCCTAAAGGCTGCAAGAGAGAAACAAAATGTCACATACAGGGGAAAACCCATAAGATTATCTGCAGACTTCTCCACTCAAATCAAAAAGACAGAAGAGAATGGCAAGATATCTATCGATCCCTGATGAAAAAACATCACCCTGATACCAAAAGCTGATAGGGACAGAACAAAAAAGGAAAACTACAGACCAATATCTCTGATGAACATAGATGCCAAAATATTAAACAAGATCTTGGCCAACCAGATACAGCAACATATCAAAATGATTGCTCTTCAAAACCAAGTGGGATTCATCCCAGGAATGCAAGGCTGGTTCAACATTCATAAGTCAATCAATGTCATTCACCACATCAATAAAAGTAAAGCCAAAAACCACATGATTATCTCAATAGATGCAGAGAAAGACTTTGACAAAATCCAACACCCATTCATGCTCAAAACTCTACAAATGGGAATAGATGGGAAATTCCTCAAGACAGTGGATTCTATATATAGCAAACCTACAGCCAACATCATACTCAATGGACAGAAGCTGAAAGCATTCCCTTTCAGATCGGGGACTAGACAGGGCTGTCTACTGTCACCGTTATTCTTTAACATAGTATTGGAAGTTCTTGCTATAGCAATCAGGCAAGAGAAAGGAATCAAAGGAATACAGATTGGAAGGGAAGAAGTCAAGCTCTATTTGCAGATGATATGATAGTATACATAGAAAAACCTAAAGAATCCAGTAGAAAATTACTGGAAGTTACTAGGCAATATAGCAAGGTATCAGGGTACAAAATCAATGTACAAAAATCAGTGGTATTTCTTTATGCAAACACTAAATCTGAAGAAGAAGACATCCAGAAATCACTCCCATTTACTGTTTCAGCAAAATCAATCAAATACCTAGGAATAAAGTTGACCAAAGAAGCGAAAGACTTGTATGCTGAAAACTATGAGTTGCTACTCAAGGAAATAAAACTGATACCAAGAAATGGAAAGCTATCCCATGCTCATGGATTGGAAGAATGAATATCATCAAAATGAAAATTCTTCCCAGAGCCATATACAAATTTAATGCAATACCCATCAAAGTTCCACCAAGCTTCTTTAAGAGAATATAACAAACACTACAATCATTTATCTGGAACCTGAAAACACCAAGAATTGCCAGAACCATCTTGAAGAACAGAAACAGAAATGGAAGCATCACACTCCCAGACCTTAAACTATATTATAAAGCCATCATCATCAAAACAGCATGGTACTGGAACAAAAATAGGCACACAGACCAGTGGAACAGAATTGAAAGCCCAGAAATTAATCCCCACACCTATGGACATCTAATCTTTGATAAGGGGGCCCAAAATGTTAAATGGAAAAAGTAGGTTCTCTTCAATAAATGTTGCTGGGAAAACTGGGTTGTAACATGCAGAAGAATGAAATTGAACCACTCTATCTCACCAGAAACAAAAATCAACTCCAAATGGATCAAAGACCTAGATGTCAGACCAGAAACAACCAAATACTTAGAGGAAAACTTTGGTAAAACAGTTTACCACCTACACCTCAAGGACATCTTTGATGAATCAAATCCAATTGCAAGGAAGACTAAAACAGAAACAAACCAATGGGACTACATCAAATTAAAAGCTTCTGCACATCGAAAGAAACTATTAAAGAAACAAAGAGACCCCTCACAGAATGGGAGAAGATCTTCACATGCCATATATCAGACAAGAAACTAATCACCAAAATATATAAAGAGCTCAGCAAACTTAGCACCAAAAAAGCAAAGGACCCCATCCAAAAATGGGCAGAGGATATGAACAAAACATTCATCTCAGAGGAGATCCACAAGGCTAACAAACATATGAAAAACTGCTCTAGGTCACTGATTGTCAGAGAAATGCAAATTAAGACAACACTAAGATACCACCTCACTCCTGTAAGATTGGCATACATCAAAAAGGATAGCAGCAACAAATGCTGGAGAGGTTGTGGGGACATAGGAACCCTTTTACATTGTTGGTGGGAATGTAAATTGGTCCAGGCTCTGTGGAGAGCAGTCTGGAAAACTCTCACAAGGCTAGACATGGACCTTCCATATGATCCAGTAATTCCTCTCTTGGGGTTATACCCCAAGGGCTCCATAACACCAACCAAAAAGAGGTGTGTACTCCTATGTTCATAGCAGCACAATTCATAATAGCTAAAACCTGGAAGCAACCCAGGTGCCCAACAACAGATGAGTGGCTGAGAAAGCTGTGGTATATATACACAATGGAATACTATGCAGCTATCAAGAACAATGAACCCACCTTCTCTGACCCATCTTGGACAGAGCTAGAAGGAATTATGTTAAGTGAGCTAAAGTCAGAAATATAAAGATGAGTATGGGATGATCCCACTCATCAACAGAAGTTAACTAAGGAGATCTGAGAGGGAAACTAAAAGCAGGACCTGACCAAATTGTAAGTAAGGCACCAAAGTAAAACCCTGTGGTGAGGGGTAGACATGCACCTTCTTGGGCCAGTGGGGGGTGGGAGTGGGTGGGAGGGATGGGTCTTTTGGTGGTGGGAATGGTGTTTATGTACACTCCTAGTAAAGTGTAGTCATATAAATCACTAGTTAATTAATATGAGAGGGGGAAAATTAATTGTATGTCTCAAAGTTTTTTAAAACACAGACTGAATCTTTTTAATATATAGGCTATGTAATTGATATGCAGACTCTCTCAAAAGCCTAGACCAAGTAGATCAGAAGTATCCAATAGCACAGCTACATACAAGATACTGGTTACTGTACAGCAAACCCTAACAAAAGGACTTTTCAATGTTAACCCAATTACCAAATAATGTGGTGATAACATTAACTATTGATTGTCTTTTTGAACCCTAAGACAGCAGGAACCTCACATCTCCACTATAGAGCCTCTACTTGCCCCAGTCCTGGAACCCTTGGATAGGTAGGGCCCACTTTCCCTATGCCTCTCCCAATCCATATAAAATAATATTGCATCTGCCAATCACAACCTAATCAACGCAACGATTACCACCTCAACATGCTTCACTTCAGACTGTGTCCAGAGACTTCTGGTGTGGAATGACAACCCTTCAGCTTCATTATTCGGGTGAGACCTTTCCTTTCATAGTATACTCTAATTCCATCTCAGGTGGTTCACTTTCTAACAAAGTCCCAAAACCTAGATATACACCAGTTTCTGTGAGAGAGAGCATATGTTCACACGTATCCAGAGACTACTACAAAATATATACCTGAAAGCAGAAGTACACAAGAGTTTGCAGTGAGTACCCCCCCTAACACTTCCTCTCCACTATTCCAAGCTTTGGGTCCGTGATTGCTCAACAATTTGTTTGGCTTTGTATGTCAACTCTCTTTTGAGTCACCTGGTTCCAGATGTCATCAGGATGCTGGCCAGGCTTCCCTGGACTGAAGACCCCACCAATGTGTCCTGGAGCTCCGCTTCCCCAGAGACCCATCCTACTAGGGAAAGAGAGAGGCAGACAGGAGTGTGGACCAGCCAGTCAATGTCCATGTTCAGCGGGGAAGCAATTACAGAAGCCAGACCTTCTACCTTCTGCAACCCACAATGACCCTGGGTCCATGCTCCCAGAGGGATAGAGAATGGGAAAGCTATCAGGGGAGGGGCTGGGATATGGAGATTGGGTTGTGGGAATTGTGTGGAGTTGTACCCCTCCTACCTTATGGTTTTGTTAATTAATCCTTTCTTAAATAAAAAGAAAAAAAAAAGTCCTAAGGTCAAAAAAAAAAAAAAAAAGAAAAAGACTATTTTAGTGTAAGGAAATAGTTCTTGAGCCATTCACAAATTGAAGTTATACACAGTGTTGGGATCACTGATCACTTTCAGTGAGCAAAAGGAATTATGGAACATAAATGCAACTACATGCAGCTGATGTCAGCCTGACATCAAGACCATATGACAGACATACACAAGCTCAGAAGGAATTACGGGGTATAGGAAGTTACTTAAACAAATGAGTGGTGTCAGTCACTCTTTTCTTGCTGGCTCTTCACCTGGTCACCTCTGCCTTTTCCCCATGCCACTTACCCCATGACTTCTAGCTGAATGTTGGTAAACAATGTGTGAAGAGTGTGGCAAAAGCTACATGGCTGATCTTTCCCTCTTTACTTATTTTGATCCAGGGTTTTATGTATCTAAATAAACCTGAGTTGTAATAAATCTGCAGTGTGCTTAACCACAACAAAAGCCCAGTTTTTTTTTTACAATAATAGTTTTATTTTTATTTAATCTTAAGCATTTTCACTAATGCATATTTTGAAATGTACTTTCTAGCACAATAATACATTAAGTTCTAAATCACATATACCTGAGTTTTATTTTATTTTATTTTTTATTTATAAAAAGGAAAAATTGACTAAACCATAGGAAGAGGGGTACAACTCCACACAATTCCCACCACCAGAACTCTGTATCCCATCCCCTCAGCTGATAGCTTTATTATTCTTTAAACCTCTGGGAGTATGGACCCAAGGCCATTGTGGGATGCAGAAGGTAGAAGGTCTGGCTTCTGTAATTGCTTCCCTGCTGAACATGGGCATTGACAGGTCAATCCATATTCCAGCATGTCTCTCTCTTTCCCTCTTGGGGAAGGGCTCTGGGGAAGCAGAGATCCAGGACATATTGGTGGGGTTATCTGTCCAGGAAAGTCTGGTTGGCATCATGCTAGCATCTGGAACCTGGTGGCTGAAAAGAGAGTTAACATACAAAGCCAAACAAATTGTTGACCAATCATGGTCCTAAACGCTGGAATAGTACAGATGAAGTGTTGGGGGAGGGGTTTCCTCCATTTTGTAGATAGCTAGTAGGCATATTTTACTTTTATTCCAAAGGGTCTGTGGCTATACTAGTGTTTTTTATTTTTTTCTTTTTTCCCTTGAGGCTGAAATCTGATATGCAGGTGGATCCAAGTTATTGTCTGGGGAGATGATGTCATAGATGGAAAAAGGACCAGAAAGCTAGATCAGGGAAGAGAGTAGCTCCCTAATATGGGAAAGGGGTATAAATACTGTTGACTGTAAACCCCACTGATTTGAATTGGTCTGGAACCCATATTCAGCTTAGGAGCCTATGTGATCTCTGCATCCCTGAAGATAAGAGCTCACATTCTGTGGTCATGAGTAGGAACATTCCAAACTGCCCCAATATCAGGACCCATCTTCCTCTGGTGTAGCATAGAATATGTTGTCTGAAACTACTGCAAAATATATACCTGAAAGCAGAAGTACACTAGAGTTTGCAGTGAGTACCTCCCTAACACTTCCTCTCCACTATTCCAAGCTTGGGATCCATGATTGCTCAACAAATTGTTTGGCTTCATATGTTAACTCTCTTTTCAATCACCAGGTTCCAGATGCCACCAGGATGCTGGCTAGGCTTCCCTGGATTGAAGACCCCACCAATGTTTCCTGGAGCTCAGCTTCCCCAGAGACACACCTTACTAGGGAAAGAGAGAGGCAGACTGGGAGTATGGACCGACCAGTCAACGCCCATGTTCAGCGGGGAAGCAATTACAGAAGCCAGACCTTCTACCTTCTGCAACCCTCAACGACCCTGGGTCCATGCTCCCAGAGGGCTAGAGAATGGGAAAGCTATCATGGGAGGGGGTGGGTTATGGGGATTGGGTGGTGGGAATTGTGTGGAGTTGTACCCCTCCTACCTTATGTTTTTGTTCATTAATCCTTTCTTAAATAAAAAATTAAAAAAAAAAAAAAGAATATGTTGTCCATCCTTCCTTTGGAGGATGGAACATTCTCTACCGTGGTTGATCCAAGCTGAGGGTCCTATGAGTGCCCACAAAGGGGTCTGTTGTGTTGTTCCTGATAGAAATGACCGGTAACAATGGAGAGAGTGATTTATTAGAGGTCTAGGACAATCATGTCTTTTAGGGAATCTCAGGACTCCCCAATTAGGGCCCCAGCTGATGGGGTGGCTTGATAGTGACTAAAGGGTCGTCATTAAAGTATGCCAGTCTCTTGCCCTTATTCAGCTTTTGCAGTCCTTGCTTTGCTAAGGTTAGCTTTGGAGTGAGTGAGAGAACTGTAATCGGAAATAGGTGAGGAGGGTATCCAACTCTAAGTAGACATTATTTCATTATGAACTTGATACTGACTCACTACAGACTGTTGTGTATTTTTACTTTCAGGTATATATTTTGCCCTAATTTATGGATAAATGTGAACATATGCTCTATCTCACAGGATATGGTCTGTATTCCTAGGTTTTGGGACTTTGTTAGGAAGTGAACCTCCTGGAATGGAATTAGAGAATATTATGAAAGGAAAGGTCTCACCGGAGTAATGAGGCTAAAGGGTTGACATTCCATGCCTGATGTCTCTGGGCACAGTCTGAAGTGAAGTATGCTGAGGTGGTACTCTTGCGTTGATTAGATTGGGATTGGCAGATATGATATTTGGTATGAACTGAGAGAAGCATGCACCAGAGAGTCCCACTCTAGAGGTTCCAGGACTGGGGAAATACAGGCTCTATAGAGGAAGTGGGAGGTTCCTGCTGTCTTAGGGTTCAAGAAGGCCATAGATAGTTACTGCTATAATCACATTATTTGGCAATTGGGTTAACTTTGAGAAATCCCTTTGTTAGGATTTGCTGTGTCATACAAAACATCACCATAATTTATGTCCTTTGACATTATTTGTATATAATTCTGCCAATGGTTGCTTCTGTTCTCCCTGGTCTAAGCTTTTAAAAGAGTCAACATAGCAAAGACTCAGCCTATGTATTAAAAAGATTCAGTCTGCCATGTTCAGCAGGGAAGCAATTACAGAAGCCAGACCTTCCACCTGCAACCCACAATGAACTTGGGTCCATAATCCCAGATGGATAAAGAATGGGAAAGCTATCAGGGGATGGGATGGGATGGGATATAGAGATCTGGTGGTGGGAATTGTGTGGAGTTTTATCCCTCCTATCCTATGGTTTTGTTAATGTCTCCTTTTTTTAAATAAATAAATTAATTCAAAAAAAGAAAAAAATCCAGTCTGTGCTTTAAAACGTTTGAGACATTCAATCAATTTTTCCCCTCTTATATCAATTAAATAGTGATTTATATGACTACAAATTAATAGGAGTGTACAGAAACACCGTTCCCACCACCAAAAGACAGTGTCCCATTCTATTCCCCCCCCAGCCTATGAAGCCACCACAGTTCTCCCAAGGTCTTAGAGATAAGTTACTAGTTTTTTTTTCTTTCAAGTTCATGTATTTCAGTCCTCTATATTCCATACGTGAGTGAAAGAAACCATTTGGTTGTGGGAAGGACATTGATTTTTTTTCCCTCCCAAATATCCTCTCAATAGGAGGAAGATGTGATATGTAGGAAACAGTCAAAATCTCCAAAGAATTCTGTGAAAAGAAATGGGAGTAACCATTTTCATTCCCTAGAAGTTAAAGCTGGCTATATACTAGTTTTTTAATACTACTTCAGTTTCTTCTTAATGTATTTTGCTTCTAGATGAACACAATTTTCTGAAAACTGAAACCTTAAAAAAGGAAATTAAATTTTTGTATAGTGTCTTTGCTTTTTACTAAATAATTAACTAGTACCAAATTATGGAGAAGAACATGCTTCTTCTTGATTGTTACTACTTTTCTTTTCAGAAAGTCTTTCACCAACTTGATGTTAGCTATTTTCCTAAGAGTTCATACTTCCTTAAAATGTATTTTTCTTAAACTACATCCACAAAAGTCAATATATAACTAATATTATATATATATAATTATATAATTGAAACACATGTGGCACTCATTATGACTGCAAAAGTCATATCCCAGTGCCAGTTCTGCTTTATTGAATAAAGCTTATCTTCTTAGTTATTTTATCATAAGTCTGGCCCTACCTGTCTGAGATATCAGATAGCTAGTTTATTGTTAGGGGGAGATGATTGGAGGGCCCTGGACCCAAGTCCACCAAGACTCATTTTTGACTAGGAAGGGAATTTGGAGAATACTTGAGAAAGTCAGGACTTAGTTTCCCCTACCTAGCTGGGAAGAGGGAAAGTGAAAAACACTGAGGTGTTGTAATAGGTGTAGGCTTGGCTTACAAAGGAAATGAAGTGAAAAAAAAAAAGTAAATAGAAAAAGGAAGTGATGGCAGGACCTTACAAGTACATAAAAGCGACCAGCTTCCCTGCCACTCTGACTTTTTTCTTGCTAGGTATATCTGTGTGTGCATATTTTCACTTTTCCTGAATAAAAGCACAAAATACTTGAAATCGTATCTTTTTTTTCACATTTCTTTGTTTACTATGATGAACCAGACACCATGGTGGAGAAGTTCCTTGGCCTTTTCCCCACCTCAACAACCTGATCCATACCTAAGAGCTGGCAACACCGGGAGTCAGGTGGTAATGCTTTGGGTTAAGTGCAGGTGTTGCAAAGTGCAAGGACATAAGGATTGGTTCAAGCACCCGGCTCCCTACCAGCAGGTGAGTCCATTCAGAAGTGGTGAAGAAAGTCTGCAGATACCTTTCTCTCCCCCTCTCTGTCTCCCCCCCCTCTCCATTTCTCTCTGTCCTATCCAACAACGACGGCATCAGTAACTACAACAATAAAACAAGAACAGTGAATAAATTAAAAAAAAAAAGAGTTGGCAGCATTAAACAGTAGTGAGAGGTAGTGTTTCTAGAATTTCAGGGGCTTTCTTGTTAGAACCCTTTCAGAAAACTTCCCTGGCTGCAGCCTATTAGAGCTTGTCCCCAACCCCCGGAACCCCCTGCATTCTGACTGAAAACTCTCCAGGTTATACCAGACTCTCAGAAGTGCAAGTCTGAATTAGGAGCTACCTACTTGTATACTCACCAAGTTAAAGGCACAAGATCTGGTGGCTTTTCCACCTGTTGGGATTATGGCTATCATTTTGAGGTGTGTAACAGAGCCTATTTGTGGCAAGCTCTGGGATAGCTTGAATTTAACATTCAGAGCTTTTAGAATTAACTTTGGATAATCAAGTCTAGAGTTACAGGCTCTAAAAAGATATAAAAGAGAGGATTTCCCTTTGCATTTGTGTTTGCCTTTCTATAACAAGAATAGAGTCCTGTCATTCAGTTATAAGAAAACACTGTTGAGCTATTTTATTTGTATTTGACAGAACATTATACATAAAAGAAGCTTAAGATTCCTTTTGTGAGAGACTCTTTTTTTTCTGTACTAATTTCTGTGAATAAAAGTTACTGGGTAAACACCAGTAATCCTTCTTTCTTTTTTTTTAGCTAGCACATCAGAACTTGTATGCTATTGTGTTCTGATCAGTTAGGAGTGTTGTGTGTGTGTGTGTGTGTCTATGCTGCACAGTAGTTTAAATTTGCATCAGTGAAAGAAGTGATACTATAATTAGGTGGGTTGTCTGGTTTAATCCCTACTGCCACCATCACCACCATATGAAATCACTTTCCTCCCAACAAATATATAAAATACTTCAAAGTGTATAACCTTTTTAGTATCCTTTGGATTGAGAGCATGATGGGATGAAAGAATCAACTGATTCTGTGGCAATCTTTCATTTCCCAAGGAATTCTTTTCTAAAATTTATTTTTGCCATTAAGCTTATCACTAGGGATAGGTATTTGCATGATGAATTTACTGTCCCTCGAGGGGAAGACGGGGGTGGGGGGGGCGGAGAGAAAGACACCTGCATACCTGCTTCACCGCCTGTGAAGTAACTCTCCTGCTGGTGGAGCTGGGACTCGAACCGGGAATCTTATGTGGGTCCTTGTGCTTCGTGCCAAGTGCACTTAATCCGCTGCGCTACCACCGACCCCTCCCCCAGGAAATTTAAAGAAGCTGTAAAATGGAAAAGCAGATGCTATTCTTTTTTTATTATTTATTTTCCCTTTTGTTGTTGAATTATTACTGTTGTTGATGTCATGGTTGTTGGATAGGACAGAGAGAAATGGAAAGAGGAGGGGTGGGGGGGAAAAGATAGACACCTGCAGACCTGCTTCACGTCTTGTGAAGAGACGCCCCTGCAGGTGGGGAGCCAGAGGCTCCAACCGGGATCCTTATGCAGGGTCCTTGTGCTTTGCACCGTGTGTTTAACCCGCTGCCTTACTGCTTTACAAAGCCAACAAAATACATTTATTTGAAAAGATAATGATGATAATAATAACTTTCTTCTTGTGTGCTTTCAAGTAGAATTTCAGAATGTTACCTTTTTTACAGTTGGGTGATGATAAAATTATCCAATAATTTTTGCCATTCAGAATTTCAGGTAAAATATAGAAATTAGATAAATTTTAATACCAATGAATTGCTTCTTCACAACCCTAGTAAAAGACTAAAACTGATAAAAGACCATTGTACTGGTGAAGTCAGTAAAATTACCATATGCTTCTGTATAGACCATGTAGATTTTATTTGTCTGAGACTAAGGCCAGGTTTCTGAGAAATAGATTCTGAGATGAAGAAATTACATGTTTTTTTTTTTAAACAACATTTTCTAGAAATGTGCTTGTGAGGAAATATGAAAAGAAGGATGATATTGAAGCGCCAGAGCTAGGATGTTCCTTCAAAGTTGTTGCAAATTGATGCCAGGAGTCCTTTATGTGTTTGGTCATTGTGGACTCTACCTGGTAAGAGACTCAGCTGTAAGTGAGGTTGTTTTTTTGTGGCCCAGGGCATTTCTCTCAAGGGACATGACTGTGACTTTTAAGAAATGGCATTTCCAACAACTTTAACCTGATGCCCCCATATGGGAGCATCCGATATCAACATCTCACAGTAACACGACATTATGCACTAAGTGTTACAGGGTAAAATAGCAGTTTGGAAGGGAAAGTGATTCCTTGTGGATTATGGATTTTTCTATTAGAGAGATTAATTAGACCTGTGCTTGCTTTACCTGTTACTTCTGGGCTATCAGAGCAAGTAGAGAATATTTACACCTTACTCCCTTCTGAACTGATAGCTTAGATATTGTTTGAGAATTGAATCTTAGAGTTTTTTTTTCTGTTGTTTTTTTCTTTCTTTCTTTTCTGTTTTGTAGAGTCAGAGAGGCAGAGACAGAAAACAAGCAAAAAGACTGAAAAAGACCACAATACCAAAGCTTCCTTCAATATTGTGGGGGCTGGTCATGCCTCTGGCAAAGTAGCACACTATGCAAGTGAGATATTTTGCCAACCTAAACCTTAGAATTATTGTGGAAGAGATTACTATACATTAAACAGATATAGGGTTTTTTAATTTTTGTATTATCTTTATTTATTTATTGAATAGAGACTGCCAGAAATTGAGAGGAAAAGGGGTGATAGAGAGGAAGAGAGACACCTGCAGCCCTGCTTCACCACTCTTGAAGCTTTCCCTCTGCAGGTGGGGATCAGGGCCTTGAACCTGTGTCGTTGATGCACTGTATTGTGTGCACAGGTGCACCACCGCCTGGCCCTCTTTTAAGTCTTAATAAGAGAGAGAAAGGAAAAACTATAGAGTATTACTCCAGTATATGTGGACTGGAGCCTTGGGCAGGCAAGGCCTTTACTCTACCGGATGAGTTATTTTATCTGTTGTAGATATAGAGCTTATTATTCTGATGTCAGCTGACTTATAACTTAATTAAGCTTTGGCATGAGGAACTCCAAGTTCTGAGTCGCCTTAACTGGGTTCTAAAAATAAAATTTTTATTGATGATCCCCATGAAAGTGATGTTTCTTTTGAATGAATTAACTTCTAGTTATCACATTTGTTTACATTCAGATGACATTAAGCATGTTATTGCTGTGTGACTTTCTACCCTCTGTAAAGGAGACATTTTCTAACCGGTGTGAGAAGGAAAGGTTTGATCAGCATTCTGACAGTTATGTATCCTGGCAATTATAGAAGTGCTCCTGTAACAATCAAAGTTGATCTTTACGTGAATAACACTAGAGAGATCTCTTAGTAAATTGAAGCCTCAGCTTTCTGGAAAATATAAACTAATTATTTTCATGTTTGTAGGACTTACTTGAGTTTTAATGACAAAAGGGCTTCCTCAGGTAACATTTACAGAGTTAAAATAGCCTGAGTGTATGTGAGCATTTAAATGTGAGATGTAAATCTGAGTGGCTTGATTCATGTTAATGAATCATAGAAGTGACAGGACAAAGTGATATGAATTTTGTTTTAAATATTTTTCAACAAATACTGATGTGCTGGGAAGGCTAAATGTAAACATCCATTGATTTCTGTGGGAGCGTCAAGTAGGTAAGGTAGAAGACATTCTGAAGGAACTGACATTTAAGATAAATCCTTTTAGTTTGTTAAGGACCAACTATGTTAAGAGCAGATTTATGGAAGGGTAGGTTTTTCTAGTAAGAGGGGTTACAGTGTTATAGAAGATTCAGTGAGAGCCTGTATATACTTCATAATAGCAAAAAAAAAATAGAGATAAGTAGGAATTTTCTTACAAAGACATATATAGTATTGTAAGAAAATAAAACTTTGTCCTATGGATCTAGGGAGCCATGGAATGCTATTTTTTCAGGTTCTATTGTTGCTGGGTAGTATGCCACCTCCCCCTGGCTTCTGCTTAACCATATGCCTATATAGGGATTTACTGATCCAAAGCTCTGGTCTATTTACATAAATCACTTTTACATTTACATAAAGCACTCCCTCCAGGGCATTGGTGGTTCAGTGATAGGATTCTCGCCTGTTCCGCCCCCTCCTTGTCACACTCTGATTTTCACCAGTCACTTTTCTCTCCACGCTCTCTATATCACATCCTGTTTCCACCCTACTTGGAGAGTATAAAAACAGCTGCTCTTCTGATTAAAGACACTTGGAAATTGCTTTCCGGTTCTGAGAGTTCCAGAGTGTATCTCCTGCGGAAGTTAGTGCGGCACGAGTTCCTGATCCCTCTCCCACGCAGCAGCCTAGATCGGCTCCAGTTGAGTTCTCTCCAAGCCAGAGAGCACTAGCTCGGGAAGAAGTACCCTCCGGCTATCCCGGCATATTGTATTTCTTTTTAAAACATATTTTATTTATTTATTAATTTGTTGGATAGAAACAGAGAAACTGATACGGAAGGGGAAGGTAGTGAGGGAGAGAGAAAGAGAAACATTTGCTGCATTGCTTTACCACTTGTGGTGCTCCTCCGCTCCACCTCCCCCTTTTGCCCTGCACAGGTAGGGACAAGTGGCTTGAATTTGGGTTCCTGAGCTCTTTAACATGAATTTCATGCCTGAGGCTCCAAAGGTCTCAGGTTCAATCCCCAGTCCCCAGAACCACCATAAACCAGAGCTGAGCAGTGTTCTAGAAGAAAAAAAAAAAAAAAAAGGAAAACAAATGCACTATAAGCCTCTTCCTAAACCACTCTCCTGCAAAGTGCCTCCTTAGGTAGCCTTCCTTAGTGTCTTAGTACTGAGCTTCTTCAGATTTATTTTTCAAGTGAGACAGAAGTTGAGGTAGAGATATAGATAGATATGGAAAGAGATACAGAGATAGAGATATTAGAGCACTACTCAACTGTGTTATATGAGGTGCAAGGAACTGAATCTGTGGTCTCAGATCCTTGTGGTCTTTGAGGTGTGAGAAATGCAAATCCTATTTTCAAACATAGACTATCTTTGCAGCCCCATCAACATTATCTGTTTGCTTGCCTGCTTATCTATATCTATCTTATCTATACCTTTCTATCTATCACCATCTACCTATTTTTTTGCCACCAGTCTTATCACTGGGTCTTATACCTGCAGATCAAAGGTAAATCCACTGCTCCTAGGAGCCATTGTTTTTGCTTTTGCTTTCCCTCCCCTCCCCTCTGCTGCCTCCCCTCATTTCTCTCTCCTCTCCTAACTGGTTGTGGAGGTTCAGATTGTACAGAGACAGTTAAATGGTAGGAGGTGAATAGATTTTAGAGACATTAGCAAGAATGTTAAATCTTGGTAACTCATTGGATGCAGGAGAATAATGAAAGTGATAATCCTAAACTTTTGACATAGCTGCCTAGATAAAATAGGAAACAGTATATCCTTCTACCCTCACCATTCATTGGAGATAGGTTTACTTTGTATGAGGAACCATTGGTCTTTGTAGCACAAGGTAGGAATTGAGGCACACACAGAACTGTTAGCATCCATTGTTTGAGTATTGGAAAAAATAAGCTAGAGAGATAAACAGCAGAATGCAAGAGAAAGAAAAGAATGAAATCCTATTGGAATTAACAAGGAAAAGAAAACTTTATCTTATTAAATAGCAGTTAAAGGTACTGAAATAACAGTAAATGAGTATACCCAGTTTATTAGAGTTGTCATTTCAAATGGTGATCAGCCTATACATTGCCGGCTAGCTTCGAGGGTGGGAGAGAGATAACCAGGGACTCATGGCTGAGCTGGGACGCAGTTCAATCTTTATTGATGAGCGAGGATGCAGTTCGATCTAGCTATCTCTAATCACAATCTTGTCCTATATATCTCCTGAGGCAGAAGTGTCAGGTCAGAAGAGGATGTACCTAGGACCTAGGATAGGCAGTGGGGAGAAGAAAAAAGCGCAAACCAGAACCTATCATTTTATCCAGGGAAATGCAATCTATATTAAATCATGCTAAAATTATCCTCATGTAACAATGAGCTTCTTATTGTCTTTGATCTGTTTATTATGTTTTATCCACTTTTGCGATATATTTCATTATAATAGAGAAATCTCATAACTATTTTACAGAGTTTCACAATTGATATATACATTTAATTTAAATGACTAAATTGGACATTGTCCTACTAAATAAATATTTTTTAGAGAACTACTTTAAAGTCTTCCTGTTAATATTACCCCAAATATATAGATCTGTGCTGCTGTGTTGAGGACAGTACATTTAATGATTTAGGGAATCTGAAATCCATTTCAGTAGCTATATTACCCTTTATATTTTATTGTTAAAGACAGTAGCGGAAATTTGTCTTTAAAAGGAAATAGATATCCATTCCCAAGAAGATGCATAAGCTATAGAAATAATTTATATAGATGTTCTATATTAAGTAGATTAAACAAAGGTGTTCTTTTTAAGTTTGAGAGTTAATATCCATAAAGTCTTTTTGTGACTAGGCATTATGTTTAGAGAAATAAAGTAAAGCCTGTATAAATACATTTGTAAAAAAAAAAGTCACTTTCATTCACAAAGACCAACATTTGTATCTAAAGAAACTTCTTTTGTTTTCCATTTTTATTAGTGATTTAATTCCACACTTTGCCCACCACCAGAGTTCTGTGTCTCCAATTTCTCTACTGGAAACTGTTTTAGTTCTCCTAAGATCACAGATATGGGTTGGCTATTATTTCTATAAGTATTATTGTCATTTCTACTAGTAATCAGCTGACATGTCACAGGATGAGTTATCTCAGTTGGAATTTCTCATATTTTTCCCTCTGGGTACCTAAAGAGTATAATAAATGAATAAATAAATATACTATTATGTATAAAAAGGCAGAACTCACCTAACCTTTAGTTTAATGTCTTTTGATGCTATAGCTTCTATTTATTTTATTGTAGATGTAAAATACTTCTATTTGCCCATTTTCTTTCTCTTTGGTCCTGCCTTCTCTTCCTTTGTAAGTCACATCTACTACTATTGAGAGTCCTTTTTCTTCTTTTTCTTTTTGTTTCCTCCCTACTCTCCTGGTCCTAATGGAGATGGAATTCAGAGCCCTCTACTCATCTTCCCCTAACATTTACCTCTCTGAAGGGATGGACCAAAATTCTTTATGGGGTGCAGCCTTTTTTAAAATTATTTTTAATGGGAAAAAGACATTCTTTAATTTTTGAGCTTTTTTCTTTAAATATTTTGAAGCAAATTAGTCAATTTGTGAATTTGAAGGCATCAGTCTAGTTTCCGGGATTATACTAAAGCAACTTCTAATAGTAACTTATTCTAAAGCAATTTAAAAGCCTATAGTAGAGACTGCCTGATGCACAGACCCCTAACTGTGAATCTCAAGATCTCAAGATGACATCCTATATTTATAAGGGATTCTAGAGTTTAGACTAGAACTGATAGAATCACAAATTTCTCTAAGTGTGCTTGCAAGATGACATATGATGAACTAACCATAGGTAGCGTTATAAAACCACAGAACTGTTTAAATTTTTACTGTAGAATGTTGTCTTCATCCTTCTGTGACCACAGTTACTTCTTGTACTTAAGACTTATAATGGAGGAAAAAACAGCTAGTAAATTTCTGCTTTACTTTTGGTGCCCTCAAGTCACTGCCTAACCAGTTACCTTGTCCCCTTTGAACTCCTTGAAACTATTCTGCTGTATTCTTGCCATTATAAACCTGAGAAAAATTAATCTGAAGTAATCCAGAATACACTAAAGTGTTTTTTTCCCCTATTTTCTTGAGATTTACATTGGGGCATCTATTTCTTCTGTACTTTTCTGATCTCCCCTAGTTAGCATTATTAGTAATATCTACTCTTGCCCCAAATTCCTAGAGGTTAGTATACTTGCTCTTTCATAAACTATATGTAGCCATTTTTTCCACTTATTCTTGTTCTTGATTAATCTCCAGATATTAAGCCTTTATAACATGGGAAATATGTCTTACACATTCTTTTTTTTTATTGGTTTAATAGTGATTGACAAGATTGTGGGATGAGAGATGTATGATTACATACAATTTCCACCACCAAAGTTCCATATTCTGTCCCCTCCATTAGGAGGGATAGCTTTCCTATTTTTTTAAATTTATTTTTTATTTAATAAAGGATAAATTAACAAAACCATACGGTAGAAGGGGGTACAACTCCACACAATTCCCACCACCCAATCTCCATATCACATCCCCTCCCCTGATAGCTTTCCCATTCTCTATCCCTCTGGGAGCATGGACCCAGGGTCATTGTGGGTTGCAGAAGGTAGAAGGTCTGGCTTCTGTAATTGCTTCCCCGCTGAACATGGACGTTGACTGGTCAATCCATACTCCCAGTATGCCTCTCTCTTTCCCTAGTAGGGTGGGTCTCTGGGGAAGCCGAGGTCCAGGACATATTGGTGGGGTCTTCAGTCCAGGGAAGCCTGGCAGGCATCCTGATGGCATCTGGAACCTGGTGGCTGAAAAGAGAGTTAACATACAAAGCCAAACAAATTGTTGAACAATCATAGACCCAAAGGTTGGAATAGTGGAGAGGAAGTGTTGGGGGGGGGTGTACTCCTTGCAAACCCTAGTGTACTTCTGCTTTCAGGTATATATTTTGCACTTGTTTATGGATATATGTGAACATATGCTCTCTCTCTCTCACAGAACCTGGTGTATATCTAGGTTTTGGGACTTTGCTAGAAAGTGAACCACCTGGGATGGAATTAGAGAATGCTATGAAAGGACAGGTCTCACCCGAGTAATGAAGCTGAAGGGTTGTCATTCCACACCTGAAGTCTCTGGACACAGTCTGAGCTGAAGCATGTTGAGGTGGCAATCGTTGCGTTGACTAGGTTGCGATCGGCTGATGCAATATTATTTGATATGGATTGGGAGAGGCATGCAGGAAAGTGCACCCTATCCTAAGGTTCCAGAACTGGGAGAAATATAGTCTCTATAGTGGAGATGTGAGGTTCCTGCTGTCTTAGGGTTCAAAAAGACAATCGACAGTTAATGTTATCATCACATTATTTGATAATTAGGTTAACTTTGAAAAGTCCTTTTGTTAGGGTTTGCTGTATAGTACCCAGTATCTTGTAAATAGTTGTGCCACTGGTTGCCTCTGATCTACTTGGTCTAGGCTTTTGAGAGAGTCCACATATCAAATACACAGCCTATATATTAAGAAGACTCAGTCTGTGTTTTAAAAACTTCGAGACATACAATTAATTTTCCCCCTCTCATATTAATTAACTAGTGATTTATATTACTACACTTTACTAGGAGTGTACATAAACACCATTCCCACCACCAAAAGACTGTGTCCCATCCCACCCACCCACACCCACCCCCCACCATCCCAGGAAGCTGCATGTCTACCCCTCACCACAGGGTTTTTACTTTGGTTTCCTACTTTCAATTTAGTCAGATTCTGCTTTTAGTTTCCCTTTCAGATCTTCTTTCTCAACTTCTGTTGATGAGTGGGATCATCCCATACTCATCTTTATCTTTCTGACTTAGCTCACTTAACATAATTCCTTCTAGCTCTGTCCAAGATGGGTCAGAGAAGGTGGGTTCATTGTTCTTGATAGCTGTATAGTATTCCATTGTGTATATATACCACAGCTTTCTCAGCCACTCATATGTTTTTGGGCACCTGGGTTGCTTCCAGGTGTTAACTATTATGAATTGTGCTGCTATGAACACAGAAGTACACACCTCTTTTTGGTTGGGTGTTATGGAGTCCTTGGGGTATAACCCCAGGAAAGGAATTACTGGATCATATGGAAGGTCCATGTCTAGCCTTGTGAGAGTTCTCCAGACTGCTCTCCACAGAGGCTGGACCAATTTACATTCCCACCAGCAATGCAAAAGGGTTCCTCTGTCCCCACAACCTCTCCAGCATCTGTTGCTGCTGTCCTTTTTGATGTATGCCATTTTCACAGGAGTGAGGTGGTATTTCAATGTTGTCTTAATTTGCATTTCTCTGACAATCAGTGACCTGGAGCAGTTTTTCATATGTCACTATACTTTACATATACTTTCCAAATAGTACAGTTTCTTGCTTTGAACCTAGATCTGGATTTTCTTCTTGTAAAAATTGCTCCTCCTCACTTCATTTCTTTTTCTATCAAGTTTTTTATATACAGTATGCTGTAGGGATTAAGAGAGGACAAGTTAGTGCCTGTTTTCAACCATTTAGTAAACACTAAGTTTGGACAAGTTGCTTCTTTTTCTGTTTCAATTCAGTTATATCTCTAGTGTAATATGTATTTATCTTGAGTTCAGTAATGAGTAAATGCTCTGAAATTTTAATGAACAAAGACACAATGAGAATAATTTATGTTTAGAAATCAGAATTCATGGGAGTGGGGTGGTAGCGCAGCAGGTTAAGCGCTGGTGGTGCGAAGCACAAGGACTGGTGTAAGGATCCAGGTTTGAGCCTCCGGCTCCCCACCTGCAGGGGAATCGCTTCAGAAGGGGTGAAGCAGGACTGCAGGTGTCTTTCTCTCCCCCTCTCTGTCTTCTCTTCCTTTCTCCATTTCTTTATGTCCTATACAACAACAACAACATCAGTAACCACAATAATGTTAAACAACAAGGGCAACAAAAGGGAAAATAAGTAAAAAAAAATAAATAAAAAGAAGTAAAAGAAGACAAGACAGGACTACCGGGAAAAAAATGGGCAAAAATATAGATAGATGTGTTGGAGAGTGGACCCACTGCCTGGGAAGTCCAGGCTGTTGTTTCCATGAGGTCCGAGTGGGTCCACCCCAGCCTCTCCCCTCTCTGGGTCAAGACAATGGCAGTTTCCCTCATGAGCTTCTCTAGGTGGAGTCTACCTTTCTGCATATGCCCCTCCTCTCTCCTTAAAACAAAGGCCATGAATTACTGTATATTGTGTTTGGCCAAACTTGAAAACCACTGCAAACTCCTGTTACTCAACTGCTCCCCTCCTCTGAAGTGCCTGTAATTTACCCCCTGGGAAAATTTCATTGTGAGCTTGTGATCAAACCTTGTATGGTAACTCTACACTTGTGATCAAATAGTTTGTGACTATGTATTGTGTTGTTTTGTGTTTGGGTTAATGATTACCTTAATCTTCTCCCTGTGCAATGGATATATGTCTGCTTTCTCCCTCAATAAATTCTGAGGCCTTTCCCAGAGTTGGATTAGTCTGGCGTGATTCTTGCCTCTCCACATGTTGCCGCTGACACACACAAAGCCACCCCAGGACTCCCAGGGGAACTTCACCTCCAGTGGCTAGGGAGGTGGGTGACCTGGAGCGACAGCCTGCATAGATGATAGATAGGAAGATCATTACAGAAGTAATAGTCAACCCATATCTGTGACCTTGGGAGAACCACTGCAGTTTCCAATGGAGGGAATGGAGAGACAGAACTCTGATGGTGGGAACAGTGTGGAATTTTTCCCCTGTTATCTTATAATTTTATAAGTTAATATTAAATCACTAATAAAAAAAATTAAAAAATATAATATTGTGGTTATCATGACCATCATGAAGGCATCATGAAGGCATCATATTGAGCTAGACAAGCCAGAAAAATCAAGAACAATACCAAATGATCTCACTTATAGGCAGAACTTAAAAATAAACAGTAAGAGGAAAAATAAAGTGAAACTTGGACTGGGTGTGGAGTATTGCACCAAAGCAAAAGACTCTGGGGAAGGAGGGAAAGAAACAGCATGAATGGGCACTGGGATCTTGTTGTGTGTCCTAGACACCAATCAAGAGGAGATGAGAGATTTTGCCTATGTGTGTACTGTAAACCATTAAGTTCCCAGTAAAATAAAAAAATCTTAAAAAATTTAACAGTGAAAGATAAATTTACTAGAAAAATAATTCAAAATCTTTCCATATCACTGTTCCCTGTGGCTCTTTCATATCTTTACAATAAATTATGGATGCACTACCAGCAATGGAATTATGGAGTCCTATGAGCTAGGGATGGTCTCCCCAGAGTACTGGAGTTGAAGGGTTGACATTGCAGGTCTGTTTTCTGTGAATGCAGTCTGAAGTGAAACATGTAGAGGGAGTACTGGTTACATTGATTAGGTTGAGATCAGCTGATGCAGTATCAGTTGGTTTGGGTAGAGAGAAGTCTGTTGAAAAATGAGGTTCCAGGACTGGGAAAAATATGGGGTTTATAAAGGATGGGGGAGGGTTCCTGCTGTCTTAGGATTTAAGAAGGCAATGAGTAGTTATTGTTATAAACAAGTTATTTGGAAATTTGGTTAACTTTGGGGGTTGGCTTTTATGAACCACTCATGGACTGGGTGGCATATCTAAAATGTGCCATAAAGTATCTAATCCTGTTATACTTTCTGTAATTCTCCTAGGAATTAAGGCTTCTGTTGTCCATGATATTGTGGCTGGATTTAGAATATTGAGGAGATGGTGTTGGGTTTCTATGTTTTCTTTTTTGACAGGGTATTCTGTGTTTTCTTATTGGGAATTCAATTGTTCTCAATCATGAAATATTAAAGAGTGTTTTTAAGGGTGAAGGATGTTGGATAAGTTTAAAATTATATTAGGAATTCATAGAATGGAAAGAAGGAATTCATATCTTTCCCTTTAAAACTTATTATTTCAGTACAGATATGCCTAATTAAAATTTTTTTATTGGGGTTGGTAAGACAGTACTTCTAGGAGACTATGTGCTTTGCTATGTAGATTATCCAAGTTCAAGCCCTCAGGACACCACATAGCAGTGCTACAACACTGGGGAAAGCTGTGTGCTATAATATCTCTTCCCCTATCTTCTCTTTCTTTCTCTCTAAAAAAAAAAAGACGCATCAGTGAAGTCATAAAAGTGTCAAAAATAGATGATTTTTTTTATTATGAGTGAGAGAAAATTAGAGCAATGGAAGAGAGGAGCTAAGCACTGCTCAGATTTGGTATAAGGTCATATCAGGTACTGAGTGTGTATCCTATAAATTGGTGTTGTGGTAGGCTGAGTTTTCTTCCCCTGTCTTTTTTGTATATGTCTGAAGGGACTAGGAGAGCTACCGTGTTATATTGGTGGTGGCAAGGTCAAGGAAGGATTATGATTTTTGCCACATTTTCAGGATGACAATGAAGAATGGAAATGAAAATACAAGAGTCAAATATGATCTCCAACCTAGAAGAGCTCCCTGTTGGTTGAGACATTATAAATAGATTTTGCTGAGATTTATTCTGGCAATAGATTAGGCCACATATAGAGATCTACAAAGTGGTTGTTTAAGGAAGACACTGGTGGTGGTAAATGTATTTGGAAGGATGAATCAGGAGCGTAAAGCATTAATTGTTATAAAATAATGAATTTTATTTGTCAAGCCATATGTGAAGTGGTTTATAAATATTTTGTCTACTTTGTAAAAGATATTATGGTAGATATTATTGTCTTTGTTTGACAAACTGCTTCAAAAAGGTAAAAAATGTGCCCTGTATTACTGATCTGGTTACTAAACTATAATCTCTCAGCTTCAAATCTATTCTTCTGTATTTTGCTTTCTGATGCTGAGGCTGGGTGGCTGCATATCATAGGTCTGCTCTGTTGGTGGGCTTGTCAGTCAGGGATGGTAGGGAGGAGAGAGAGTTCAAGTAGTTTGATCATGTTTCTTTCTACTTTTTTGTTTTGTTTTGTTTTCTGTTGACTTTTCCCATAAACATTACCTAACAGGGATTCGGGTGGTAGTACAGCAGGTTAAGTGCAGGTTGCGCAAAGCTCAAGGATTGGGGTAAGAATCCCGGCTGAAGCCCCCGGCTCCCCACCTGCAGGGGTGTCACTTCACAAGCAGTGAAGCAGATGTCCATCTTTCTCTCCCCCTCTCTGTCTTCCCCTCCTTTCTCCACTTATCTCTGTTCTATCCAACAACGACTACATCAAGAACAACAATAATAACTACAACAATAAAACAACAAGGGCAACAAAAGGGAATAAATAAATAAATACTAAAAAAAACATTAAAAAAACATTACTTAACAGCATTTCTTTTATGTTCTTTACCACTTGCAGTAGCAGATTATTCGAAGAATAGCAGTCAAGACCAGTTTGCAGATTTTCTCAATAGCTATAAAGCCAATCTTTATAGATACCTCCCATAATAAAAAAGGTGGCTTACCCATTTCCAGGCACTGGGACCTTTAGGATACTATCTCATTCTGAGCTAAAGAACCATCTGAGTACCACCCCAAACTCTTTAGAGTCAGAGTTTCAGCACTAGAAATAAGGGTAACCCCGCCTTCCAATATTACCAACTGTTAATATCAGTTTTCTTTCTTTATTTCTCTAACACTAGAGATAGTGGCTGAGGTTAGCAGTTACTAACTCTGTAATACCTTATAGATTTTGATATTTTTAAGTACTCAATAAACAACTTTTAGTAAATTAGCCATTATTTATATTGATTTCTTTTTAATTTTTTTCTATTTATTTGTTCCCTTTTGCTGCCCTTGATGTTTCTTTTTGTTGTTGTAGTTACTATTGTTGTCATAGTTGTTGGATAGGACAGAGATAAATAGACAACAACAACAACAAACTAGTATAGCTACAGGTCCTTTGGAATATAACGAAAATATGCCTACTAGCTATCTACAAAAAGGGAGACCCCCCCCCCCACCAACTGTTCACCTGCACTATTCCAGCCTTTAGGTACATGATTGGTCAACAGTTTGTTTGGCTTTTTTCTTTTCTTTTCAGCCACCAGGTTCCAGATGTTAGCATTATGCCAACCAGACTTCCCTGGACACACAACCCCACCAATGTGTCCTGGAGCTCAGCTTCCCCAGAGCTCCACCTTACTAGGGAAAGAGAGAGATAGGCTGGGAGTATGGATTGACCTGTCAAAGCCCATGTTCAGCGGAGAAGCAATTACAGAAACCAGATCTTCCACTCTGCATCCCACAATGACTTTGGGTCCATACTCCCAGAGGGTTAAAGAATAGGAAAGCTAACAGTGGAGGGGATGGGATACGGAGTTCTGGTGGTGGGAATTATGTGGAATTGTACCCCTCTTATATTTTGGGTTTGTCAATGTTTCCTTTTAAGAAAAAAAAAAAAAGAAAAAAAACATGTTTTGCAAAAAAAAAAAAAAAAAAAAGAAAAGAAAGAAATAATCTAATGCAATCTCACCAAATAGATGATTGTCAGCTGGTAAGTGTCAGTAGTAGAAGATGATTAACTTATAGTAGAGACCCAAAATTGAGTTCTAGAATGCATATAGCCATGCTTTAGGAAACTGTGGAGACCAGGTAAGGATTTGGGAATGGTAGGAATGAAAACAGACCCAGTACTTGAGTCATTGAAGATGCCTTTCTTTATACACTAGGCAGAAAAACGTTCTGCCAGTGGTTTACTTTAAATAGTTAATGATTTCTGGTCTAACATCCAAATCTTTAATACATTTGAGGTTTACTTTTGTGGATGGTGAAAGGTAGATGTCCAGTTTCATTTTTTTTTTGCATGTTTTAACTTAATTCTCCCAACATTATTTGTTTAAGAACCTTTTTTTTTTTTCATTTTCATGTTTTGGGGCCCATTGCAAAATTCAGATATCTAAGAGCTTTCTAATAGATTCTTTTGACTTTCCCTCGTAAACTGTCATATCATATGCAAATAGTGACATTTTTACTTCCTTTTTCCCACTCTGTATTCCTTTAATTACTTTCTCTTTTGTGTTTGCTATGGCTAGGACTTCCAATACCCTGATGAATAATAATGGTGATAGTGAGAAACCCTGTCTTGTACCTAATTAAAGAAAGAGAGCTTTCAGTATTTCACTGTGTATGATGCTATTTATAATTTTATTGTATATAGACTTAACTAGTTCTAAGAATTTTTATGTACCCTCACTCTTTTTAGAGCTTTTATCACAAAAGGCTGTTGAATCTTTTTAAATTTTTATATTAGTTATTTAATAATGATTAACAAGATTGTATGATAACAGGGGTACAATTCCATATAGTTACTACCACCAGAGTTTCATACTCCATCCCCTCCATTGAAAACTTCCCTATTCTATTCTTTAAACTGTGGGAGTATGGATCCAGGGTAATTATGGGGTGCAGAAGGTGGGAGGTCTGGCTTCAGCAATTGCTTCCCCACTGAATATGGGTGTTGACAGGTTGATCCATACTCCCAGCCTGTCTCTCTCTTTCTCTAGTGGAGCAAGGCTCTGAGGAAGTGGAGCTCCAGGATATATCGGTGGGGTCACCTGTCCAGGGAAGTCCATTTGGCAACACTGTAGCATCTGGAACCTGGTGGTTGAAAAAGAGTTAACATATAAAGCCAGGCAAATTGTTGATTAATCGTGAACATAAAGGCTGGAATATTGCAGATGAAGATATGGGGTCTCCATTTTGGAAATAGCTAGTAGGTCTAATTTAGGTATGTTCCAAAGGGCCCATGACTTTACTAGTTTGTGCCTGAGCCTGAAATCTGATATGCAGGTGGACCCAAGTTACTGTCTGGGGAGACGATGTCATGACTGGAAGAAGTGCTAGGAAGCTGGATTAGGGAAATGAGTAGCTCCCAAATATGGGAATGGTGTATAAATATTGCTGACTATAAACCCCATCGATTTGATCTGGGGCTCATATTCAGCATAGGAGCCTATGTAACCTCTGCATCCCTGTAGGTCCTTACTTGCGTTTGTGGTCATGAGTAGGAACATTTGAGTTGCACCAATTTCAGGACCCTTCTTCAGGTGGTAGATAGAGTATGTTATCCAACCTCCCTTTGGAGGATAGAACATTCTCTATGGTTGTTGATCCACACTGAGGGCAAGTTACTATGGGGGTTCCCAAAGCGGTTCTTTATGTTGTTCCTGATGGAGATGACCAGTGATAATAGAGAGAGAGATCCATTCAAGGTCTAAGCTCATCCTATTTGTGTGGGAATCTCAGGACTCCCTGACTAGAGCCCCAGCTGATGGGGTGGCCTGATAATGATTAAAATGATTAAAAGATAATGATTAAAATAATTAAAAGATAATGATTAAAATAATTAAAAGAGTCATCGTTAAAGTATTCCAGTTTCTTGCCCTTATTCAGCTTTTGTAGTTCTTACTTTGATAAAGTTAGTTCTTACTTTGACTGAGGTAAGTCTAATAGGAAGTAGGTGAGGAGGGTATCTAGGTCTAAGAAGGAACTATTTCATTAGGTACTTTGAAGTGTCTTTTTAGGTCTTTCTGCTTGCTTGCTTGCTTCATTTATTGACTCATTGCAATCTATTGTGCACTCTTGCTCTAAGGTATATATTTTTCCCTAATTTATGGATACATGTGTACATCTTCTATCAGGAGAGGGGATGGGATACTGAGCTCTGGTGGTGGGAATTGTACCTCTCTTATCATATGGTCTTGTTAGTGTTTCCATTTTATAAGTAAAAAACTTAAAATTAAAAATTTTTAAAAATAATAAAAAAGAAAACCTCCCTATTCTTTTATCCCACTGAGAACTTGCATCAAAATTCTTTATGGGGTGCAGAAGGTGGAAGGTCTGGTTTCTATAATTGCTTCTTTGAGGGACATGGACATTAACAGGTTGAGAGAGCCTGATTACTTGTAATCCCTGCAAGTTGAGGGGCTGACAGTGGTAGGTCTCTCAGAAGAGTCCTTGATAGCCTGACGTGTAGGCTGAGAGGGTAGCATGTGAGCTGGAATACACAGGGGAGTTTGCTGACTTGGGCGGAAGGTTTGCTTTAAGGTACAGTGTGAGCTGGTACTGTTAGGCAGAGGCATGTGCAGTGGGCAATAAGGGGGTACACAGAGATGGGGCAAGAAGGGACAACAGAGGGCTATGGCACCTGGCACAACAGGAGAGTGAACTTTGCTTTGGTGTGGCTGATAAAGGTAAAACTAAGAATGTATGTAATGTAATGTATGTATGTATGGAATGTAGCACTGTGGGAACTGTGTTGGACTAGTGCTCATGAGGTCTGGCAGTAGACCAAGCTCCAGTGGGAGCATTGGTTGGGCATGTGACCTTGAAAGTTCAAGAGGGTTGTCTGTATATTCAGTAATCCTGGGTAATTCAAGGGTGCCATATCTTGCATGGTATAGATTGGTATCTATATTGCATTTTCCTTAGTATGCTTTGGGACTTTCAGTGATCTAAGGGCTGTTTTTGTGGCTGTTTGAAGAATTTTTAAGTTTTGAGTAGCTGTAATTTCAAATATATGAGACCTATTAAGTGGTCATCTTCATCCAAAGTCTGAGATATATGTTTTTACTGTTTCATTGAAGTCCAATGCAACAAAACATGCAGTAAAACCCTATTATTCTTGTAGGCAGGTGTGCATATTCTCCAGTCATTCATAAGCACCCAGAAGTCTTGGCCTAGATTCCTTAATATTATATAACCTGGACTCCCAATAAAATGTATTATGATGGACAAGAATTGAAAAACCTTTCTTAGTCTATTAATCATCTGGGTTTACTTAGACTTACTTGATTTTTTCAAAGGGATTTTTATGCTGCTTTATTTATATATCATTAGAGACTTCAGTTATTTTTCTCCTTGTGATGTTCAAGTACCTAACATAGAATGCTAGTTTTGAAAAAGCCCTTAGAGGGGTTTTCAAGCTACTACACAAAGTCAAATCTGTTATGTTTCCTGTATATTTTTAAAAATAACATTAAAAGAGATTTCTTTATATTTATTTATTATTGACACTAGAGTACCACTGTGGCATCAGATGTGGTACTGGAGATTGAATACATGCATTCAAGTCCACATTGTGCCCACTGAGCTACCTCCTCACTTACATTATTACAACATAAAGATGTTCATGCATTTGTATAATGTATGTGCATGTTTTGGTATTAAAATAGCAGGCTTGTGAAACTGTAATAGAGATTGTAAGCTTCCTTATAGAAAAAGTTTGTTAGCCTCAACTAAATGTAGCTTCTTTTGTTTAAGAAACCGAATCCTTGATTATAAGTGACCAGTCCAAGATCATAGTGTCAGTAGAAATGAGGTTAGAGAATAATCAATACATGCTTTGAAGAATGACAGTGATTAATAAAAAAGTACAAATGAGTTGTATTCTAATGATATAAAGGGGGACAAGAAGTATGTAAACTTATTATAAACCAAAGAGACAGGCTTGGTTAATTTATTTTGCCCACTGAATTGATCAGTCATTTTTATGCCATATAGATATGTCTGAATTTGGACTTGAGTCAGTTTTATGTAATTAAGTCCCTGTTTTCTAAAGGAGAGCAGAATATTTATTGATCAGCTTCTTGTGACTCAATATTATATTCCTCAAAAGTTGAATTACTGATGATAAGTCAGGGCAGACATTTTGGTAATTGTTGAGATTCTGAATGTATTAAGACTGACTAACTGTCCCTGTGTTCTGCTGTGGCACCAGCTGACAGTGATGAAATCTATAGAAGTAGGACACATTACCATAACATGAATATTCAGGATTGGTGATGCAAGAATTATTATTAAACCGCTGGGAAAGAACTCAATCTCCGTCTTATTTGATTCAACACTAAATTCTACCTTTAAAAAATTCAGTATGGGTATGTTCATAATTAGGAAAGAGATGCAAGGGAAAAATTTCATACATTTCCCCACAGTACATAAGAACAAAATTAAATTAAGTTTAAAATATATGACATGGGAGTTGGGCGGTAGCACAGTGGGTTAAGTGCACATGGTGCTAAGCGCAAGGATCGGTATAAGTATCTGGGTTTGAGCCCCCAGCTCCCCACCTGCAGGGGAGTTACTTCACAAGCGGTGAAGCAGGTCTGTAGGTGTCTATCTTTCTCTCTCCCTCTCTGTCTTCCCCTCCTCTCTCCATTTCCCTCTGTCCTATCCAACAATGATGACAACAACAACAGCAATAATAATTACAACAATAAAAACAACAAGGGCAACCAATAATAAACAAATAAATATTAAAAAATTAAAAAAATCTTTTAAAAATATATGACATGTCTACAGGAATTATTATAGAATCATTAGCTATCTTTCATCTAAATCTGTTATATATATTGAAGTATAATGTAATAGAAGTCAGGATAGAGTTTTATTTAGATGATTTATATGAAACAGAATATGGCAAGAAGTATTATTAACCTAAATGAAGACCTCTGAAAATAAGCAAGATTTTTACAACTTCACAACCAAGAATTGTTACCATTAGAATATTTGTTAGATGCTAGGCATGTTTGTAACATACTGAGAAAATTGCTTACATTTCTGTAAAGCATTTCTGTAAGTTACTTTTCATTTTTGTTTCCGCATAAAGACTTAGCTACTTCTCATTTTTGTTTCCACAGTCAGGGCATCACATATGTAGGATTTCGTTGCTTTTTTTTGTGAATTTTTCATTCAGATAGAGAGAAAGGGAAAAAGATCAGGAAAAGAGGAGAACAATAAAGAAATATTGGCAGAACTCTATTTTGCATAAATTTTAAAGATATCTTCAATGAAACAAATCCAATTACAAAGAAGACTAAGGAAAGTATAAACCTATGGACTACATCAAATTAAAAAGCTTCTGCACAACAAAAGAAACCACTACCCAAACCAAGAGACCTCTCACAGAGTGGGAGAAGATCTTCACATGCCATACATCAGACAAGAATTTTGACCAAAATACATAAAGAGCTTGCCAAACTCAACAACAAGAAAACAAATAAACCCATCCAAAAATGGGGAAAGGACATGGACAGAAGAAATCCAAAAGGCCAAGAAACACGTGAAAAAAATGCTCCAAGTCTTTGACTGTCAGAGAAATGCAAATAAAGTAAACAATAAGACACCACTTCACTCCTGTGAGAATGTCATACATTAGAAAAGGTAGCAGCAACAAATGCTGGAGAGGTTTTGGGGTCAAAGTAACCCTCCTGCACTGCAGGTGGGAATGTAAATTCATCTAATTCCTATAGAGAGCAGTCTGGAGAACTCCAGAAGGCTAGAAATGGACCTACCCTATGATCCTGCAATTCCTTTCTTGGGCATATACCCTAAGGAACCTAACACACCCATCCAAAAAATATTTGTGTATACCTATGTTCATAGTAGCACAATTTGTAAATAGCAAAAACCTGGAAGCAACCCAGGTGTCCAATGACAGATGAGTGACTGAGCAAGTTGTGGTATATATACACAATGGAATACTACTCTGCTATTAAAAATAATGATTTCACCATTTTCAGCCCATCTTGGATGGAGCTTGAAGAAACCATGTTAAGTGAAATAAGTCAGAAACAGAAGGATGATTATGGGATGATCTCACTCACAGGCAGAATTTGAAAAACAAGATCAGAAGAGAAAACAGGGGTAGAACATAGACTGGGGTTGGTGTATTGCACCAAAGGAAAAGACTCTGGGGTGGGTAGGTGGGGAAGAGTACAGGTCCTGGAAAAGGATGACAGAGGACCTAGTGGGGGTTGTATTGTTATGTGGAAAATTGAGAAATGTTATGGATGTACAAACTATATTGGATGACGTTGTTCATTGAACAAAATTTGTATTTGGTACCCTCTTACTTTTCTCTTCCTACCTCCTGTAACTCCCACTTTGAGGCTTTCACTGTTACTGGTGATTTTCTTTCTTTCTTTTTTTTTTTTTATTGGTGATTTTCAATTTCAGTTGCATTCTCCTTGACTGCCCCACCCCCAGTTGCATAAATCTAGTTTAATATCTTAGACTTTGAAATTTTCACTTCCTTGAGTTTCTCTTACTGTCACCTTTCACCAAAATTAAACTGTGTGATGCTTTGTTACCTAGAGACACTCAGTAAACCAAGTAAATACCCAGTTAACTCTTCCATTACCAAGTCCTACTGAATATCAACAAACGTATTCTATGAATTATGTAACATTTTATTTTAATGGGACATTCTTGATGATGGCAAACTTATATCCAGAAGAAAACAGAGAGTGATGAGGTTAAAATTTTATAAATTGCTATCTAAAAGAATAGATATTTTCAGTTCCTCAGATCACAATATATCGGTAAAATATAAATTAATAAGAAATTTAGTGAGGAAGCTCAGTGAGAAATTTGGAAGTTATATATGTGTTATTGATGATTTTTTTTTCAGTGTAAAAGCCATGCACACATAGTCCTCGCCCCCATCCCACTAATCCTACCATTTTTCCTCCCTCTATCATTTTATTGGTAGGGTAATGATTTTACAGGATAGCTGTTTACATATGGGTACAGTCTTCTGCATCTCCATGATAGATGTCTGAATACCACTCCCATGACCAATGCAGCTTTCTCTTTACCATAGAGTACTGGGAACCCTATGCCCGTCCATACCTTCCCCTAGTCCAGCTTCATTTTATTTGTTACAATACACCAGTCCAGCTTCACTCTGTTTCCCTTTGCTTCCCTTTCTTAAGTACTATTTGAGTACCAATTGAGATTAAATACCAATCATCCTTATTTATAACATGATTCCTTCAAGTTGTATTCAAGATATGGTGCAGATGTCTTTCTCCTCTATTTTCTTTTTCCCTCTCAATTTCTCTCTGTCTTACCAAGTAGCATAAAAAAACTTTTTCGTGAATAGTGATTCAATAATTATTGATAAGATTGTGGAGTAAGAGGGTACAATTCCATACAATTCCCACCACTAGAGTTCCATATACCGTCCCCTTCATTGGAAGCTTTCCTGTTCTTTATCCTTTTGGGAGTATGGACCAAAGATCTTTGGGGTGCAGAAGGTGGGAGGTCAGGCTTCTGTAATTGCTTCTCTGCTGGACATGGGCATTAGCAGGTAGATCCATACTCCCAGCCTCTTTCTATCTTTCCCTAGTGGGGCAGGGCTCTAGAGAGGTGGGGTTCCAGAACATATTGGTGAGCTCATCTGCCCAGGGAAGTCAGGTTGGAGTCATGGTATCATCTACAACTTGGTGACTGAAAAAAAAAGAAAAGAATTTAAAAAACTTGGTGACTGAAAATCATTAAGATATAAAGTACTCAGGGACTTAAAGGTGAAAATTTAGCAGGTGAGATTTGGGGTCTTCATTATGGAAAAAGCTTAGAAGTCTATTTTAGGTATATTCCAAGGGGCCCATGACTTGACTAATTTTTGCCTGAGCTTGACAGCTAACATGTGGGTGGGATAGAAGTATTGTCTGGGAAGATGGTGTCAGAGTTGGAAATAAGACAAGAGAGATGAATCAGGGTAGAAAGAAGCTCACAAATATAGGAAAAGTGTACAAATACCATTAACTATAATCCCCAACAATCTGACCTAGGGCCTGTGTCTATTCATTATTCAGCACAGGAGCCTGTGTAACCACTGCATCTCTGTAAATCTAAGCTCTCATTCCATGGTCATAGCTAGGAACATTCTAGGTTGCACTCATTTCAGGACCCATACTCCTTGAGTGGCAGAGTAGTTTGATCCAGCCTCTCTTCGAAGAGTGGGGCATTCCCTATGATTATTGAACAGATGCTGTAGAGGCCTACAAGTGGGTTTATGATGTTGTTTCTGATGGAGATGACCAGTGATGGTGGAGAGGGGGATCTGTTAGAGGTCTAGGCCCATTATATCTATGTGAGAATTCCAGGATTCCCTGACTAGGGTCCTGGGTGTTGGGGTGGCCTGGCAGTGACTAAAAGGGCCATCATTAAACTATGCCAGTCTCTTGCCCTTATCCAGCTTTTGTAGTCCTTACTTTAGCTGACAGGGTCAGACTTAGAGTAGTTGAGGGAAGTGAAGTAGGAAGTAGATAGGGGAGGGTATCTAGATCTAAGTAGAAAATATTTGACTAAGTACTTTATGGTATCTTTTTTAGGTAAACAAACTTTTTTTTTTAAAAAAAAAACTATTTTTTACTTTTGGATATAGACAGAAATTGCCAGGAAAAAGGGAGAGAGAGAGAGAGAAAGAAAGAGAGAGAGACTATTGCTTCCACTCTTGTGAAATTTCTTTCCACATGCTGGGGCCAAAGACTTAAGCTCAGGTCCTTGAGCACTGTAACATGTGCTCTATTGTATGTGCCACCACCTGGTCATACAAAAAAAAATTTGAAAAAGAATTTATAAAACTTTTAGAAAGAAAAGTCAGTGATGTAAACAAAGTTTGAAATGAAGTAACAATCAAGTCTTATGTTAATTTTACTCAGACTTAGGGTAGAAGTGACTGAGATTTTTTTTTTTCCACAGGAGGAGTAGGATATCACTGGAAGGTGTGTGTTGTCTACAATAGGAGTGAGTATAGTGTGAGTGAGGACTTGTTGTCCTAAATGAAAAGATTTTTGAAACTATCTTCTTGTTGAAAAGAGTACCACAGATAGAAACAAAATGAAACAAATTATATAATTATAATAGAGCATCCTCTTTCTCTTTCCTGTCCCCCAGAGATCTATGGGTGGGTATGTCATAGGGCTTGATTGCTGTCTGAGGGACTGTAGGTGAGAAGGCTGCCTTCTCTCATTATGTGTGAGGATGATGTCTTTGGAAGAGATCTATTGAACAAGGACATTCATTGTTCATGGTTGAACATCACCTTAAACATCTGCAAGACCAAGTGGACATACTGGATAATTTTTTAAGAGCAGAGAGTAAATAGGCCTGTAAAGTGAACTGGAGGATGGGCAAAGCAATGATGTACTTTTAATATAAATGTGTAAAAATAAATAGGAAACAAAATAGGTGGGGGAATAGCAGACACAGGGATTTGAGGAAATTCTAGGATGATTTCCAAAGAGTGGAAATGTGCCAATTGGAACTTGATGATAAATCAAAAATATCTTATTAAAACATGTTGGTGCTTCCCTGGCAACCCACCCTCAGAACTTATGTTTCATAAAAAATATGATTTCTTTGTTCCAGGTATTTACTGAGTTTGCCTTAGAAAATGATAATACCTTCTGGGTAAACTGATAGTTTCACTGGAGCCAAATGAAGGTTGAGTTCTAGTGAGTTTCCATGATAGTTCTCTTGGTCTCTTCTTGTCTGAACTCCTGTAGATATTATTTAGGTTGGTATTCCTTTTCTGTATTTCTTTTTTTTTTAATTTTTAAAAATATTTTATTCCCTTTTGTTGTCCTTGTTGTTTTATTGTTGTAGTTATTATTGATGTTGTTGTTATTGGATAGGACAGAAAATGGGAGAGATAGACTCCTGCAGACCTGCTTCACCATCTGTGAAGCGACTCCCCTGCAGGTGGGGAGCCGGGGGAGGGGGAGGAGGGGGGGCTGGAACCAAGATCCTTAAGCAGGTCCTTGTGCTTTACGCCATGTGGCCATGTGCGCTAAACCAGCTGCGCTACCGACCGACTCCCTTATTAACTACATGCTTTGCCTTTTTTATTGCAATAAACTCATTGCCAAACATCAAAGAACTGCAAGGAAATGGTCTGTCAGCATTTCTTTCTTGATGCCCAATGCAACCAACTTTATTTAGGACAATGTAAGTACTGTTCTATTTTGTAGCAAAATTAAGTAAATTTTCTATTTTGTATATTTATCAAGTAGAATAAGTAAACCTTTTTAAAACATTATTTATTTTTGGATAAAGAAATTGACAGGGAAGGGGAGACAAAACCTGTAGCACTGCTCCACCTTTTTTTAAAGCAGTTAAATTTTTGCACAAATGCAGTGACAGACTGAACAGGAATCTGTGGTAACATATTATGCTTTAAATGACAAAATTCATTTTTTGTATTGAATTTAAGTTTTAATTTTCTATGTATAGTAAAGAAAAGCTAGTTAATCTACAACTTTAAAGTACCAGTGAGACACTGGTACTTTAAAGTTGTAGATTAACTATATCTTTATAACTTTATATCTTTAGTTACACTCTGGAATTTATTTCTTACTGTATGTGCCTTCAGGGAAAACATAAGGAAGCCCAGTAAGAATATAGACCAAGAGAAAGATGGCAAGACTGTCATGAGGGTACAAGCACTTCTGTTATTTTTATTATTGAGGAAATACAGTAGTAAGGCATTGTTATTAAGCAAAGGACTATCTGGATCTTCTATTATTAAGGAGGTAATTTCTCCCGTGATATCTGCTTGTGTGCTGAATCCCCTTAGCTTTTTATTGAAGTGCTATCTCTGGTATGTTCATTAATGTATTTGAGATAAGACTGGTATAAATGGGAGGAGAAATTGAAGTGCCTTGAATCTTATCTGTAGAGTAAATTTACATACTATACTTTCTATTATATTTATTTAAATATTTATCATTGGATAGAGACAGATAAATTGAGAAGGGAAGTGGAGATAGAAAGAGAAAGAGACAGAGAGAGACACCTACAGCCCTGCTTCACCACTTGTGAAGCTTTCCCACTGAAGGTGTGGTCCAGGGGCTTGAAACTGTGAAGACACAAAAGAACATAATGTAGTTGAATATAAAGGAGAGAGGGAACAACCCATAGAAATAGAGCTTGTAATGACAGTTGAGGCTGAGAAAGTGTTGATCTTAGGAAGGGCATGTCTGCTGTTGTTAAATTATGGAATAATTAATAGGTAGCTAAAGAGGACAGTTGAAAGATTTGTAACAGGAAATGATCTCAATGTAGTTTTTTTTGATTTGCAGTTCCATAAGTAAGTAAAATTAAGTGTTTTTCATGTGCTTCTATGCAATTCATCTATCTATATATATAGAATACTAGATCTTGATTTATTCTAAAATGTGTGATAACTAGTGGCTTTATAAAATGATTTAAAATTTTTATTAGTCATTTAATAATGATCAACAAGATTGTGGGATAAAAGAGTACAATTTAATATAATTCCCACCACCAGAATTCCATATCCCATCCCCTACTTTGGAAATTTCCATATTCTTTATCCTTCTGGGAATATGGGTCAAAGGTCTTTATGAGGTATAGAAGGTGGGAGGTCCGGCTTCTGTAATTGCTTCTCCACTGGACATGGACATTGACAAGTCGATCCATACCTCCAGCCTGCTTCTATCTTTCCCTAGTGGGGCAAGGCTCTGGAGAAGTGGAGGTCTAGGACACATTTATGAGGTTGTCTGCCCACAGAAGTCAGGCTAGAGGTAAAGCTTGGAGACAGAGATTTTCATTTACTTCTGCTTTTGATTTGATGTTTTTTTTTTAAAATATCTTTTTTTTAAATATTTATTTTATTTATTTATTCCTTTTTGTTGCCCTTGTTGTTTTATTGTTATAGTTATTATTGTTGTTGTCGTTGTTGGATAGGACAGAGAGAAATGGAGAGAGGAGGGGAAGACAGAGGGGAGGAGAGAAAGATAGACACCTGCAGACCTGCTTCACCGCTTGTGAGGCGACTCCCTTGCAGGTGGGGAGCCGGGGTTCGAACCAGGATCCTTATGCCGGTCCTTGTGCTTTGCGCCACCTGCGCTTAACCCACTGCGCTACAGCCCGACTCCCTTGATTTGATGTTTTGAGGACATTATTTTCCTGGTTAGACATTTAACTTTTCTCATCTATAAAATGTGAGGGTCTTTAGATACACCCAACCTCAGATTTCATCTGTTCATAACTATGTTTTTAAAGGGGCCTTCTGGGTCCTGGGTCAGATTGATGTGGCCTATCATTAATGGTATTTATATACTTTTCCCTTATTTGGGAGTTACTGTCCTCCCCAATTCAGCTTTCCAGTTCTATATCCAATTCTGACACCATCTCCAGACAACTACTTTAGTTCACCTGCATGTTGGCTGTTGGGCTCAGGCAAAAATTAGTAAAGTCATGCACCCCTTGGAACATATCTAAAATATACTTCCTAGCTCCTTCCAATATGAAGAACCTGGTCCTCGTCTGCTCTATTCTTACCTATAATTTCCTGATTATTAAACAACTGGTTTTGCTTTATAACAATGCTATTCAGTCACCAAGTTGCAAATGCTACCATGTTACCAACCTGACTTCCCTGGGCAGACAACCTCACCAGTGTTTCCTGGAACACCACCTCTCCAGATCCCTACCCCACTAGGGAAAGATAGAAACAGGCTGGGAGTATGGATCGACCTGCCAATGCCCATGTCCAGTGGAGAAGCAATTACAGAAGCCAGACCTTTTATCTTCTGCACCCCATATTCTGGGTCTGTATTCCCAGAGGAATAAAGAATAGGAAAGCTTTCAAGGGAGGGGATGGGATGCAGAGCTCTGGTGTTGGAAATTGTGAGGAATTGTACCTCTCTTACCATACAGTCCTGTTGATCATTATTGAATCATTAAAAAAATCTAAAAAAACAAAAGGGTCCTTCTGAATATAATGATCGTTAAATGGAAACAAATGGTACAATTTTTTGTGGGCAATGGGGTGGGGACCAGGTGGCGGTACACCTGGGAAAGTACACACATTATGGTACAAGAGAACCCAGGTTCCATCCCCCTTCCCCCATTTGGTGGCGGTGGGGGGAGTTTCATGGGTGGTGAAATAGTGTTGTAGGGGTCTCTCTCTCTCTCCCCATGCCCTCTATTTCTCACTGTCTCTATCCAAAATAAGTAAATAAAATAGTACAAAAGAGGTTATGGTGTGGAAGGTAATATTTTCATATGAAGGTCTTTCAGGTGCCCTAAAATCTTACTTGAGTTTTTGTTCACCTTGTATTTTCTGAGCTGACTCATCTGTAAAGGGATCATCAGGTTGAGAAATTATCTCTTTGTGTAAGGTACAGCTAGAAGGAAGCAAATAATCTTCAAGGGAAGTACAGCATATATACTGTCGATTAATTTCTTTTTCATTTTTCCTCTTTCTTGAGGAAAAAGAAAATTGCAGATCATTTCTGAGATTGTACATGTGACAAAATCTAACTGAAATTAGCATACATTTTACAAGGTTGGCTAATAATTTTAGAACACATCTGAACTTGAAACAGAAATAAAATTAATGGGTGACCACACCCTATCTCCATTCTATGATACTTACTTTGACTTAGATCAGCTAGCTACCAGTAATTATTATAAATTATAGAGCTGTTATATTAATTAACTCCATATTTCACTTATGGATGACACTGAGATTTGCCCTCTTCACAATGTTGTTTCCATAGTAACTAATGCATTTTTAACTAAGAAACATGAAGAGTAGAAACGTTCAATTAGAAACACATATCTTCAATTATGATATGTTTGATATGTTATATGGATAACTTCAGCTATCATTTTTCTGCAACTTCATTCTTTGTGGGTATTTTTATCCTGAGAGAAGAAAGAGAAGGTACAATTAAAATGATTTATGTTTTGCTTCTCAAAAATTTTGTTTGTATAAATGACATGTTAAGTAATTTATTTACTGAACTCATACTAGGACATCCATAGATAGCAAAGAAACAGAGATGCAGAGCTCTTTATTACAATACCCTTATTGTCTATTAGAAGTAAAAATTAGCAAATAATTGCAGTTGGTCAAAGTAAACCATCTGAAGTTGTCTTTATCTGTATTTATCCCCTCAGGATAATTACACATTTCCAAGGGAATAATAGAGCTTCCCAAATATTTAGGAAAAGGTTTGTAGTTACTTATTTAGATATAATTAAAGTGTTATAGATATTATAGTTCCAAGGAATGAAGAAAGCTGAATTTGACTGTAAGACTTGGTTTAAATATCTTCATCTGATGGTTCTGTCAGTGTTGTTAACTATATAAGCACTTACAATAATACCATAGTATAATATTACTATTTATCACATAAATGTCTTCTTATGTAGTCTTTTTTTAAAATAATTTTTATTTATGAAAAGGAAACACTGACAAAACCCATAGGATAAGAGGGGTACAACTCCACACAATTCCCACCACCAGAGCTCCATATTCCATCCCCTCCCCTGATAGCTTTTCTATTCTTTATCCCTCTGGGAGCATAGACCAAGGGACATTATGAAGTGCAGAAGGTGGAAGGTCTGGCTTCTGTAATTGCTTCCCTGCTGAACATGGGTGTTGACAGGTCAATCCATACTCTCAGCCTGTCTCTCTTTCCCTGGTTGGATGGGGCTCTGGGGAAGCAGGGCTCCAGGACACATTGGTAGGGTTGTCTGCCCAGGGAAGCCCGGTTGGCATCACGGCAGCATCTGGAACCTGGTGGCTGAAACAGGAGTTAATATATAAAGTCAAACAAATTGTTGACTAACAACGAACCTGAAGGCTGGAATAGCACAGATGAAGATTTGGGATTTTTTTTTTTTTTTTTTTTTTTTGTAGATAGTTAGTAGGCGTATTTTAGTTAAGTTCCAAAGGGACTATGACTACATTAAATTTTTTTTTTTTCTTTCTGAGCCTGACATCTCATATGCAGGTGGAACCAAGTTATTGTCTGGGGAGATGATACCATGGCTGGAAAAAGAACCAGAAAGCTGGATCAGTGAAGAGACTAGCTCCCAAATATGGGAAAGGTGTATAAATGTTGTTGACTGTAAACCCCATTGGTTTGATCATATGTAGTCTTATCAGAGAAGTGAGTGTTTTGACCAAGGTGATTTTTGCTGCTGAAGCAGCTCCTGAAGTGGTTGACAGATATGACTTTCTAGTGTTCATACTTCCTTAATCTGGGAAGGAAGTCCTTTCTTAAAGGACAGCTTGGGTGGTACATCTCTATATACTTACTCCATAGCACTATGTTTCATTTGCTGCTGATATCCCTTCATCTCTCTGATAGTTAATCTCTTCTCTGCCCTGAATAATCCTGTCCTATTTTGTATTTTTGGATACTATGATCTGGTTAGTATTCAATTTGTATCTTCAATGTACATCTATTTCCTAAAGTTTAGACTCATATATATGCAATTGCTTCTGGACATCCCAGTTGAATGCTTAGTAGGAAATCTGGATTTTGTCCAGGATTTAATTCCTGATTCTTGTTTTGCTGCCACCACAAATCCATCAATCCTGTTAAGAAATTAGCAACATTTGTCTGTGTAGATATTGGACCAAAAATCTTGATTTTTTTTTTTCCGTATTCATACTCTATCAATAATTGCTCTTGGTCCTACCTTCAAAAATGTATTCAGAATTTATAAGCCTTTTGTCTTCCTATCTGCTACCATCTTATTTCATGCCATCATCCTTTCACTTCCATCATGCATTTCATTGCAGCAATTCTTTCCTGTTTATCTAACTTTACACTACATTTTTATGTAGTAGTCTGAATGAATGAATAAATGAGATATTTATTGATTGGTTGGTTGGTCGTTTGGATTGTGGAGCTGAAATCTTGGGCATTTGTGATTTGATAGCTTCAGTACATTTTTTTTCTCAATCAGAAAGATACAGGGGTTGGAGGTTGGGTGGGTGGAGACAATACAACACCAAAGCTTCTTCCATTGCCATAGTATTTCCAACTTCCTGCTAGTGTTCAAACCTGTTCTTGCATACAACAATACATACACCCTACCTGCCTCTTGCTCAAACAGTGCCTACTATGCCTCTTGCTCAAACAGTGATTCTAAGACATAAACAAGATTATATCTCTCTTTTATTACTTTTCATGTCTTAAAGAGTAAAAGTCAGGACATTGTGTATTGCACCAAAGCAAAGGATTCTGGGTAGGGAGGGGGTGAAGAGGAGGAAGAAAACTTTGGGGGCCTAATACATAATGAAGTTGTATGCACATGTCAATAAATGCACTGTAAAGCAATAACCCCCTCAATAAAAATAAAGAAAAAAGAATAGAAGTCAAAGTTTACACAATAGTATATCAGACTGTGCATGCTTACCAGCTCTCCTTTTTGTCTTTCTGTGCATATTCTTCTTCATCTTACTTCTTTCCCCTTAGACACACTGGGCTGTCTGCTATTCCTTAATCAGATAAAATACTTTATTGTTTAAAGACTTTTATATTCAGTGTCCCTTTTTGGTATAGAACCCTTCTGTAGGTATCTTTGTATATCATACAATCTTTTAAAAGATACTTTCTCAAAATTTCCTTTCTTGGATTTTTTTCCTATTATTATATAATATCAATTCTAAGTCCCACATACACATGCTCTGCCCTGTTTACTTTATATTTCATAATTCTTACAATCATCTAATGTAGTCTAATTTTACTTATGCATTTTTTATTTTTCATATATTTTTCCTCTTCTGAAATAAATTGATGAGGCATGAGTATTTGAGAGTGAATTTGCCTGTTTTTTTTTATATTTTATACCCTTAGTTTCTAGTAAATAATGTTTTATCAACTAAAAAGTTTTGTATGAATGACAGAATTAGCGGAAGATTCTATTTTTATATGTAGGGAATTTATATGTAAGACAGTGATAGCTAATAAACAAATAATAATGAAAAGCACATCATATGGGCAGTACTAGTCAGAGTGGAAAGCCAAGAGACATATTGCTATACTAATTTTTGGAGCAACATATATTCTATCCATATTTTATTTGACTGACACAGTATTTAAAAAACAAATTAGAATATTTTAGATGGTGTATACTATCTCCAGTTAACTTCAGCCTCCCATCTACACCCTCCCTCCCCCACAGTTATATTATACTCTACAGGTTTTATCTGTTAAACTTAACTGCCTGGACCCTCTAGGAATATGAATGGAAAATTTCTGATTTTGAGCATTTCAAGGTTTTAGAGGTTTAATGGAATTTTGTAAAGAGTATGTGTTGAACTTAAGGTCTTGCGAGCTTTGATGTGAATCGGAATAATTGATCTTAAACACTAATGCTATTTTATGCTTCAGAATACATTAGATAAAGTGTTATATCCTATAATTTTATAAATTACAGTCATTTTATAAAATTAATGAATGCATTTCTGACTTCTGTATGTTTTGGTGGGTAGAAATATGAGCCAACAACAAAAAAATCCATATATAACATTTAGGAAATGTAAATGAATTTTAATACAGGATTGCTTGAAATGGGTTTTTATTTCCCTTCATTTCCTTGGGGTGAAGCATGTGGAGGTAGAAGAATTTAGCATAGCCTGTGATACACCAAGCAGCAAGGAGATGTGTTCACCTTATTAGAACCAGGCTTAATCACATGTGCTTCTTGGTTGTGGATACCTAGGTAGTGTAGTCTAGAACCTAGAAGTCAGATTCTGGTGTCAGACTCCTGAAGTATGAATTTTGGGTTCCTCAGTACCAGTTACATAACAGTGGAAAGTTACTAAATTTCTGTGCACTCTGTAAAATGAAAATGATAGTTGCCATTTACTTGTTACTATTGCTCACTTGTTACTGTTATCTCAAAGATTAAATAGGTTTATTATATAACACACTTAATATACTATTTAGTGTTCAGTTATCTCACAATGTGTTAGCCACTGCTCCAATTATTATAATTATTTAAAGCATCTAGTGTTCAGTAATCTCATGCTAACTGTTAGCCACTGCTGCAACTATTACTATAATTTGTGTACAGTATTCAAGGAAATCCTGAAAAGTGTTCAAATTTTCCAGAAAAAGAGATATATTTCTACTACTGATTGTTCGTGTTATTCTCAGTAAAAGATAGAAAGCCAAGCCATAATCTCCTGACTGCCAAATAAGCACATTGTTAAGGCTGACATGACTTGATAAAATTGAATTATGGAGCTCAAACAGAAATATCACATTTTAAAGATGACAAAGGAATATCTTTTATAGAATCTTTAAAATTTTACATATTTTCTTATACAGTAGTCAAAAAAAGAAACTTTACAAAATTAGTTTGGTTATGGTGTAAAAAGAAGAATTGCAACACATAATAATGCCAATGCCCGTGTCCAGTAGAGAAGCAATTACAGAAGCCAGACCTCTCATTTTCTGCACCACATAATGATCCTGGGTCTATACTCCCAGAGGGATAAAAAATAGGAACACTTTCATAGGAAGAGGGGAAGGGGAGACAAACTCTGGCATTGGGAATTGTAATCCTCTTACCTTACAGCCCTGTAAATCATTATTAAATCAATAAATAAATTTAAAAAAAGACCTTTAAGTAAATTTAACAAAAGGCACAAGGCCTTTAAAGTGAAAACTATGAGGAGGCCAGGCAGTGGCAAACTTAGTTGAGTGCACAGGGAACTATATACAAGGACCTGGGCTCAAACTCTCAGTATCCACCTGCAGGGGGGGTGGAATTTCACAAGTAGTAAAGCAGGGTTGCAAGTGTCTCTCTTTCTTTCTTCCTCTCTGTCTTCCCCTGTACTTTCAATTTCTTTGTTCTCTAAAAAATGTATAAAGAAAACTATATGTCAGTGTTTGATGAAATATACAGAGATACAAAGAAATGGAAAGATGCCTCCTATTGATTGGAAACAATATTAGTGAAGTGGTCTTTCTACCTAAAAATTATAGATTCAATGTAATCTCTATCAAAGAGTGAATAGCATTCTTTAAAAAAAATGAACAAAAATTTTTAAAAAATGGAGTCACAGAAAGACCACAAATAGTCAAAGAATTCTAAGAGGAGAAAATGGTTATCGTGCTCTCCAACCTCCAGACATATTATAAAGCAAAAGTAATTGAAATGTGTATTATTTGAACTCAGACCAATGGAACAGTATATAAAACCCACAAGTAATTTCACACACATACGATGATAAAGGAGCTAAATCAATGGTGAACATAAAAACCTCTTCAACAAATGATGTTGTGTTGGGAAAACAGGATGGACCCCTGGATAAAAAATTAAACTAAGTCAGCACTTAATACCTTAAAAATTAACTCAGGGGCCAAGTGGTGGTGCACAAACATTACCATGTGCCAGGATCTGGGTTCAAGCCCCTGCTCTCCACCTGTAGAAGGGGAGAGTCACATTAGTTGTGAAGGTGTACTGCAGGTGTCTCTGTTTCTCTCCCTCTGCCTCCCTTTCCTCCCTTAATTAGTCTCTGTTATAAAAAATAAATTTAAAAGGTGGAAAAAAATGGCTGCCAGAATATTTTTTGTTATTGTGATAGCACTGAGCTCCAGCAATAATCCTGGAGACAAAAAATTAACACAATGGATTAAACACTTGGATATTGGACCTGAGACTATAATATGCACAAATAAAAACAGGTAAAATATTTCAGTACCTTAACCTAAAAGATGCATCTAGAAACTCAAGTCTGTGAAAAAAGAAAATAAAGAAAGAATAAACAAATGGGACTACATCAGATTAAACAGCTTCTACAAAGAGATAAAAAAAAATTCCACAAGGGTAAAGATAACCTGGCAATTGGGAGAAAAGATTTACAGATCACACATCTCATAAGGATTTTATATCTTAAATTTATAGAGAAATTATAGAACTCAGTAACACTTCAGATAATTCTTTAAAGAAGAAAATTTTATGGTCCACAGACATATGAAAAAATGTTCCACATAATTATCATTAGAGAGATGCAAATTAAAATCACACTGACATACGACATCACATCTGTGAGAATTACCTACATCATCAAATCAGGGAACAAGTATTGGTGAAGATATGGAAAAAAAGGAACTCTGATACACTATTACTGGGAATGCTAACTCATTTAGCCACTTTGGATAACAGTATAGAAAGTCCTTAAACAAATAAAAATAGAAATGTCATACCATCAGTATATAACAAAAGGCATGGAAGAAACAATTTAAAAGTATTTATGTACCATTCTCTTCATAGCTGTACTAATCATAATAGCAAAAATATAGAAGCAACCTAAATGCACAGTGACATATGACTAGATAAAGAAGTTATCAGAGGGGTCGCTTGGTGGTACACCTGGTTAAGCACATATGCTGTAGTGCGCAGGGACCCAGGTTTGAGCCCCTGGCCCTCACCTGCAGGGGGAAAGCTTCACAAGTGGTGAAGCAGTGCTGCAGGTGTCTCTCTGTCTTTCTACCTCTCTATCACCCCCTTCCCTCTCAATTTCTGGCTGTGTCTATCCAGTAAGTAAATAAAAATAAGAAAAAAAAAGATGAAAATAAAAAGTTATCAGTTACACAATTAATGGAATACTACTCTGTAATTAAAAGGGTGGGATGGCATCACTTGGGACAAAATAAATGAAAATGGAAGTGATTGTACTAGGTGATATTAAGTAAAGTGGTTAAAACCAACTACTGGATATATATTTGCCTTCAAAGGTTTTTGCTGGGGCTTGGTGCCAGCACTATGAATCCATTATTCCTGGCAACCATTATTTCAATTTTTTTTACTGGGTAGGACAGAAAGAAATTGAGAGAGGAAGGGAGACAGACAGGAGGAAAGATAGACACCTGCAGACCTACTTCATCACTTGTGATGTGACCCTCCTGTAGTTGGGGAGCACGGGGCTTGAACTGAGGTCTTCACGCTTGGTACTATGTGTGCTTAACCCAGTGCACTGCCACCCACCCATGGGTATTTCCTTTATGTGGAATATAGATGGTCAAAGGAAAAAAAAGTTAACCAAATTGTTCCCCCAATTTTGTGAGAACTATTATGACTATATTATTATGACAATCCGAGGGATTGTCACAAAACTTTGGTAGAGAATGCAATGACTCAGACACCATACATGATTATGAAACTATACCTCTAAACTCTTATAATTGTATAACACACTGTTAAGTTACTAATGATAATTATTTAATTAAAATTTTTTGTTCACTTTTTTTAAATTAATTTATTTATTTAAGAAAGGATACATTAACAAAATCATAGGATGGGGCGGTACAACTCCACACAATTCACGCCACCCAATCTCCATATCCCATCCCCACCCCAATAGCTTTCCCATTCTCTATTGTTGTACCTGGGTCTGTGATATAAAGAAATCCACAAAGAACCAAAGGTGATGTAAAAGCAGAGAGCCTTTAATATTCTAGCCCGCTAGGGCCGAGTCACTGAGGGGCTGACACACCAGCTCTCTGGTAATCGACCCCGTACCCAAGTTCTATTAAGGGTTATATACCTTTCAGATGATACAGCTATGTGACAAGGTTCAGCTACACAATGTGGTTACATGACGGTTTTACATCTATAGCCCACAGGTGCAGAGAAGGGGAGGGGGTCTTTTTTGTCCTTGGAGTTATCTCTTTTTCTTGACTCCAGGTTCCCAGGCTGTTTTCTCAGAGTCTGCCCTTATATTTATCTCAGGCCTTGCAGACTCCCAGGCCTGTCTTGTAATTGTTTACTTAACCCTTGGGTTGCCCGACACTAGGTTCATTTGTCTGTTTATATATCATTTTACATTTATTACTTTTTCCTCATTTCCTACACTATCCCTCTGGGAGCATGGATCCAGGGTCCTTGTGGGTTGCAGAAGGTAGAAGATCTGGCTTCTGTAATTGCTTCTCCGCTGAACATGGGCGTTGACTGGTCAATCCATACTCCGAGTCTGCCTCTCTCTTTCCCTAGAAGGGTGAGTCTCTGGGGAAGCTGAGCTCCAGGATGCATTGGTGGGGTCTTCAGTCCAGGAAAGCCTGGCTGGCATCCTGATGGCATCTGGAACCTGGTGGCTGAAAAGAGAGTTAACATACAAAGCCAAACAAATTGTTGAAGAATCATGAACCCAAAGGTTGGAATAGTGGAGAAGAAGTGTTGGGGGGTACTCATTGCAAACTCTAGTGTACTTCTGCTTTCAGGTATATATTTTGCCCTAGTTTATGGATACCTGTGAACATATGCTCTCTCTCACAGAACCTGGTGTACATCTAGGTTTTGGGACTTTGTTAGAAAGTGAACCAACTGGGATGGAATTAGAGAATACTATGAAAGGAAAGGTCTCACCCGAGTAATGAAGCTGAAGGGTTGTCATTCCACACCTGAAGTCTCTGTACACAGTCTGAAGTGAAGCATGCTGGGGTGGCACTCGTTGTGTTGATTAGGTTGCGATCAGCAGATGCAATATTATTTGATAAGAATTGGGAGAAGCATACGAGAAAGTTGGCCCTTCCCTAGGGTCCCAGGACTGGGGAAAGTTTAGGCTCTATAGTGGAAATGTGAGGTTCCTGCTGTCTTAGGGTTCGAGAAGACAATGGATAGTTACTGTTATCATCACATTATTTGGTAATTGGGTTAGCTTTGAAAAGTCCCTTTGTTAGACATACAATCAATTTTTCCCCCTCTCATATTTATTAAATAGTGATTTATATGACTACAATTTAATAGGTGTGTACATAAACACCATTCCCATCACCAAAAGACTGTGTCCCATCCTACCCACCTGCTCCCCCCCTCCCCCGCTGGCCCAGGAAGCCACATGTCCACCCTCCCGCTCACTACAGGGTTTTTACTTTTTTACAGGGTTTTATTACTTTCAATTTAGTCAGATCCTGCCTTTAGTTTCCCTCTGATCTTTTTCAACTTCTGTTGATGAGTGGGATCATCCCATACTCATCTTTATCTTTCTGACTTAGCTCACTTAACATAATTCCTTCTAGCTCTGACCAAGATGTGTCAGAGAAGTTGAGTTCATTGTTCTTAGTAGCTGCAAGCGTCAACCCAGCTTTGACCTAGCACTTTATGATTGGGCTCTCCTCAATCGCTATTGAACAGGCCATGGCCGGTGCGCTGCTATATTCCATCCCTGGGGAGCCAGAGACGACCCAAACTGCCCCTGTGGCTACAGACAGACTATGACCCACATAATCAACGACTGCCACCTCTCCAGATTCAAAGGAGGTCTCAAAACTTTACATCAGGCTCAACCTGACGCTGTTGACTGGCTACGGAAGAAGGGCAAACACTAGAAGCAGAAGAAGTAGCTGCAAGTTCACTTCTTTTTTTCTTTGTCTGCTCCTCCTGTAGCACTTACCATCTACTCATACATATCTTTGTCATTATTACCAGTCTTCCCCTTAATAGAATGCATGTTCCACAATGACTATTTTATTTTTTACTCTGTTATATAATCAACATCTTGAAGCATTCTTGTTTACTGTAGATATGCTTTAAATATTTTAATTGCAGAGTCATAGGGTAGGTACAACTCCTAGCTTTCTGAGAGTTCTCCAAACTGCTCTCCACAGGGGTTGGACTAACTTATATTCTCACTAGCAGTGCAGGAGGATTCCTTTGACCCCACAACCTCTCCAGCATTTGTTGTTGCTCTGCTACCTTTTCTGATTTGTGACCTTCTCACAGGAATGAAGTGGTATTTCATTGTTGTCTTTGTTTGCATTTCTCTGATAATCAATGATTTGGAGCAATTTTTTATATATTTCTTGGCTTTAGGATCTCTTTTTTGGTGAAAATTTTGTTCATATACTCTGATATATATATATATATATATATATATATATATATATATATATCAACACTGCCAGAATTTTTGTAGAAAGCTGAACAAACAGAAAAAAGAGTTTACACAGTTATAATTTTGTTATTTAATACATTTTATTATGAAACTTTTTATTATGAGGAAATTGACAAAAATAAAAATTTCCTCATATGATGATGGTAATTATCTTGAAGATCAGTCTGGGGCTGGAACTATAAAGCAGAGGTAATGTGTCAGATTTTCATGCTTGAAGCCCTAGTAGTTCCATGTTCAATGTCAAGTACCACCATGTGACAGAGCTGAGAACTACTCTGTTCACTCTCTCATGAAAAAATAATTTTAAAAAACTTTTTTAAAAAATATTTTATTTTATTTTAATGAGAGAGATAGAGAGAAAGATACAGGAGAAAGACACAGAGAGAAGACCAGACCACTGCACAGCTATGGCTTATGGTGGTGCTGCGCATTGAACCTGGGACCTCAGAGCCTCAGGCATGAAAGTCTTTTGCAGAACCGTTATGCTGTCTCCCCAGCCCTAAAAAAACTTTAAAAAAAACAAATTAAAATAATAAATCAGTGTTATCTAACAAAAACAATTTTGGGGGGCAGGAAGTGGTATATACCTGTTAGTTCCTACCTGCAGGAAGGAAGCTTTATAAATGGTGGAACACTGTTGCAGTAATCTCTCTCCCTCTCTGCCCCCCCCAATTTTTTTCTGTCTTGATCAATAAAGACAGAAAAATTGAAGTACACACATACAGACAGAAAAATAGAAAAGAAAAAGAAATGGCTTCCAAGAGTGGAAAATTCATAATATAGACACCAAACTCAAATAAAATAAATTACAATAAAAATATAAAATAACAGCTGAGCAGTATTCCACTGTATATTGGGTGGGGAGGAATCTGGGAAGGACGCAGAAGAAAAAGGTCAGGTGGTGTGGGAGATGGTGGTATTCTTATCTTGTAGCATGATGGTAGAAAAGGACCTAATTTGGGGTTTGAAGATTTTACAGACACGAGAAATTGTGCCCATGTAGTGAAGACTCCTGATTTATTTTTTATAATTGATTTTTTGAACATTTTGCCTTATTTTTTTTTAATGAGACAGATACAGAGAGAAAGACAGAGAGAGAAACACCAGAGCACTGCTCAGCTCAGGTTTATGGTGTTGCTGGGAATTGAATTTGGGAGTTTAGAGCCTCAGGCATGAAGGTCTTTTGCATAACCATTATGCTCTCTCCAGCCTGGCTGATTTCTTAATGCCTCTTACTTGATGTTGGAGACACCTAAACTATGCCTGTTACTTATGGATACATTTTCTCTTGCTCTATGTGTTCAATAACTGAGAAACTATGCATAGGATAAAGTAACACTGACCATCTGCAGCCACCCACATTGCCCTCTGGCTATAGTTTCTGTTCTCTAGTGGGCATGTAGTAGATGACATAAATTTACTAGCATTTGGATCTACAGGTTCCCCCAAAGCAAAAAGGCTTAAAACTGCTTACTATGACAAGCACTGCTGTTCCTCACAGGTATGAAATACATGCTACGGACATAATGTGTGCCTAAGTGTGCACCTGTATGAGTATGCTCTGGTGGCCTAGCATTAACTGCCATAATCTGTGTACCCCTGAAGAAATGCTTTTGATGTTCCTCACTTTACACTCACTAAACATATTGGTGTGGTCATTGTCCAGGCTACTCTTTTTTAAAATATATTTTAAAATTTGTTTTTGTTATCTTTATTTATTGCATAGAGACAGACAGAAGTTGAGAGGGAAGGGGGTGATAGAGAGGATAGAGAGGGAGAGAGACAAAGAGCCACCTGTAGCACTGCTTCACCACTCGCAAAGCTTTCCCTCTGCAAGTGGGGAAAAAGGACTGGGGGGCTTGAACCCAGGTCCTGGCACACTATAACACATACACTCAACCAGGTGTGCCATCACCCAGTCCCGTCTTTTTTTTTTTTTACTCCATTTTTTTTCACTCTATCTTATTTTATTTTTATTTATAAAATAAAAAAAAATAGAAAATAACGACAAAACCATAGGATAAGAGGGTCAAAATTCTACACATTTCCTACCACCAGAGTTCCATATTCCATCCCCTCTACTGGAAGCTTTCCTATTCTTTATCTCTCTGAAGTATGGACCCAGGATCATTATGGGAAGCAGAAGGTGAAAGGTCTGGCTTCTGTAATTGTTTCTCCACTGGACATGGGTATTGACAGGTTGATCCATACTACCAGCCTGTTTGTATCTTTCCCTAGTAGGGCAAGGCTCTGGAGACATAGGATTCCGGGGTGCATTGGTGAGGTCCTCTTCACTACCATGTACTGGGTGAGTATTCAATGCCCTCTCCCCATCATGTCCCCCTAGTTTAGTCTTTTGCTTTGCTGTAATACACCACACCCAGTTCAAATTTTATCATGTGTTTCCCTTATCTTTCCTTGGTTCTCAAATTTCACCTATAATTGAGATCATTACTTGATGTTGGAGACACCTGAACTATGCCTGTTACTTACTGATACATTTTCTCTTGTAGTATTTGTTCAGTTGCTGAGAAGCTATGTATAGAATAAAGCAAGGTTGACCACCTGCAGTCACTCACATTGCCCTTTGGTTTCTGATCTCCAGTGGGCATGTAGTTTGTGTTTGTCATCTGAGAAGAAGGCAGACAACTTCTGGAGTTATTTTCTTAAGAGTTTATTTTTTTCTTTTCTTTTTTTTTTAGTCAACTCCATTAAGGTGATTAATGCTGTATCAAGTTACTACAAAGTTAATAGTTTAAACTATATAAGTGTTTTATCTCACAGGTCTCTCTGAGATAAAATCAAAATCACAGGACTGAATTCTACCTGGAATCTATAAGAAAATAAAAACAGTCTAGAAATTTTTCTAATGCAACTTCTAGAGGCACATTTAAAAGTCAGTGTTATTGTGAATTACTATTCTTTGTTAAAAGCACTTTTTTAAAAAAAATTTTAATATTTATTTTATTTATTTATTCCCTTTTGTTGCCCTTGTTATTTTATTGCTGTAGTTATTATTGTTGTTGTCGTTGTTGGATAGGACAGAGAGAAATGGAGAGAGGAGGGGAAGACAGAGAGGAGGAGAGAAAGATATCTCCTGCAGACCTGCTTCACCGCCTGTGAAGCGACTCCCCTGCAGGTGGGGAGCCGGGGTTCGAACCGGGATCCTTATGCCGGTCCTTGTGCTTTGCGCCACCCGCTGCGCTACAGCCCGACTCCCAAAAGCACTAACTTTTATCTTTAATTTGTTGACTACCAAAGGCTTTTCACCAGGTTAAAGTGACAAGATCAATATAAGTAACATGAACTACAAAATTCTGTTTTATTGGGGTGAGAGTATTTTGCAGGAAACTGAGAAATTGTACACATGTACCAACAAATGTACTTACTACAAACCATTGGTTCCCATAATAAAAAATCATTTCCCTCTTTTTCTTATTTATTATTGTTATTATTATTATTATTATTTTACCTATTCTAACCAGTTGAGCTCTTTAGTAAATCGCACTTTGGTGGTGGGGGGTGAGGTGTGCTGATACACATTTTGGGGAGCTATAAAATAGGTCAGCTGTGCCAATAACAGTTTTTCTTTTTTAAACTGACACCAGGGTTATCACTGGAATTTGGTGCCTGCATGACACATCTACCACTTCTAGTAGCATACCCTATTTTTTTCTTTCTCTTATTGGGAGGGAGGGAAGGAGGGGGAAAGAGAGAGAGAGGGAAGACAGACAGAGAGAGAGAGAGAGAACTGCCATACTGCTTCACCACTTAGGAAGCTTCCTCCCCCCTGTAGGTATAGAACAGGGAGTCTTGGTCCCCAAGTATTGTAATGTGTGTGCATCATCACTCTTGCCCAACAACATTTCCTCAACAAAATTCATTGATTATTTAAAAAGTCTAAAGAAGAAAGTTATTGCCTGTAATAAAAGTCAATCACATTCTAGTTTCTACCCTCCTCTGCAACCTCATCTCTCATTGCCTCCCTACTTTATAAATTATTGAAGCCATTCTACCCTCTTATTTTTTCCCCATTGTTTGCATATTTCTTTCTAAATTCCCCTCTTCTGAGTTTGTTATCTGAAATAATACCGATAGTGCAATAGGTCAGAACATCAAGTCTGTTAGGTGAATCTGCATTCAAGTCTCAACATTTTGGCTTATTGCAGTATTAGGCTCATAAATATGCTAATTAGCCACACTGTTCCTCAATTATAACTTTATAAAATTAGGGTAATAGTATTTAACATATAGAGTGCTATAAGGATTGAGATAAGCACTGTACACTTCACTTATTATTGCTATTATTATTATTGTTATTAGTTTAGCTTGATTACAATGTCCTTGTCTTCATAAATTATTTTTTGATGTAATCTGGGGAATTGGTACATTTCTCATCATATATTTTCCACATCATATATTACACATATGTGTGTAATAGTCTTTTTATTGAATTCATTTATCTATTTACATATGTTTCTGTCTAATGACATTGAGATAGCTTGATAACAGGCAACATTTAAAATTTTTTTTATATTTATTTATTCCCTTTTGTTGCCTTTGTTGTTTTATTGTGGTAGTTATTACTATTGTTATTTATGTCATTGTTGTTGGATAGGACAGAGAGAAATAGGAGAGAGGAGGGGAAGAGAGAGAGGAGGAGAGAAAGATAGACACCTGCAGACTTGCTTCACAGCCTGTGAAGCGACTCCCCTGCAGGTGGGGAGCCTGGGTTGGAACCTGGATCCTTACTCTGGTCCGCTGCACTACTGCCCGACTCCTTGGCAATATATTTTTAAATGACTAGACTGCACATACATAAGTATCTGGATTCAAATTCCTGGTTCCCCCAGCAAAGCAGCACACTTGAGGAGTGATAGAGTAGATTTCTCTCCTCTCTGTTTCTCTCTCCATCTCTGTCTCTCATCCTATTTGAAAAAAACAAAAAAAGAAAAAAAAAGAGAAAAATGTCCACCTGAAATGGTAGATCCATACAGGCACTGGGCCCTAGTAACAACCCTGATAGCAAAAAAAGAATGTATATATATATATCTATCCCAAGTGCTAACTATGATTAGCGGCTCTTAAAATTTAGTAAATATTTTTCCAAAAGAAAATGAGTATAATCATGATGATATTCTAAGGTGAGAACCTATTCCAGTCTGTACCAGGTAATGGCTGACTTAGCAGGGAAATGTCCTGCAGTGTTATATTTTGAGCATTCAGACTTAGGAGCTCTAGAAATGCTTAACCTTAAATTTGCAAGTAGCTCTCCAGAATTTCCATAAGCTGTCATTTATGGAAGTGTCTCTAAAATAGGATTTAAAATGACTCTGAAGAGTCAACAAGTTACCTTAATTGGATAGTGCTCTTGTGTTGTCATGTATATGAACTACTGGGGAGGCATCAGTGCTGTGCTGTCTTTCCCTTTCTCTGTCTTTGTCTTTTTCTATCAAAAAAAAAAAAAAGTTGCCTCAGAGAAGTGAAGACCCAGTGATGACAAAAAAAAAAGACATTGAATATTTTGATTCTGTAGAATTATATTGTAACATAGATCAATCAGAAAGTTTTGGTTAGTTTATTATAAATATATATTCTATAGAAAATACAGCTGTTCTTTTTTTTACACAAAGCATTATCTTCCTTGACTAGTAATGAATGATCCTACCTCATTCTTGGTAATTCGTCTCATCCTTGCAAGTTTGTGAAATACAGGCTAAGTTATTTTTTTTCTTTTAAATTTCATGTGTAAGTGAGATAATAGTGTTGATCTTTCTTTTGGACTTATTTCATTTACCATTATGTTGTAATGTCCTCCAGATTCATCCATTTAAACATAATGGCAGGGTTGCTTTCTTTTTAAAGGCAAATTAATGAAATACTGTGTATATTTTTCTTCTTTATTCACTCATCTGTTTACTGGCTTTTAGATTATTTTCACAATTTGATTGCTTTGAAAAATGTTGGAAAATAGATATTTGAGATAGTGGTTTGATTTCCTCTGTCTGCATATCTAGCAGTGGGATTACTGGATCACATGGTAGTTCTATTTTTAACTTCTTGGAAAACTTTTATATAGTACCTATCAACAGTTTATGTGATTATTTTTCCAAACACTTGCCACTCTTAATTACACTGTATTTTGATAATAATCAATCTCAAAGTGGTCACTTTTCATTGTGCCATTGCTTTTCATTATTTTTTTTGATGGTTATAGATGTTTTGCTTTTTCATATATCCATTGACCATGTGTTTGCATTTTAATGACTATATTTTCAAAATATTTTATTCATTTCAAAAATTAGGTTGGGGCTGGGAGATAGATCATCTGGTAGAGAGCACACTTTACGGGGGTCTGGCTTAGTGCCCCTAGCTACCACATGGTAGTATTTAAATAGGGAAACCTCACAAGCTGTGGAGAAGTGCTGTGGTAGTTCTCCTCTGTGTCTCTTTCTTTTCTATCTCTCAACCTCTATCTAAAGGGAAGAAAAAGAGTCCTCCGGAGCAGAGGAATCCTGCAGGTATAGAACGCTATAGCAATTACTCTGGTGGCAATAACTAAATGAATAAATAACAAAAGAAAAAACATGAATGAAAAAGAGAAATGTGGGCTGATGTTATGTCCTGGTGGTAGGTATTCAGGGCCAGTGTCAGTGATAGCTTTCCTATTCTTACCCCTCTGGGAGTATGGACCCAAGGTCATTGTGGGATGCAGAAGATGGAAGGTCTGGCTTTTGTAATTGCTTCCCCAGTGAACATGGGCATTGGCAGGTCGATCCATACTCCCAGCCTGCCTCTCTCTTTCCCTAGTAGGGTGGGGCTCTGGGGAAGCAGAGCTCCAGGACATATTGGTGGGGTCTTCCGTCCAGGGAAGTCTGGTCGGCATCATGCTGGCATCTGGAACCTGGTGGTTGAAGAGAGAGTTAACATACAAAGCCAAACAAATTGTTGACCATTCATGGACCTAGAGGCTGGAATAGTGCAGATGAAGTGTTGGGGGTTACTCACTGCATACTATTTTGTACTTTTGCTTTCAGGTATATATTTTGCCCTAGTTTATGGATACATGTGAACATATGCTCTCACGGGACCTAGTCTATATTTAGATATTAGGACTTTGTTTTCCTAGCCTTTTTTATTGGTAAAGGTAATGTGATGAACTCCAACTGCCTGTCCAGATTTGAGGTCTCATTTTTTTTAAATTTCTTTCTTTATTGGGAAATGAATGTTTTACATTAGATAGTAAATCCAATAGTTTATACATGCATAACATTTCTCAGTTTTCCATATAACAATACAACTCCCACTAGGTCCTCTGTCATCCTTCTTGGACCTGTATTCTCCCCACAACCTACCCCAGAGTCTTTTACTTTGGTGCAATACGCCAACTCCAGTGTAGGTTCTACCCATTTTCTCTTCTGATGTTGTTTTTCAACTTCTGCCTGAGAGTGAGATCATCCCATATTCATCCTTCTGTTTCTGACTTATTTCACTTAACATGAATTTTTCAAGGTCCACCCAAGATCGGCTGAAAATGGTGAAGTCACCATTTTTTATAGGTGAGTAGTATTCCATTGTATATATATACTACAACTTGCTCAGCCACTCATCTGTTGTTGGACACCTGGGTTGCTTCCAGGTTTTGGCTATTACAAATTTTGCTGCTAAAAACATATGTGTACACAGATCTTTTGGGATGGGTGTGTTGGGTTCCTTAGGATATATCCCCAGGAAAGGAATTGCAGGATCACAGGGTAGGTTAATTTCTAGCCTTCTGAGAGTTCTCCAGTCTGTTTTCCACAGAGGCTAGACCAATTGCCATTCCCACCATCAGTGCAGGAGGGTTCCTTTGACCCCACAACCTCTCCAGCATTTTCTGCTGTTATCTTTTCTGATGTATGACATTCTCACAGGAGTGACCTGGTATCTCATTGTTGTCTTTATTTGCATTTCTCTGACAATAAAATATTTGGAGCATTTTTTCATGTGTTTCTTGGCCTTTTGGATCTCTTCTGTGGTGACTATTCTGTCCATGTCCTCTCCCCTTAAGGACCTCATCATGAGGTCTAAGGACCTCATCCTTAGATGGGGTCATTTGTTTTCTTGTTGGTGAGTTTGGCAAGCTCTCTATATATTTTGGTTATTAGCTTCCTGTCTGATGTCTGATGTATAGTATGTAAAGATCTTCTTCCATTCTGTGAGGGGTCTCTTTGGTAAGAGCAGACATCATCTTACTAGGGGGTGTAAAAATCTGACCTCTGATTGAGAAACTGAGATTTTAAAGGTACAGGATTTTCTGACATGACCCTTTCATAACAGTTTATATGACATGAATCTATTGGTTTCATTAAAAAAAAAATCCTTTCACAAACTATGTTTCAGAGAGAGTTTGATGGTGTTATAACTGCTTTTCAGTTAAGAGTAGCAAGTAGAAAGCGTATCAGTTCTCCCCATTCCTTCTTGGCTTTCACTTTTAAGACAACCAACAGAATCTAAGACAAATGCAATTTAGGAAGCAAATTCTCAAATGCCATCCAGGAAAACCGAAGACCTGATAACCTCAAGGCCCTATCTCACATCACATCTTGTTTTTCAGTGTTCAGCTACTTCTGCCTGTCTGAATGTTCCCTGGAAAGGGAAACAGAGAGATCTGAGCTTTCCTCTTGATCCCTTCTGCGTAGGTGGCATATTTTGGGGCAACATATTCTATGCCTTTTCATTATGCAACCAAACCTTAACACAGAAAGTTATCCCCAGTAGCAATAGGACAAAAGAGTCCTATTACATACAGAGATGTGTGGAGAATTGGGTTCATAACACAATTTACTTTGACAAAAACTATGGACATTTATTCTGATTTTGTAACTTGAAAATTTACAATTTAATTTTTTATATTTAATTTTGTTTATTTTTGCAAATTTTATTTTTAAGAGGTATTTAATAGTAATTTAATATCAGCCTTATAAAATGAGTTTAGACATGTTCCCTTCTTTTCCATTTTTGGAAGAGTTTGAGGAAGTTTTGTATTTTTTTATAGAATGTTTTATAAAATCACTATTAAAGCCATCTGGTTCTGAGTATTTTTTACTGTTGTTTATGAGAAGATTTAAATTACTGATTGAATCTCCTTGCTCATTGTCGGCCCAATTGATTATCTACTTCTTCTTGATTAAGTTTTTGTAGGTTGTATTTTTCTCAAAATTTATTTACTTTCTCAAAATTTATTTACTTCTAGTAATCCAATCTGTTGGTATGCCATTGTTCATAGTTGTCTCTTATGATCTTTTGTGTATTTGTATTATCAGATAACATACTGAGTAAAAACAGGTAAGTATTCTTCATAATCAGAGAGACTAAATATTTTTCCAGAGACTCCAATACAGTAATTCACAGAACTAAAATTTGGATCTAAATCTAAATGGCCCCAGTATCTCTTCTTTTTTCCTCTTGAGTTACTACTTAACTATTTATGACAGGGCTTTTCAAAGAGTGTACTAATGAACAAGCATATCTGCTTAGATATAAAGTAACCTAGATATAGAAATTCCCTGTGGGTGAGTAATAATGCAGCTTACATTCTTTTTGTCAATATAAAATGTTTTGCCAAAGGGAGAAAGATGAGTGGACAAACTAGTGAATAAAACTTCCTAAATTGTCAACTAAAAATAGAATCATTAGCTACCAGTGAAATTTTTTTATGTCTTCTTTTATCAGTTGATTGTTTGGAAAAGATTAGTCTTTATGACAAATGAACTCTGCTTAGGTAGCTAATGGACAGGGGTTTTACCTAGGTTACTCAAGTCATCTTAGTTATTCCATTGTGCTCAATTTTTTCTTTATGATTCCCAGACTTCATAATTTTATCTCATGCATATTTGTACATATACAATATTTCCTTTTCCCTTTATATATTTTATTTCTTTTAGTGAATTCTCAAAATTAAATATTTTAATAAAACATTTAAATTCTTATTTTGTTTTATTATCACCAAATCTATTGCTAAGGCTTGATGCCTGCATGATAAATCTACTGTTTCTGGTAACCTTTTTAAAAAATTATTAATTTTTTATAAAAACAGAAAGATAAGAAGGATAGAGAGGAAGGAAGAGACAGAAAAATCTCCTGCTGCTAGCACTACTTCAATGCTTGTGAAACTTCCCCTGTGCAGATGGTGTCTGGAGGACTTAAATCATAAGGTCCTTGAGCATCGTAACATGTGCTCCTTACCAGGTTCACCACCAACTGCTCCAGGATTTGAATTCTTGACTGCATATATTTGTTTAATATCAAGAAGAGTATCTACTAAATATCATGACTCCTATAGACATATACATAGGATTGCTGTTTTTTTATTTTTAAATACTGTACTTGCCTATACACTCAAAGTAAAGCTCTATTTTACACTGTCTTTAATGAAAACTGAACTTCTAAAATTGTTATGGACTGAATGTTTATCTCTTCTTCAAATTCATATATTAAAACAGCGAGTCCTAGTATGGGTTTATATAAGACTGTGAGAGTGGGGCCTTCTGGTAGGGTTAGTGCTCTTATAAGAAAATCCACTGAGAACTAGTTCTTTCTCTTGCCTCCTTCTGGGTTTTCTATTGTCTTTATACTTACTTTTTATTTATTGTAATGAGAGATACAAGATACAGAGACCAGAGCACTGATCAGCTCTCACTATGATGGTACTGAGGATTGAATCTGGGACATCAGAACCTCATGCAGGAAAGTCTTTGATGGGTGTGTGTATTTCCCATGTAGTTAATTTTTATTTCTTTATTGAGAGATTAATGGTTTACAGTTGCCAGTAAAATATAATAGTTTGTGCATGCATAACATTTCCCAGTTTTCCACATAACAATTCAATCCCTACTTGGTTCTCCTCAGTGTATGGAAGTCTTTGGGATAACCACTATGCTCTCTTGCCAGCCCTGTACTTACTTCTTAAAAAATGGAGTCTCATATTTCTTGTAGAGTCACTTCATTTAAAAAAAATCTTCTTCCCCCCTTTTTTCATTTGATAGATAATGGCTAATTTATCCTTTAATTCTGACATTCTCTCCTTTGCATGATGAGCATACATATTAAACTTTCCAAATTGGCATAGATTTCATTCTTTATTGTCTCCATAATTGGTATCTCTATTCATAATCTTTTCTTAAAATCTCTGGTTCATTTGGTTAAGAGTTCTTGTAGCTCTTTATTAGTATCTGGATTCTGTTTTTCTGTATAATGTGAGTTTATTCTTCCTTTAGATGTGATTTTGATGCTTCTTCTATGTTATTTCTCTGGTATGTCCTCCAGCTCTGTATCTATGGGCTTCTGCTAGGACCTAGTTTCTTTTAGGGATTCCACCTTTATTTTTTACACAGGCTATCTCTTTTCTGTGTAGACATCTAAGTTAGCTTCTGCTACTTTCCTTCAAGTGGCACTATGGCTGGAATTCTTTGTTTATTTTAGTATGTGTAGAATGGGGAAACAAGGAGGAACAAAAAGCCAAGAGGACTCTTGAAAATATAAAATAGGAATTGGAGGGACACAGCTCAGCAAAATTATCTCATGCTACACTTGGTTTTTCCAGTCCATCAGTGAAGTTAACAGCAAAACTCTGTAAAGGAGACATTATCAGTTGTCTCACTGGGTGTAGTCAACCATTCATTTCTGACTGTAACTGCTTTCTAACACAATTTGTCATTTGTTGAGGTGGAGGATCTTAGCCAGACTGACTCTACTGGACTCAGTAGGATGCTTTTAGATTATTTCCTTTTCTGTCAGAGCTTATTTTTTTCTAATATGTAGTTCAGTGTCTTGACTCCCTCAACAAGTTCTCTGAATCCAGGGGTTAAAATACTGAAGTCTCATGTTGGATATGCTCTATTAACAACAATGATAACTGGTAAATATTTTGTTAGTCATCTTGATGTGTCCCTCCATTATCCACTTCTTTCATCTACTTCTAGGTGAATGCACGTATCTTTCAAGCAAATCTAAATGTGTGATGGTGAAGTTTTGCTGTGGCTTACTGCTTTATTCTTTTTTTATTGCCACTAAGTTTATCTTTGGGGTTTGATGTCTGCACAATGAATCCATTGCTCCTGGCCACCACTTTCTTCACTTTTCTTTTTATTAGGTAAGACAGAAAGAGGTTGAAAAGGGGGTAGAGATGGCTTCTGAAACTTCTCTGCTGCAGGTGGGGACCCATTGCTTGATCCCAAATCCTTGAGTATGGTAACTGGTGCACTTAAGTGGGAGTGCGAGTACTCTGCCCTGCTTATTGCTATCTGTCTATTGTTTTCTTTTTGTTTTTTGGGAACACAGTTTGCTTTGATTGATTTATCATGGTTCCATTTCTGTAATTCACTAAAACTATCTTTTTGCCAGGCTAGCTTTGCGGGAGAGAGACCAGGAACTCGTGGTGGTGTGGTAATACAATTCTTTATTCGTGGGGGAGCTCCAAAGTTGGGTGTGAGCACAATGGGCTAAGCCATGTGGTGCCAAGCCACAATGGCCACCTCCTGTTCTGCACACCAGCTCTTCTCCAGGTTGGGACACGGGAGAGAAAAGAGAGAAGAGAAGAAGAGGGCGAAACCAGGAACAGAAGTGGGCTTTATAGGGTAAAAACAGAAGTGTAAAGTCGGGAACGGAGATAGCTGGGAAAGGGGATGGAGAAAAGAAAGAGCAGGAAGGTAGAAAGCTTCTGTAGCAATGGTTTCTAAGGTTTTAACTGGCGGGATTAATGTACCCTGTAGGCAGGGCAGGTCTTGAGGTAGAAAGAAGATAGATCAGACAAAACAATGATTATGTAAATAGGCCATAGTATCAGCAATGGTGGATGGAGCAGGCGGCTGCCCGACATCTTTTGAAGAAAACATTGCATGAAATGTTGTAAACTTATTCAACTACAACTCTATGAAAGTGAAATACTTTTTTTTAGAGTTTAAATTCCAACATAGGGGATTAATTTAATATAGAATATTAATATTACACATGCATAACAAGAAATATTTTAAAATAAAAATAAATAAATAAAATTTAAAAAAACTTGTTAGTGTTCATTGCTAGTAAAGAGGGCATTTTAGACTTTTAAGTTTATGGTTTTCTGGACCAGTAAAATATCTCAATAGCATAGTGTGTTGCTTTGTCATGTGAGTGACGTAGATTTGAGTGACCATTCACCACCATATTGAAGAAAGCTTCTGTTCTGTGGTCTCTTTCACTCTGTTTTGATTCTATCTAAGAATAAATAAATAAATCAAAGGAGTCTTGAAAAACAGATTCTATTTCCTCTGATTTAGATTAGGTTGCAGTTTATCATGAGGACATCTGATTTTATTAATTAAAAAATGGATATTTAGTGGTGTCAAGATAAGCAACGTAATTCTTAAAATATCTGACAGTGTACTTGCTGGAGGTATATGTAAAAATTAATGTAGTATTCTTTTACCAAATTAACCAATTAGCCAAAATTTTAACTAGGCAAATGAAACCTAAGTATTAATGTAAAAAATTAAGAGCTAAAAATACATATAATAACAGAAACCCCATATTTAGCTTAAGGAGCAAATACTTATTAAAAACAATACAATATTGTGAACAATTCCTTATAATTTATTTAGGCTATAATATTTAGGCTACATCATTGACTTTGTGATTTATATATAATAGAAACTTACTTATTTCTCACAATTATGGAAACTAAACATTGAAAGCAAGGTGCTAGTTTGGTCAGATTCTGATGGGAACCCTCCTCTAGGTTACAACCTGTCAGTTTCTCATATCCTTACATAAAAGGACAACTGAAAGACCCAATAAAGATAGAACAACTGAAAAACAATCATCTACAGAGGGCTATAACAAATTACTTCTATTAACATAGGTGTACATAGATCATTTTGGAAGGATGTCTCTGTTTCCTTTGGATATATGCCCAGCACAACCTAGATGCTCAACAAGAGATGAGTGACTAAAGATGTTGTGGTATATATGCATAATGGAATTGTGGACTACTATTCACTTGATAAAAACAATGAAGTTATCTCCATTGCCTCCTGTTGTATGGAAATTGAAGGAGTCATGTTTAGTGAGATAAACCTAATGGAGGGATTAATACAAGATAATCTTTCTCATAGATGGAATTTAAGAAATATGGATAGAAAGGGAAAGCACAAAATGAAACTTGGATTGGGTATAGTGGATTATACCAAAACAAAGAACTCTGAGAAAGAAGAGAGAAGGGAGAGGATGGAGAAGGTATTGGGATCCTGGTGCATGATGATGGAGAAGGATCTAAGTCATGAGAGAGAGTATTTTGCAGACACCTATCATGAGAAGATAAGTTATATCTGTGTATCAACCACTGTACTGTAAACCACTAACCTCCCAATCAATGATAAAAGCCCTCCACTAATATGTTAAAAGTACTACTGTGTAATACTAAAATCGCAAATTTCTAAAAGTTAACATGAATAAAATAATAAATTATAAATACTTAGATGTTATAAATATAAGCAAAAAATATATCTGTGGTGGAGACGAGGAGGAGGAAGACCCCACAAGTGGGGTCTCTGATAATACAGTGATGGGACCCTAGAGTGTTTGCTTGTTTGCTTTTAAATCCTATCTATTTTTTTTTCTTTATTGGGGAATTAATGGTTTACCGTCTACAGTAAAATACAGTAGTTTGTACATGTGTAACATTTTTCAGTTTTTCACATAACAATTCAACCCTCACTAGGTCCTCCTCTGTCATTATGTTCCAGGACCTGAACCTTTCCCTCCACCCCAGAGTATTTTACTTTTGTGCAGTCACCAAACCCAGTCCAAGTTCTGCTTTGTGTTTCATCTTCTCTTTTTTTAAATCTTGTATCTTAAACTCTATCTTGGAGATTGTTATGATACTACAATCATTTGGTACTGAACTCATAGGGTTACACAATAGCTGTAAGACATAGCCAAGTTATTTCTATTTATATGTAAATGTAATGTGGCCATAACGAGAGGCAAACTCTAAATTTATAATATTTTACCTGGTATTATAGTATCTATGTCACATAATAAGAGGTAATTTATAAACAATGTAAAAAGTAGAAGAGTATTTACACTATAAGAGGAATTCCTTAAGTGTTTGGGCATTTGTCTTTTAGTTGATCCTAAATTTGATGAACACTACTATCATCAGCAAATTACATATACTCTCTTGAGTATGTTATTGTTCTGTATTTAATAGTTCTTTCAAAGATACCCTCAAAAGTTGTCCAAAAGTTGCTTAATATCAAAATGTTAAAGAGCAAATCCCTGACATGCTGACAGTATGTTAATACTAATGAAATGTTTTTGTTGGTTTTTGCCAAAATGCTTATGTAAACATTAATGTCTCTCAGACTTTTTAGAAAATGCAGGGTTTATTTTCAGAGCTTTTTCAGGCTGTGGTAAGGTAAACTGTTTCTTGTTATAGTACCAGTGGAAGGGCATGTGTGGGTTGCTAGGTAGAGTAGGGTGGACTAATGAAACAGATTCAAAGCCTTTGTGCAAGTATGCTTGGGAAAGTCCTTGAAAATAGCACCTGCCACAGAGGGAAGAACGGGAGCAGGATCCACATCAACTAAATAAGAAGTGGCAATTGTTGGTGAGGATATGGAAATAAAAAACTTGAGTACATCCTTGATGGGTATGCAAACAGACATAGCCCCTATGGAAAAAAAAAATGGACTCTCTTTAAAGAAAGAAACAGACAAATTGGATATACCTTAGGATCCAATAATACCAGCCCTAGGCATATATCCAAAGGACATGAAAACACTGATTTGTAGATACATATGACGCACTCCTACAATGATAGCTGCACTATTCATAGTGGTCAAAATCTGGAAGCTACCTAAATGTCCATAAGCAGACAGCTGGATAAAAAAGTTGTGGGTTATATATTCAATGTATTTCATAAAAATGTGGTATGGTTTGGTACAAAATAGGTGGAACTGGAAGTGACTATGCTAAATGAATTAAGTGAAAGATGAAAGGCAATTGCTGGATTAATTTGGTAATATGTGGAATAATGATCACTAAAATAAACAAACTTGCAAAGAAAAAAAGACGTGAGGCAGAATGGATAGAAGGGGTAGGCAAGATTACAATACAGCTGAAATAGCACTTTCATCTCACCCTGCAAAGAATAGTGTCCTAGGAAGCCCATCTAATCTCTCCATGAGAAGGTTCTACCCTGCTCCAAGCAAGCAGTCCTGACTGGTATGTGGAAGACTTTTCCTTTTTCTTCCTTTTTCTTTTCTTTCTTTTTTTTTTTTTTAAGATTTATTTATTTATGAGAAAGATAGGAGGAGAGAGAAAGAACCAGACATCACTCTGGCACATGTGCTGCCAGGGATTGAACTCGGGACCTCATGCTTGAGAGTCCAAAGCTTTATCACTGCACCACCTCCTGGACCACTGGTATGTGGAAGACTTGATAAGTCTCTTTTTTTTTTTTTTTTTTACCAGAGCACTGCTCAGCTCTGACTTATGGCGGTGTGGGGGAGTGAACCTGGGACTTGAGAGGCACAAAAGTCTCTTTGCATAACCATTATACTATACCCCCACCCTGAGTCTCATTTTTTAACTTTTAAAAAGACAAATCTTTTTTCCAAATTTTATTTGTGATGAATAATGGGTTACAGGATTATAAGATAACAGGTTCCACACCACATCTACATGTGTCCCCACTCACCCACCTCCCTAAGATAAAAGATAATCAATATTCTACTTCTCACAAAGTCTTAGAAATAGTTTTCTTTCTTCCTTCCTCCTCCTACCTCCCTCCCTTCTTTCCTTCCTTCCTTCCTTCCTTCCTTCCTTCCTTCCTTCCTTTCCTCCTTCCTTCCTTTCCTCCTTCCTTCCTTCCTTCCTTCCTTCCTTCCTTCCTTCCTTCCTTCCTTCCTTCCTTCCTTCCTTCCTTCCTTTCTTTCTTTCTTTCTTTCTTTCTTTCTTTCTTTCTTTCTTTCTTTCTTTCTTTCTTTCTACAAGCTCATGTATTTCAATTCTCTAGATGTCATATGAGTGAAGCCATATAGTAGTTGTGAAAAGAGCATCTTATAACAACTAGGGCTATATCTTAGAAATTTATGTTGTGGGGGTCATGTGGTAGCTCAATGAGTTAAGTGCACATGGCATGAAGCCAAGGACCTATGTTCGAGCCCTCAGCTTCCCACCTGCGGGGGGGGGGGGGGGGGGGGGAGGTCGCTTCACTGGTGGCAAAGCAAGTCTGCAGACATCTTTTTGTCCCCCTCTCTGCCTTCCCCTCCTCTCTCGATTTCTCTGTCTTATCCAGCCACAACAACAGCAACAGCAACAATAACAACAACAAGGGCAAAAAAAAAAAAAAGTGGGAAAAATGGTCTCCAGGAGCAGTGGATTTGTAGTGTAGGCACTGAGCCCCAGCAATAACCCTGGAGGCAAAAGAAAAATAATAATAAAAGAATGAAAGAAAGAAAAGAAGAAAGAGGGGAGTCGGGCTGTAGCGCAGCGGGTTAAGCGCAGGTGGCGCAAAGCACAAGGACCGGCATAAGGATCCCGGTTCGAACCCCGGCTCCCCACCTGCAGGGGAGTCGCTTCACAGGCGGTGAAGCAGGTCTGCAGGTGTCTATCTTTCTCTCCTCCTCTCTGTCTTCCCCTCCCTCTCTCCATTTCTCTCTGTCCTATCAAACAACGACAACAACAATAATAACTACAACAATAAAACAACAAGGACAACAAAAGGGAATAAATAAATAAATAAAATAAATATAAAAAAAAGAAAAGAAAAAGAAAGAAATCTATGTTATAGTATTTTGAGTTCCATTTTGATCAAATGTAATTCTTTTTTTAAAATTTATTTTATTTTATTTTATTTTATTTATTCCCTTTTGTTGCCCTTGTTTTACTGTTGTAGTTATTATTATTGTTGTTGTCGTCGTTGTTGGATAGGACAGAGAGAAATGGAGAGAGGAGGGGAAGACAGAGAGGAGGAGAGAAAGACAGACACCTGCAGACCTGCTTCACCGCCTGTGAAGTGACTCCCCTGCAGGTGGGGAGCGGGGGCTTGAACCGGGATCCTTATGCCGGTCCTTGTGCTTTGCACCACCTGCGCTTAACCTGCTGCGCTACAGCCCGACTCCACAAATGTAATTCTTATAATGGAAAATTTTACCCCAAAGAGCATTGATTTACATGTGTAATTGCCCTAAAAAATGTTCTTGAAACTGGATTGCAAACTATAGGAAGATTACATTTTTTTCTGTTCTCCTTGGCATTATTGTCTGTATATCTGTCTAATATTATTTGAGATATATTTCTTGTAAACAAAAATAAGAGAGACAGAGACCACACCATCAGTGGGGATCTTGTATGTTTTGAACACAAGGCCATGCATCTGGAAATCAAGTGAGTGATCGCTTGGTCCTATAGACCTTCTCTCCTTAAATATATTCTCTATCTTTTTTAATTTTGTTTTCATATTTAAGTACATTTAATATGAGCAATGTAAGTATGATGTAAATAATTTGATTTCATACCAATTTTAAGAATTCATAATATAAATTATTTTCACATTTCGAAATACTTAAATGATGTTTTATAGTTTAGAACTAATTTTTCCTTTATAGCATTTTCAATATACAAATTCATTAGTTGAATAGTCACCATCAGGTATGATGGCTAGTCCTTAAGGACTAGAATTCTATCCTCAAAGATCTTATAGGGAGGTAGGGATTATGGACTAGAAAGAGACTTTTACAATATTGCGTAGTAAGTTCCCGAGTATATTTTTCATAATGTTCCATATTATGATGTACATCAGTGTTAAAAGGAGAAATACCGGTCTTGAAAAGAATGGGTATTTTTACTTGAACCCAGTTTGATTCTCCTACCAATAAGTAAAAAACTTATGAGCATTTTACATAAGGAACACCATAATCTAATTAGAGTATTACACACACACATACACACTACATTTTAAAGTATAAACAGTATGATTAAGCTTACTATTAATATTATAAGTGAGGTAGTCGGGCAGTAGTGCAGTGGGTTAACGCACATGGCGAAGTTCAAGGACCATCTTAAGGATCCGGGTTTGAGCTGTGAAGCAGGTCTGCAGGTGTCTACCTTTCTCTCCTCCTCTCTGTTTTCCTCTCCTCTCTCCATTTCTCTCTGTCCTAACAATGATGACATCAATAACAGTAATAACTACAACAATGAAAAACAAGGGCAAAAAAAGGGAAAATAATAAACAAATGTTTAAAAAATATTATAAGTGAAACTTTTGGAAAATGTGGTCATTTAAGAATTTACAGAACACAAAAAAGACAAATAATATACGATTTGATTTATGTTTATACAAATCAAATTTATCTACAATTTCTGAACAGTGAGTTATAATTAATTGCAGTTTACTCAACAGAAATTTAAAATCCATCAACAATCCTCAGACCTGCTGAGTTCTCTAAAATCTCCAGCAGTTTTAAATAAATGAAATGGAATGTTAAAAATAAAAAGTGTGTATCACTAAGAGTCAGAATTAACTCAAAATGTAAGCTGGCTACTTCATGTTTGGTTGTGCAAAGTTGCATGTGTGGTAGAAAAAGTGCAAGTTTTTTTTTCCCTCATCTTTTAGTGTAGGTGAAAGGGACATGTCTGAGTGGATACTTCTGGGATGCAAATGTAAAAAAAAAGATTGTTGTCTCCTTTCTTTATGGTTTAGTGAAACCTCTTCTTCTGAGGTAAAAAAAAAAAAACCCAAGTTTCCTGTGATTTTGTAGTTTTGCCCCTCCCCATTTCAGCTTGCTTCTCTCAGCTTATTTGCTTAGAATTGAGTTCAATGGGGCCAGGTGGTGGTACACCTGGTTAAGAGCTCACATTAAAGTGCAAAAGAACCCAAGTTCAAGCCTCTGGTCCTCACCTGCAGGGGGTAATTTTCATTAAGAGGTGAAGCAGAGCTGCAGGTGTCTCTCTCTGTCTCTTTCCTTATCTCTATCCCCACTTCCCTCTCCATTTCTCTCTGCCTCTATCAAATAAATAGATAACTAAATAGAAAAGACTCACGTTAAAACAAAACAATTACTTAGAAATAAAATTAATAGTAAAAATTTTAATAATTAAAAAAAGAACTGAGTTCATTATTCTGTAAGAAGGATCTCAGATTTTGGATCTGCATGCGATGTTACCAAACATTAGTTGTGGAATGCCACTTTCCAGTTTTCAGCCAGGACCCTTGAGTAGCCCTGTATTTGTAAATTCATTCTGTGATTCCAATGAGAAAAATCATAGTGGAAGAACCAATCATGTTATCTACTAGAAATAAACTAACCAATTCTACTGGCAACACTACAGATTATATACAGCTAAGCATTTTTACATACACTTTCACTTAATATTCAATTTTTATGAGATAGATACTACCACAAGTGAAATTGAAAGTGGCAAAGATTAAAAATAATACCATCTGCATTTTATTAAAGAATTTAGTAAGAAGTTACATATAGTTTCTTCTCTTGTCAAATCCTAAGTCTTCAGTTTTTTTTAATCTTTAATTTTTTATTTAAGAAAGGATTAATTAACAAAACCATAGGGTATGAGGGGTACAATTCTACACAATTCCCACCACCCAATCTCCATTTCCCACCCCCTCTCCTGATAGCTTTCCCATTCTCTATCCCTCTGGGAGCATGGACCTAGGGTCATTGTGGGTTGCAGAAGGTAGAAGGTCTGGCTTCTGTAATTGCTTCCCTGCTGAACATGGGCATTGACTGGTCGGTCCATACTCCCAGTGTCCCTCTCTCTTTCCCTAGTAGGGTGGGTCTCTGGGAAAGCAGAGCTCCAGGACACGTTGGTGGGTTCTTCCGTCTAGGGAAGCCTGGCCGGCATCCTGATGACATCTGGAACCTGGTGACTGAAAAGAGAGTTAACATATGAAGCCAAACAAATTGTTGAGCAATCATGGACCCAAAGCTTGGAATAGTGGAGAGGAAATGTTAGGGGGTACTCAATGCAAACTCTAGTGCACTTCTGCTTTCAGGCATATATTTTGCAGTAGTTTACGGATACGTGTGAACATATGCTCTCTCTCTCACAGAAACTGGTGTATATCTAGGTTTTGGGACTTTGTTAGAAAGTGAACCATCTGAGATGGAATTAGAGTATACTACGAAAGGAAAGGTCTCACCCGAGTAATGAAGTTGAAGGGCTGTCATTCCACCCGTGAAGTCTCTGGACAGTCTGAAGTGAAGCATATTGACGTGGCAATCATTGCGTTGGTTAGGTTGTGATCGACAGATGCAATTTTATTTGATATGGATTGGGAGAGGCATACGGGAAAGTGGACCCTATCCAAGGGTTCCAGGACTGGGGGAAGTAGAGGCTCTATAGTGGAGATGTGAGGTTCCTGCTGTCTTAGGGTTCCAAAAGACAATCGATAGTTAATGTTATCATCACATTATTTGGTAATTGGGTTAACTTTGAAAAGTCCTTTTGTTATGGTTTGCTGTACAGTACCCAGTATCATGTATATAGCTGTGCTATTGGTTGCTTCTGATCTACTTGGTCTAGGCTTTTGAGAAAGTCTGCATATCAATTACACAGCCTATATATTAAAAAGATTCAGTCTGTGTTTTGAAAAACTTTCAGATATACAATTAATTTTCCCCCTCTTGTATTAATTAACTAGTGATTTATATGACTCCATTTTACTAGGAGTGTACATAAACACCATTCCCACAACCAAAAGACTGTGACCCATCCCTCCACCCAATCCCACCCCCCACTGTCCCAGGAAGCTGCATGTCTACTCCTCACCACAGGGTTTTTACTTTGGTGCCCTACTTACAATTTGGTCAGGTCCTACTTTTAGTTTCCCTTTCTGATCTTCTTTCTCAACTTCTGTTGATGAGTGGGATCATCCCATACTCATCTTAATCTTTCTGATTTAGCTCACTTAACATAATTCCTTCTAGCTCTGTCCAAGATGGGTCAGCGAAGGTGGGTTCATTGTTCTTGATAGCTGCATAGTATTCCATTGTGTATATATAACGTAGCTTTCTCAGCCACTCATCTGGTGTTGGGCACCTGGGTTGCTTCCAGGTTTTAGCTATTATGAATTGTGCTACTATGAACATAGGAGTACACACCTCATTTTGGTTGGGTGTTATGGAGTCCTTGGGGTATAACCCCAGGAGAGGAATTATTGGGTCATATGGAAGGTCCATGTCTAGCCTTCTGAGAGTTTTCCAGACTGCTCTCCACAGAGGCTGGACCAATTTACATTCCCACCAGCAATGTAAAAGGGTTCCTCTGTCCCCACAACCTCTCCAGCATTTGTTGCTGCTGTCCTTTTTGATATATGCCATTCTTACAGGAGTGAGGTGGTATCTTAGTGTTGTCTTAATTTGCATTTCTCTGACAATCAGTGGCCTAGAGCAGTTTTTCATAGGTTTGTTAGCCTTTTGGATCTCCTCTGTAGTGAATGTTTTGTTCATATCCTCTGCCCATTTTTGGATGGGGTCATTTGCTCTTTTGGTGCTAAGTTTGCTGAGCTCTTTATATATTTTGGTGATTAGTTTCTTGTCTGACGTATGGCATGCGAAGATTTCTCCCATTCTGTGAGGGGTCTCTTTGTTTGTTTAATAGTTTCTTTGGATGTGCAGAAGCTTTTAATTTGATGTAGTCCCATTGGTTTGTTTCTGCTTTAGTCTTCCTTGCAATTGGGTTTGATTCATCAAAGATGTCGAGGTGTAGGTGGGAAACTGCTTTACCAATGTTTTCCTCTAAGTATTGGATTATTTCTGGTCTGACATCTAGGTCTTTGATCCATTTGGAGTAGATTTTTGTTTCTGCTGAGATAAAGTGGTTCAATTTCATTCATTCTTCTGCATGTTACAACCCAGTTTTCCCAGCACCATTTATTAAAGAGAGCCTCCTTTTTCCATTTAATACTTTGGGCCCCCTTATCAAAGATTAGATGCCCATAGGTGTGGGGATTTATTTCTGGGCTTTCAATTCTGTTCCACTGGTCTGTGTGCTTATTTTTGTTCAAGTAGCATGCTGTTTTGATGATGATGGCTTTATAATATAGTTTTAGGTCTGGGAGTGTGATGCCTCCATTTCTGTTTCTTTTCCTTAAGATGGTCTTGGCAATTCTAGGTGTACATTGATTTTGTAGCCTGATACCTTGCTATATTGCCTAATAACTTCCAGTAATTTTCTGCTGGATTATTTAGGTTTTTCTATGTATACTATCATATCATCTGCAAATAGTGAGAGCTTGACTTCTTCCCTTCCAATCTGTATTCCTTTGATTCCTTTCTCTTGCCTGATTGCTATGGCAAGAACTTCCAATACTATGTTGAAGAGTAATGGTGATAGTGGACAGCCCTGTCTAGTCCCCCATCTGAGGGGGAATGCTTTCAGCTTCTGTCCATTTAGTATGACGTTGGCTGTAGGTTTGCTTTATATTGACTCCACTATCTTGAGGAATTTCCCATCTATTTCCATTTTTTGTAGAGTTTTGAGCATGAATGGGTGTTGTATTTTGTCAAAGGCTTTCTCTACATCTATTGAGATAATCTTGTGGCTTTTGGATTTGCTTTTATTGATGTGGTGAATGACATTGATTGACTTACGAATGTTGAACCAGCCTTGCATTCCTGGGATGAATCCCACTTGGTTGTGATGAACAATCTTTTTGATATGCTGCTGTATCCGGTTGGCCAAGATCTTGTTTAATATTTTGGCATCTATGTTCATCAGAGATATTGGTCTGTAGTTTTCCTTTTTTGTTTTGTCCCTATCAGCTTTTGGTATCAGGGTGATGTTGGCTTCATAGAAGGTGGAAGGGAGTATTCCTGTTTCTTCAATCTTAGGGAAAAGCTTAAGAAGTATGGGTACTAACTGTTTCCTGAAAGTTTTGTAGAATTCGTTTGTGAAGCCATCTGGTCCAGGACTTTTGTTGTTGGGGAGATTCTTGATAATGGTTTCAATTTCTTTGTCTGTGATTGGTGCATATAGATTTTGTAGTTCTTGCAGGTTCAGTTTTGGAAGGGCATATGCTTCTAGGAATTGTTCCATTTCTTCCAGATTCTCTAGCTTCATAGAAGTTTCGCAGGATTCTCTGGATTTCTGTGGTGTCAGTTGTGATATCTCCTCCATCGTTTACAATTCTATTAATTTGAGTCTTCTCTCTTTTTTTTTAGGTGAGTCTGGCTAGGGGTGTGTCAATTTTGTTTAATCTTTTAAGAACCAACACTTGGCTTCACTGATCTTTTGTATGGTTTTTTTTATTTTTGATGTTGTTTATTTCTGCTCTAACTTTAGTGATTTCTGTCCTTCTGGATACTTTAGGGTTCCTTTGTTCCTCCTCCTCTAAGTCCTTGAGGTGTGCAGTATGGTCATTCATTTGAGCTTCTTCTTGGTGTTTAATATGTGATTGTATGGCTATAAGTTTCCCTCTCAGTACCGCTTTAGCTGTCCAAATATTTTGATAGGTTGTGTCTTCATTTTCCTTTGTTTCCAGGAACATTTGAATTTCCTGCTTGAGTGAATCTCTGACCCAGTGGTTCTTAAGGAATAAGTTGTTTAGTTTCCAAATTCTGTGACTTTTAATAATTTTTCTGTTTGTTGTTAAATGTTAGTTTTACTCCACTGTGGTCTGAGAAGATACTTGGGATGATTTCGATGTTCTTGAATTTATCGATGCTGTCTTTGTGGCCTAACATGTGGTCTATCCTTGAGTATGTGTTCTGTGGATTTGAAAAGAAGGTGTATTCCAGTTTTTTGGTGTGAAGGACTCTGATAATATCCTAGAGGCCTAGTCTGTCAATCTCTTTATTTAATTCTCTTGTATCTTTGTTGGTTATCTGCTTTTTTTATCTGTCAAAGTGTGAGAGTGTGGTATTGAAGTCTCCCACTATTATTGTATTACTATTGATGTATTTTTGAAATTCTTTACGTATTTGAAGTGCTTTACGTATTTAGATGGTCCCTCATTGGGTGCATAGATGTTAATGATTGTTAAGTCTTCTTGACTGATTGATCCTCTAATCATTATGTAATGTCCTTGCCTATCTTTTATTACTTTATTTAATTTAAAATCTATTGTGTCTGAGATGAGAATGGCTGTTCCTGCCCTTTTTTTGGTACGTTAGCCTCTATGATAGTTTTCCATCCTTTACGTTAAGTCTGTGTTTATCTTGTTGTGACAGATGGGATTCTTGCAAGCAGCATATGGTAGGATTATGTTTTCTGATCCATCCCCCAACTCTGTGCCTTTCGATGGGTGAGTTTAAGCCATTGACATTTATTGATATTATGGATTTAATGTATTGTAGTGCCATTGTTCAAAAAAAATTTTTCTTCTTTTGTTTGTTCTGATATATTGCCAGTATAATAGTGATGTTCTTGTTTATAAGAGGTCTTTTAGAACCTCTTTCAGGGCCGGTTTGGTGATGGTTGCCTCCTTTAACTGTTGTTTGTCTAAGAAGGTTTTGATCCCTCCATCTTGTTTGAATGAAAGTCTAGCTGGATATATTATCCTTGGTTGAAGCCCTTTTTCTTTCAGGCCTGAATAGATATCTTGCCATTCTCTTCTGGTTTTTAGAGTTTGAGTGGAGAAGTCTGCAGATAATCTTATGGGTTTTCCCTTGTATGTGACTTTTTGTTTCTCTCTTGCAGCCTTTAGGATCCTTTATTTATCCTTATTCCTTCTCATTGTGACTATGATGTGTCTTGGTGTCTTCAGGTCTGGGTTGATTCTGTTTGGAACTCTCTGAGCCTCTTGAATCTTGATGTCCTTTCTGTTATTCAGGTCTGGGAAGTTTTCTTCTATTATTTCCTCTAGAATGTTTCCTTCCCCTTCCTCTCTTTCTTCCTCTGGCAGGCCAATTATGCGAATTTTACTTCTTTAGAGATCATCCCATATGTCTCTGTTGTTGTTTTCAGTGTCTCTCGGTCTCTTTTTAAGCTCTTTCACCTCTTTCTTAGTTTTCTCTAACTCATTCTCTGTCTGACTAATTCTGTTTTCTGCTTCTGTTAGTCTGCTTTCCCTTGCCTCAGCTTCTTTCTTCATTACAGCTATTTAAGCTTTCAGTTCTCTAATTATCTCAAGATAATCAGTATTTTCCTTGGGGGTCTCAACTGTTGTTTCCCTAATACTGCCATTCCTTTCCTCCAATGTTGTTTTCATTTCTGTGATAAATAAGTTTATTATTGCTTGCATACTTTTCTTATCTATGGTTACTTCTGGCTGATTTGTAGTTTCTTCTGGGCTCTTGTCTTCATTCATTAGAGTAGCAGTTTTATTTGTTTTTGATCTACCCATTTTTTTGATTTATGTGTTTCTTTTTTTATGCTCCATTGTTCCTCAGTTGTTGTGTCTTGCATACAAGCAACACTGTACTAAATACCTTTATGACAATTGCACTCACCAACCTCAGGAATTACAGTAGCAACTGAAGCAAGTATTGAAGCAGTTTAATCAATACCAGTTAGCCAAAAAAATTCTCCAGTCTGTGAAAAAATAGTAACCAAATCCCAGTGTAGAAGAAAGAGAAAAGAAAGAAGGGATAGCAAGAATAGACAGTTATGCAAATCTGCTATCCACTGTATATTCTAAGGGCAACAAGAGGGGAAAGGGAACTAGAGCAGAGATACAAACATAGAGAGGCCACTCTGAGTCAGATTTCTTTCCCAAAAATAATTCACAAATTCAGAAAGGCAAAGAAGAAGGAAGGAAGAAGTGTATGACACGATAAAAAAAAAGAAAAAAGAGACAAGTGAGAGAAAAGGGAAAAGAGAAGAAAAAGAGCTGTGATTAAAGAGCAGTGAAAAGAAAAAAAAAAACCCCAGGAATAGACAAGGATGGTTGAAATAGATATTTATGCAAATCTACTATCCACTGTATATTCTAGGGGTGGCTGAAGGAGGAAGGAAAGTTGAGCAGAGATACTCGCAGTCAGAATTCTTCCCCAAAATAATTCCCAAATGTGTATCAGTGAATTCAAAAAAGCACACTGTTTGTGGTGTGGGGGCTGGGGCCTGCGGCTTTGGAAGCTGTAGGGTTAAGGAAGAAAGTATGACAAGAATGAGAAAAAGAAGAAAATAAAAAGAAAGATAGAGAAAAAAGAAAAAGATAAGAAAAATAACAGTCATAAAAGAAGAGTGGTGAAAGGAAAGATTTATTTATTTATGTATTTATTTTTAATTATTTAATTAGCTATGCGGGGTGGGGTGGGGGGGTTGGCTACTTAGAAAGAAAAAAAAGGCCAGAGGTTTCAGAAGGGTATAGACTTAGAATGAATGATACTCCCTAGTGGGACAGGAATTTGGTAAAGACAGCAGCTCAGCAGGGGAGTCTGCTAGGAGCTGGTCCCTAGGGACTGGTTATGGGGGGGTGGGGAGGGGGAGGAGTTGTGCTTTATAATTAAATGGAAAAAAATTTTTCCCCCTCTTTTTTCTACTCTATTTCTTAACCCAAATTAAGTTATAGTCACCCCTTTGGTGTCACCGCTAGGACCCCTTATTGACTGGCCTACTAAAGGCAGAAAATCCTACCGTTTCCAGATGTGGTCAGAGCTCAAGCCACTAGCAGCTTCTCAGTCTGCCATCTTCCGGGAACCAGTTTTTTGTGTGTGTGTATTTACAGTATTGCAAAACAATGTTACCTTAATAAGAATAATAAAAAAAAGTCTCAGTTTGGGTAGGAAAGAGTGAAAAAATTCAGTTGGCATAGCAATTAGTTATGACGAAAGTCTTTTTATTGTATGAATGTTTATCTAAAATGAATGCTCTGCCTCACAAATCTTCCAGTTTCTGACTGTAGTGCAGTGATGATCACAGAAGTATGCCAGTAAATATGGACGCCAGTCTTAAAATCATTTTCTAAAACCTAGAAGTGCTTAAGGATTTAAACTGGAACTCAATTTTCAAAGGAAGAATTAGATTCAAAATAAGGGATTCTAAATAAGTTCTAAAATATCCCGAAAAATAAAATCACAATTTAGAAAGTTTATTTTTTCAAACAAGTGAAATTTAAGAGTAGACATTTTTTACAAAAGATACTAAAAAACTATATTACACTAATTATATCTTTTGAGTCCCTGATATGAGCAAAGCCCTTAGTAAATTCTGCTATATGAGAAAGGGGGATAGTGTATTGCCAGAAGGAAGTAGGGTAAAAATTCTACATAGACCAGCAAAATAATTCACTTGGATAATGCATTTCTCTGTCATGTGCATGACCAAGATTCAAGCCTGGTAGAAAAATTTGATGGTGTGATCACATTCAATCTCTGTCTTCCTGCCTTTCTGCTGTTAAAAAAATAATGACAATAAAAAAAATCAAAAAAGACTTCTGGGATGTATGATCATGGAGTAACAGGGAGCATAACCGATCCCCCTCAAACAACAAATATCTACAACTGTCAAACTTAACAAAACTCACCAACTAAAGCTGAGACATATGCTGAAGCATCACAGCTTCAACTAGGTGCTTGCTGTAAGGCTGAGTTAGGAGGAGTTGTGGGAAAAGAAACCAAAGAATTAAGAGTGCCAGCAGAAGACTGTGCCATACCCCACCCCACCCCCAACTCACAGCAGTAGCCAAAACAACATGCAGCACTGGTGGCTGAGAGAAGGGAACATTTCAGTTCTTAATCCATGACCTCAGGGGCATTAACAGGCAAAGACACAGAAAAAAGCAGGTCACATTTGAAACCAAAAGAAGTCCTTCTGTTGATAAACATGAAGGTAATTTGCAGCAGATGGCAGCTAAATGGATTGGAAGAATAAATATCATTAAAATGACAATTTTGTCAAAAACAATCTATAGATTCAATGCAACCCCTATTAAAATCCCAATAACATATATCAAGGATATTGAAGGATTTACTCAAAAATTCATGTGGAACTATAAAATAGCATAAATAGGGGTTTCCTTGTCTCTATCGGGCGGTAGTGCAGTGGGTTAATGCACATGGTGCAAAGTGCAAGGACCAGCTTAAGGATCCCAGTTCAAGCCCCCAGCTCCCCACATGCAACGGGGTCGCTTCACAGCCAGTGAAGCAGGTCCTCAGGTGTCTAGGTGTCTATCTTTCTCTCTCCCTCTTTGTCTCCCCTCCTCTCTTGATTTCTCTCTGTCCTATCCAACAACAATGACAACAATACTAATAACAATGAGAAATAAGGGCAACAAAAGGGGGAAAATAAACTTCCCTCAGTCACTTCAAAGACAACCTTATCAAAGAAAGGACTGCAAAAGCTGAAAAAGGGCAAGAGACTAGCATACTTTAACAATGACTCTTTAGTCACGATCAGGCCACTCCATCAGCTGGGGACCTAATCAGGGAGTCCTGACATTCCCAAACAGACATGATGGGCCTAGACCTTGAATAAATCACTCTCTCCATTATTACCAGTCATCTCTGTCAGGAACAAGACAATAGACCCCTTTGTGGGCCCCCATAGGAGCTTGCCCTCAACATGAATCAACAATGGTAGAGAATGTTCCATCCTCCAAAGGAGGCTGGACAACATACTCTGTCTTCCACCTGAGGAAGATGGGTTCTAAAATTGGAGCAACTTGGAACGTTCCTACTCATGGCCATAGAATGTGAGCTCAGATCTATAGGGATGCAGAGCTTACATAGTCTCCTAAGCTGAATATGGGACCCAGATTAGATCATATTGATGGGGGGTTACAGTCAACAATATTTATACACCTTTCCCATATTTGAGAGCTACTTTCTTTCCTGATCAGCTTTCTGGTTCTTTTTCCAGCTATGACATTGTCTCTTCAGACAATAACTTGGATCCACCTACATATCAGGTTTCAGGTTCAGGCAAAAAAAAAAAAAAAAAAAAGAACTAGTATAGTCATGGGCGTTTAGGAATAGATCTAAAATAGGCCTACTAGTTATCTACAAAACAGAGACCCCCCAACTCTTCATCTGTAGAATTCCAGCCTTTAGGTTCATGACTAGTCAGCAATTTGTTTGGCTTTATATGTTAACTCTTTTTTAAGCCACCAGGTTCCAGATGTCAACCAGACTTCCCTGGACAGACAACCCCACCAATGTGTCCTGGAGCTCTGATTCTTCAGAACCCTGCCCCACTATGGAAAGAGAGACAGACTGGCAGTATGGATCGACCTGTCAATGCCCATGTTCAACGGGGAAGCAATTACAGAAGCCAGACCTTCCACTTCCTAAACCCCATAATGACCCTGAGACCATACTCCCAGATGGATAAAGAATAGGAAAGCTATCAGGGGAGGGGATGGGATACAGAGTTCTGGTGGTGGGAATTGTGTGGAGTTGTACTCCTCTTATCCTATGGTTTTGTCAGTGTTTCCTTTTTGTAAATAAAAAATTTTTTAAAAAAGGGTAAGGGGAAGAATAGCTTCCAGGAGTAGTGGATTTATAGTGTAACAACCAAGCCCCATCAATAACCCTGTAGGCAAAAAATAAATAATTAATTAAATAACCATCAATAGTGAAAGTACTTCTGTAGACAAAAAAGAAAAATGCAAGCACCACAATGTCCAACTTCAATGTCCAACTTTAGATATACTAAAATTTAACTACTACAAAGCAACAGTAGTTAAAATGGTGTGGCATTGGTTTAGGTTCCTGATTATTAAACAATCTGTTCTGCTTTATATCTTATATCTCAATGCTTTTCATCCACCATGTTGCAGATGCTACCATGACTCCAACATGACTTCCCTGGACAGATGACCCCAAATCTCATCTGCTCTATTTTTACCTTTAGGTTACTGATTATTAAACAACTTGTTCTGCTTTATATCTTCATGCTTTTCAGCCACCAAGTTGTAGATGTTACCAGGAGTCCAACCTGAATTTCCATGGCAGACAACCTCACCAATGTATCCTGGAATCCCACCTCACCAGAGCCCTACTCCACTAGGGAAAGAAACAGGTTGGGGTATGGATTGACTGGTCAGTGTCCATGACCAGCAGAGAGGCAATTTCAGAAGCCAAACCTCCCACCATCTGTGTCCCATAAAGATGTCTGACCCATACTCCCAGAGGGATAAAAATAGAGGACCTTCCAATGGAGGAGATGGAGATGGCATTCTGGTGGTGAGAACTGTATAAAAAATGTACTTGAGACTTTGCACCATGGGCAAGGGAAATAAAAACAAAACTGAACAAAGGGGATTATATCAAATTAAAAAGCTTCTATACATCAAAAGAGAATTTTATAAACAGGAAACCTAGCAACTGGGAGAACATACATTTCAGACCATACTTCAGGCAAGTGATATCAAACATCTGTAAAGAACTCTTATAGCTCAGCAGAAAGAAAAAGAACAACCCAATAAAAAAGTGGATAGAAGATATGAATATAGTTCTATAAAGAAGAGATGCAGATGGCTCTCAAACATGCAGAAATGCTCCAATTCATTCATCACCAGAGAAATGCAAATTAAAATCACATTGAGATGCTATCTCCCAGCTGTGAGAGTGGCCTTCATCAATAAAAGTGTTGGAAAAGATGTGGGGAGAGAGAGAGGAACTCTGGTGGGAATGCAAACTGGTACAACAAATATGGAGAACATTAGGAAGTATCCTTAATCAAATACAAATGGAAATACCTTAGTATCCAGCAGTTTCACCCCTAAAACATTTATCCAAAAGAGATAATAACACTTATTAAAAGGGATATATGTACCTCCATGTTCATAGCTGCATTATTCACAATAGCCTAAATATGGAAGCAACCAACATGCTCTTCAACAGATGCCTGGATGAAAAGTTACAAATATACTCAATGGAGGACTACTGAAAACAAATGAGATAAAATGGATAGATTTAGAGGTTATTATGCAAGTAAAGATGTGAAGTCCAACGGTAGGATGGTTTCATCTCAACTAAATCAACACTTCCAGTGCTGCAGTGGCACATTATGCTGCTATTGACTTTTTACTGCAGATTGTTGCCAGAGACACCAAACCTGAAATGTTAGCCTCCTAACTCTTCTAATCTGGTGAGATATTTCTGAACACATAGGACTGTAGTTTCTTTTCAGATGGCATGTTATCTAACAAAGTTACAGATACTAGATACAGGCTAGGGCTTAGGGTATGGTGTGCCAGAAGGGATGAATAATAGAGAAGGTGACCAGAGGGTTCTGAACTCGAATTCACTGTTATATTATTATTTTTATATTTTAATTTTATTAGTGATTTAATATTTATCTACAACATTATAAGGTAACAGGAGTATAATTCCATGCTCTTCCCACCACCAGAGTTCAGTATTCCCATCTCCTCCATTGGAATCTACAGCAGTTCTCCCAAGGTTGCAGATATGAGTTGACTATTACTTCTACAACTATCTGTCTCTATTTGTATATATGTGTCCATTTTTTCCATAGTCCCAATTTGTTTCCTTTCCAAGTCACACCTATACCTATTGCTAATTCAGAAAGTTCTTCCTTTCCCTCTCTTCTTTTTCTAGGTCCTTATGGACTTGGGATTCAGAGCCCTCTGGTCATCTTCCCTCTGCCACCCTGCTCCCCCCCCCAGAGTATGGAACAAAATTCTTTTTGAGGTGCAGAAGGTGGGAGATCTGACTTCTGTAATTTCTTCTCTGATAAACATGGGTATTGGCAGGTAGATCCATACCCCATGTCTGTTTCTGTCTTTCCCTAATGGAGTAGGAATCTGGAGAGGTAAGGTTCCAGGACACATTGGTGAGGTCATCAGCCCAGGGAAGACAGAATAGAATCATGATAACATCTGTAACTTGGTGGCTAAAAGGTGATGAGAAATAAAGCAGGACAAAATGTTTAATAAACAGAAACCAAAGAGTAGGTATAGAGCAGATGAGAATAGGGGTCCTATGGTGGAAAGAAGTGAGGAAGTCTGGTTTAGGCATGTCCCTAGGGGCTCATGACTTTCATAGATTTTGTTTGAGTTTGATAGATAACATGGAATTGGACAAAAATATTGCCTGAGAAGATAGTGTCAGAGTTGAGAATCAAACTAGAAAGTTGGCTTAGGGCAGAGAGTAGCTCCCAATCTTGAAGAAAATCTATGAATAAAAACTGTTTACCTAATCCACCTGACCCAGGGCCCATAAATACTTGTGTTTAGCATAGGAGACTATATAAACTCTGACTCCATGTTGGTCTGAGCTCATAGTTCATGGTCACAGCTGGGAACATTCTAGTCTGTACTTATTTCAGGACCAGTTTTCCTCAAGTGGCAGGGTAGGATGACCAAGTCTCCCTTTGGAGAGTGGGGCAGTCCCTACTATTGCTATTTATAGGGAGTAACCCATGAGAGGGTTTATGCTGATATTCCTGATAGAAGTGACCAGTGATGGTGCAGAGAATGATCTATCAGAGTTCTAGGTCCATCATATCTGTGTGTAACTCCAAAGATTTCCTAACTAGGGTGCCAGAAAATGGTCTGGTATTAACCTAAAAGACCATTATCATTATCTTGTAATTTTAAAAATCAATATTAAGTCTCTAATAAAATACAAAATATACTTATAAAATACAAAATCACAATGTTAACATGTTATAATTAAAAATATTTTATTTGAATGAGAGACAGAGAGAGAGAAAGAGATAGATAGAGAGAGAGAGAGAAATTCAGAGAGAAAGGCATAGAAAGAATCACTAGAGCCCTACTCAGCTATGGCATATATTGGTCCTGGGTATTGAATCCTCAAGCATTAAAGTCTTGTATCACCACTGTGCTGTCTCTTCAGACCAAAGATGTATTATTGTTATATTTCATGATATTTAAATCTTATAAACTGTGATATTTGATTATAAGAGTGTCGGATAGTATGCCAGACACTTGGAAATTGCTTTCCGGCTCTGAGAGTTCCAGAGTGTATCTCCTGCGAAGTTAGTGCGGCACGAGTTCCTGATCCCTCTCCCACACAGCAGCCTAGATCGGCTCCAGTTGAGTTCTCTCCAACCCAGAGAGCACTAGCTCTGGAAGAAGTACCCTCAGACTATCCCGGCATAAGAGAATTTAGTAAATTCAGATTCAAATGCAAACAGTTTTTGTAATATGAACTGGGCTTTGTGTTTTGGGAAGAATAACAAATACAATGTTTAAGTAATAGAATCTTAATATCTGAGTGAGGAAAGAATTTAAACCTACAGCAAGAGTTGTTGAACTTCAGGAAACAAAGGGTGAATTACAGAATCGCAAAAATAAATGCAATCTTAGCAGTTATTAATGTAGAACTCATACAACGCAGAAATCTACAACATTGCTGAAACTGAATAGCCACCGACGTCTTAAACATTACTTTTAAGTAGGCCACGCCATAGAGGAAAATAATAAGGGTATATATCTTAACAAGTGCAAAAATGCCAATAATAAGACATTAATTTTTTTTAATGCTTAAAAAGATAGTTAAATTTTTCCCAGAGTGAGCTGAAATCTATAGTCTGAATTAAAGATGATTCTGAGCTTTAGGAAAAACATGCTACAATAGAAAAGAATGAACCAATATTTCCTGATTATATTAATTACATTTAGATGTGCAGGTTTGGATTTCCTAAATAACTTAATAGAATGATTTAAATCACTCCAGGGACACTTTAACACCCACCCCCCCACACATTTTTTTCCCTGAGATAGGATAATGGCAGATGCCAAAGTACAATAGAGTTGACTCTAAACTCATTATTGCAGAATATGAGCTTACAATAAAAATATATAAGCATATATATATATATATATATATATATATATATATATATATATATATATATATATGTAGAGTTGGTTAATGTTTTCCAACCTCAACTCACTTCTGCCCATGGAAAGCTTTAGAAACAGTGAAGCAAGTCTGCAGGTATCTAACTTTCTCTCTCCATCTATATGTTGTCCTTTTCTATCAATTTCACTCTGTCCTATCAAATAAAATAGAGAAAAAACACAGATAAAATTGTCACTGGGAGGAGTAGATTCATAGTACAGGCACCAAGCCCCAGTGATAACCCTGGCAGCAATAAAAGAGAAATATATATATATATATATATATATATATATATATATATATATAGAGAGAGAGAGAGAGAGAGAGAGAAATTAAAAAGAAATGTGAACGAGTTTAGAATGCCAATGGGAAAGAAACCTTCAATAACAGATTCCACATTATCAGAGATATTTGTGATGTATTTTCTTTGTCTGTTTTATTTAAAATAAGTACATATACCTAATCTTAATTTTTTCCAGCAAATTTCAAGTAACACGCCACTATTTTAATTTAATCAAACAAAGCAAACTCATAAAGTAGGGAAGATTGTAATTTATCTCACCATCTCTCAAGAGTCATAGTTTGATATTTTATGTATCTTACCCCATCACCAAAAATTCACATTCTATTTTGAAAGTTTTTTTTTAATTTTTATTTATAAAAAGGAAACATTGTCCTCACCTGCAGAGGGAAAGCTTCACGAGTGGTGAAGCAGGGCTACAGGTGTCTCTCTGTCTCTCTCCCTATCACTCCCTTCTCTCTCACTTCCCAGCTGTGTCTTTCCAATAAATATTTTTAAATAATTAAAAAAAGAAAACATTGACTAAATGATAGGATAAGAGGGGTACAACTTCACACAATTCCCACCACCTGAGCTCTTTATCTAATCCCCTCTCCTGAGAGCTTTCCTATTCTTTAACCCTCTGGGAGTATGGACCCAAGGTCATTGTGGGATACAGAAGGTGGATGGTCTGGCTTCTGTAATTGCTTCCCTTCTGAACATGGGCGTTGACAGGTCGATCCATACTGCCAGCCTGTCTTTCTCTTTCCCTGTTGGGGAAGGGTTCTGTGAAGCAGAGCTCCAGGACATTTTGGTGGGGTTGTCTGTCCAGGGAAGTCTGGCTAACATCATGCTAGCATCTGGAACCTGGTAGTTGAAGAGAGAGTTAACATACAAAGCCAAACAAATTGTTGACCAATCAAGGACCTAAAGGCTAGAATAGTGCAGGTGAAGAGTTGTGGGGGGGAGGTTTCTGTTTTGTGGAAGATCACAGGCATATTTTAATTATATTCCAAAGGGCCTGTGGCTGTACTAGTGTTTCTTTCTTTCTTTCCTTTTTTTTTTTTTGGCTGAGCCTGAAATCTGATATGCAGGTGGATCCTAATTATTGTCTGAGGAGATGATGTCATGGATGACAGAAGGACAAGAAAGCTGGATCAGGGAAGAGGGTAGCTCCTAAATATAGGAAAGTTGTATAAATACTGTTGATGGTAAACCCTATAGATTTGATGTGATCTGGGGCCCATAAGTAGCATAGAAGCCTTTGTGACCTCTGCATTCCATGTGAATCTGAGCTCATATTCTGTGGTCATAAGTAGGAACATTCCAAGCTGCCCCAGTAACAGGACCCATCTTCCTCAGGTGTACCATAGAGTATATTGTCAAGCCTCCCTTCAGAAGATAGAACATTCTCTACCATTGTTGATCCAAGTTGAGGGCAAGGTCCTATGGGGGTCCACAAAAGGGTCAATTGTCTTGTTCCTTATAGAGATGTCCCGTAACAATGGAGAGAGGGATTTATTAGAGGTCTAGGCCAATCATGTCTTTTTGGGAATAACAGACCCCCCCCCATTAGGGCCTCAGCTGATGGGGTGGCCTGATAGTGACTAAAGGATCATCATTAAAGTATGCCAGTCTCTTGCCCTTATTCATCTTTTGTAGTCCTTGCTTTGCTAAGGTTGGCTTTGGAGTGAGTGAGAGAACTATAATCAGAAACAGGTGAGGAGGGTATCTAAGTCTAAGTAGACATTATTTCATTATGAACTTGATACTGACTCACTACAGACTGTTGTGTATTTTTACTCTCAGGTATATATTTTGCCCTAATTTATGGATACATGTGAACATATGCCCTATTTCATGGGACCTGGTCTATATCTAGGTTTTGGGACTTTGTTAGGAAGTTAACCTCCTGGAATGGAATTAGAGAATACTATGAAAGGAAATGTCCTACCTGAGTAATGAGGCTGAAGGGTTGACATTCCATGCCTGACCATCTCTGGACACTGTCTGAAGTGTAACATGCTGAGGTTTTGTTTGGTTATATGGAGTCCTTGGCGTATATCCTTAGGAGAGGGATTACTGGGCCACATGGATGGTCCATATATAGTCTTGAGAGAGTTCTCCAGGCTGCTCTCCACAGAGATTGGACCAGTTTACCTTCCCACCAGCAGTGCAGAATGGTTCCTCTGTCTCCACAGCCTCTCCAGCATTTGTTGCTGCTGTCCTTTTTGATGTATGCCATTCTCACAGGGTTGAGGTGGTATCTCAATGTTGACTTTATCTGCATTTCTCTGACAATCAGCCACCTGGAGTAATTTTTCATGTGTTTGTCAGCCTTTTGGATCTCTTCTGTAGTGAATGTTTGATTCATATCCTCTGCCCATTTTTTGATGGGGTCATTAATTTTTGTGTTGCTAAGTTTGCTGAGCTCTTTGTATATTTTGGTGATTAGTCTCTTGTCTGATATATGGCATTTGAAGATTTTCTCCCATTCTGTGAGGGGTCTCTTTGGTTGTGTGATAGTTTCTTTGGCTGTGAAGGAGCTTTTCAATTTGATGTAGTCCCACTGGTTTGTTTCTGCTTTAGTCTTCCTTGCAATTGGGTTTATTTCATCAAGGATGTCCTTGAGGTTTAGGTGGGAAAGTATTCCATCAATGTTTTCCTCTAAGTATTTGATACTTTCTGGTCTAACATCCATATCCTTGATCCATTTGGAGTTGATTTTTGTTTCTGGTGAGACAAGGTGGTTCAATTCCATTCTTCTGCATGTTTCAACCCTGTTTTCCTAGCACCATTTATTGAAGAGAGCCTCCTTCCTCCATTTAATACTTTGAGCCCCCTTACCAAAGATTAGATGTCCATAGGTGTGGGGGTTTAGTTCTGGGCTTTCCATTCTGTTACCCTTGTCTGTGTGCCTATTTTTGTTCCAGTACCATGCTGTTTTGATGATGATGGCCTTATAGTTTGAGATCTGGGAGTGTTATGCCTCCATTTCTGTTTCTTTTCCTCAAGATAGTTTTGGCAATTCTAGATGTTTTCTTGTTCCAGATAAATGACTAATTTTTGTTCTATTCTATTAAAGATGCTCTGCTGAGCTAGTGTTGGGGTGCCTCTTCCCAGTCCCGTGCTCTCTGGCTTGAAGAGAACTCACCAGAGCCAGCCTGGGCTGCTACTCACTCAGTGACACAAGGGAGATGCAGGAATAAATCACGTGGTGGTTTCAAGGCAATGAAATATATTTATTGATCAGAGATCCAGGGTTTTAAAAGGCAGACATAGAAGTGACAAGTCAGAAACAGAAATGGCTAGGAAAGGGGTGGAGAAAGGCAAAAGGGGCTGGGAAGGTAGAAACTTCCTTAGCAACTGTTGCAAGGGTTTTAACTGGCAAGATTAATTCTCTCCTGCAGGCAGAGAGTGTCTTGAGGGTGGAAACAAGATAGATCAAAGGAATGGAATGGGTAGGGATCTTTCAGGCAAAACAATGATTATGTAGATAGGCCATAGTTTCAGGAATGTAGGATGGAGCAGGGGGAGCTGGCTTAATGCTTTCTGAAGCTCTTCACAATTTCCTGACAAAGCTTGGTGGACCTTTGATGGGTATCACATTAAATTTGTATATGGCTCTGGGGAGAATATTCATTTTTATGGTATTTATTCTTCCAATCCATGAGCATGGGATTTCTTTCCATTTCTCGGTATCATTTTCTATTTCCTTGAATAGTGAGTGACTCATAGTTTTCAGTATAGAAATCTTTCACTTCTTTGGTCAGCTTTATTCCTAGGTATTTTATTGATTTTTCTGCAACAGTGAACGGGAGTGATTTCTGGATGTCTTCTTCAGATTTGGTGTTTGCATGAAGAAATGCTACTGGTTTTGTACATTGCTTTTGTAACTTGACACCTTGTTATATTGTCTACTAACTTCCAGTAGCTTTCTGCTGGATTCTTTGCATTTTTCTATGTGTTCTATCATATCATCTGCAAATAGTGAGTGCTTGACTTCTTCCCTTCCAATGTGTATTCCTTTGATTGCTTTCTCTTGCCTGATTGCTATGGCAAGAACTTCCAATACTATGTTGAAGAGTAATGGTGATAGTGGACAGTCCTACCTAGTCCCCAATCTGAGGGGGAATGCTTTCAGCTTCTGTCTATTGAGTATGATGTTGGCTGTAGGTTTATGATAGATGGACTCCACTGTCTTGAGGAATTTCCCATATATTCCTGCTTTTTTTCTTTTTAGTATTCTGAGCATGAATGTGTTTTGGATTTTGTCAAAGGCTTTCTCAGCATCTATTGAGATAATCTTGTGGTTTTTGGCTTTGCTTTTATTAATATGGTGAATGACATTGACTGACTTATGTATGTTGAACCAGCCTTGCTTTCCTGGGATAAATCCCACTTTGTCATGATGCATAATTTTTTTGATAGACTGCTGTATCTGGCTGGCCAGGATCTTGTTCAATATTTTGACAATTATGTTCATCAGTGATATTGGTCTCTAGTTTTTCTTTTTTTGTTGTGTCCCTATCTGCTTTTGGTATCAGGCTGATGTTGGCTTCTTAGAAGGTGGAAGGGAGTATTCCTGTTTCTTCAATCTCGTGGAAAAGCTTTAGAAGTATAGGTATTAACTGTTTCCTGAAGGTTTTGTAGAATTTGTTTGTGAAGCCATCTGGTCCAGGACTTTTGTTGTTGGGAAGATTCTTAATAACGGTTTCAATTTCTTTGTCTGTGATTGGTGCATTTAGGTTTAGTAGATCTTCTTGGTTCAGTTTTGGAAGGGCATATGTTTCTAAGAATTCTTCCGTTTCTTCCAGATTCTCTAGCATATAGTTCTTGGTAAAAGCTTCACATGATTTTCTGGATTTCTGTGGTGTCAGTTGTGATATCTCCTCTATCATTTACAATTCTATTTATTTTAGTCTTCTCCCTTTTTTTTTTTTAGTGAGTCTGGCTAGGGGTTTGTCAATCTTGTTTAATTTTTCAAAAAAACCAACATTTTATTTCATTGATCTTTTGTATGGTTCTCTTATTTATGCTGTTATTTATTTCTGCTCTAATTTTAGTGATTTTTGTCCTTCTGGTTGCTTTAGGGCTCTTTTGTTCCTCTTCCTCTAAGGCCTTAAAAGTCCTTAAGGCATGCAGTAAGGTATTTTATTTGAGTTTTTCCTTATTCTTTAATGTGTGATTGTATGGTTATGAGTTTCCCTCTCAGTATTGCTTTAGCTGTGTCCCAAATATTTTGATAGCTTGTGTCTTCATATTGATTTGATTCCAGGAACATTTGAATTTCTTGCTTGAGTGTCTTTCTGTTGCAGTGGTTCTTAAGCAGCATCTTGTTGAATTTCCATATTCTGTGACTTTTAATAATTTTCTGTTTGTTGTTGAATGCTAGCTTTACTCCACTGTGGTCTGAGAAGATACTTGGGATGATTTTTTCATGCTTTTGCATTTATTGATACTGTCTTTGTGGCCTAACATGTGGTCTTAGTGTATTTTCCATTGCTAGGTGACCGGGTGTCCTTTCCACTGGGAGAGGAAGTTGTTTCACTCTACCTATCTCCCCTATAGATTCTCCACCTTCTCCCTCCTAGCTAATTAAACAAACAATCAAACAAACTCTTTCCTTTCACTATTCTTTTTTTCTTTTTTCTTTTCTCATTCTTGTCTTCCTTTCTTCCTCCTTCAGCTTTCTGAATTCACTGTTACTCATTAGTGAATTATTTTGGGGAAGAAATCTGACTCAGAGTGGACTCTTTTTGTGTGTGTCTATTCTCTACTTCCCTTTCTCCTCTTGCTACTCCTAGAATTTACAGTGGACAGTAGATTTGCATAATTGTCTAATCTTGCTTTCGCTCTCTCATTCTGTTTTCCCCAACCCTCTCAATTTCTCTGTCATATCTATAAAAAGTGAAATAAAGTAAAATTGTCACTGTTTACAGATGACATGACAGTCTACTTAGAAAATCCAAGAGAATACAATAGAAAAATCCAAGAAATTGTTAGGCAATGTAGTATGATAGTAGGCTACAAAATTAATGTACAAAAATCAGAAGCATTCCTTTATGCCAATAGCAACCCTTCTTGTAGTTCTAAGAAGGCAATTTAAATTATTTCTAAGGCCATGTGCTTATATTCATAGCTGTTGTTCCTTAGGAAAGAATAATTTTTTTGATACCATTGTAGTAATCAACAAAGCTGTGTCCAGGGCTGCTGTGGAGAGAAAGAAAAAGAGGAGGAGCAAAGGAAAGGAAAGGCAGAGAGAATAAAGTGGAAATACAGTAGGGTTCTCACCTTAAAAACACAGTAAAGTGGCTAGGCAGTGGCACACTCATTGAGGGCACACATTAACATGCACAAGGACCAGAATTCAAACCCCAGTCCCTATGTGCATGTGGGAAGCTACACGAAAAGTAAATCAGAGTTACAAATGTGTCTTTTTCTCCCTCCTTTTCTTTCCTTCACCATCTACCGCATCCACTCTCAATTTCTCTATGGGAGATGGGAGTAGTAGATACATTATTCAGACATAAAGCCCCCAATAACTAAAATTATTGGTGGCAGTTTAAAAAAAAAAGAAAAAGAAGGAAAGAAAAACATAGTGGAATTTTAATACAATATTCTCTGATGTTATTTTCTCCATTATGTGTTCTTCCCTTGTCTCTTCCTCATTTCCTTCTGAAATTCCTATGATTTGAATGTTGTTTCTTTCCATGTCATTTCATGTATCTTTGGTGTTGTCTGCACTGTCTCTTAGTCCTTCTTCTAGATATTTTGCTCTTTTAGTTAGCCCTGTCTCATCATCAGACTTGTTGATTTTCTCTTCAGCCATATTATCCTTTTGCTGATCTACTGTGGCTTTTTGCTCAGCTCATTTTGATTTTAGTCCATTTCTTATATTTCTTTGTGTGGCTACTGTGGCAGTTAGCTCAACCATTGTATTTTTGTTGTTGTTTAGCTATTGTGACATTTACCACAGTTAATAAGACTATTAATTCAGCTTTTGGGGGCATTTATTTCTTTATCTTTTTCTTTGTTCTGGCTGCTATTCTCAGAGTTTCATCTGTTGTTCTGTTTCTTTCCTGGTTTTCTTCCATTATTTCTCTCACTTCATACTATGTGTGCTTAACCCAGTGTGCTACCACCTGGCCCCCAGACTTTTCTCACTTCAATTGCAAACACATGTACTAATGTTTCAGGGTCTACTGCAGAAATTTTGGATCTCTCTCTCTCTCTCTTTTCCCCTGAGATTTTGTCATGATTTGTTGATGTAACAGACTTCTTTCTCCCCATTCTGCTTAGTGTCTATTCTTACTTGTATAATCTTAGACAGCTGCCATTTGTTGTGTGTTTATATGTGTGGCATGTGTAGAGCTTAACCACTTCTAGAAAGTTTCTCATAAGATTGTTGTACAACTAATCTGATTGGTGTACTTTTGAACTGGGAACATAGCAATAGTAGAGAGAAGCAAGGTATAGATAGGTCAAGTAAACAGTAAAATTCTTGACCTGTGTGAGGGGGGCGTCAGCCTATAGGTTCCATTTGCCATCATGCATTAATCAAGAGAAGGCCTCCCCTGAAGGCTAGTAGGATATCAGAATCCAATGTGGAGAGAGGCTGCTATGGTGGATTTTCACATGATAAAGAAACTCCCTTTATATATTTAGTTTATACTAGAGCAGGGAGTTTAGATTATAGCTGGAACTTGTGCTTACAGTATTGCTTCAACATAAGGATGAATATCAGGAACTCCAGAAAATGCACACAAGGTTTCTATGTAATGGCAGTGATCTTTATCAGTGTGACCTGTTTTGGTAGCCTTGTCATGGCAGGAACCACAGGAAGCCTTGTGCAGGGCTACCATTTGTTGTTCAGACTGAAATCTGGATGGCTGGCTGAGGATGCACTGGTGACAATCTGAAGCAGTGGAGTGGGTTTCAGGTCTGGATTATCTAGGCGGCTGGGCTTATGTGATGCCTAGTGCAGCTGTGGGAAGTCCTGAAGGTTCCCAGGATTGCTGTATAGGATGCATCATCATTGCACTGCTGCTCCTGTGTTCAGTATCCCTGTGCCCTTAGTGCATGGGTACCAAACTCTATGCTATATGGATCTGTACCTTTCTGTTTTTCGTTATTAGCGATTTAATATCGATTTACAAAATCCCTATACCTTTCTATCAATTTTCCTTGTCTCTTCTCCTGGATTTAGTGTGCTTCTTTTCCTCTGCCTTTGGGTTTCCTGTGCTCTAAGGAATGTTTCTATATGTGTTAGTTTATCTAATTTACATAAGTGTAGCTTTCATTGCCTTGAAAATCATCCTGGATCTTACGGATGCCATGATTTTCTTGAAGCTCTTTATATTATAGGAGGTATATCAGGAATACTCTTTTTAAAAAATATTTATTTTATTTATTTATTCCCTTTTGTTGCCCTTGTTGTTTTATTGTTGTAGTTATTATTGTTGTTGTCATTGTTGGATAGGACAGAGAGAAATGGAGAGAGGAAGGGAAGACAGAGAGGAGGAGAGAAAGATAGACACCTGCAGACCTGCTTCACCACCTGTGAAGCGACTCCCCTGCAGGTGGGGAGCTGGGTTCGAACCGGGATCCTTATGCCGGTCCTTGTGCTTTGCGCCACCTGTGCTTAACCCGCTGCGCTACAGCCCGACTCCCAGGAATACTCTTTTAAAAAGCATTTTGAGAGGTTGGGTGGTGGCACACACATCACAGGGCATAAGGACCCAGCTTCAAGCCCCTGGTCCCCACCTGCAGTGGGAAAGCTTCACGTGTGGTGAAAAATGGCTACAAGTGTCTCTCTGTCTCCTTCCCTTTCTATCTCTCCCTCCCCTATCAATTTCTCTCTGTATCTATCCAATAATAAATAAATAAAAAGACATTTTAAAAATCATTTTGAGTATCTAAATTATATTTAAATTTATAGAAAATTACAGTATTATATAATTTGTCCCAGTTCATGGGATATTTCATGAAAATTACAATTTTATTTATTCCTATGATTATTTATTTACCTGTGTATCTGTATATCATCTATCATCATATGTCTATATACGGAATGTTTTCTATGGCATATGAAAATCTTAAAGAACATTTTAATGAATACAACTGTGTAGACTTTAGGCAAAGTGGTTTAAAAATCATTTTATGAGCCAAGATGAAATAGAATTTGATGGCTTTTAAAACAGTGTCAGTTTGGCATTTTCACAACTAATATGCATAATGACCTTTATCAGATTACATATGATGCCAATAATTTCTCAGTGTTAATGCTTAGTTTTTCCTTGGAATCTATGCCTGTAAGTCATGGGAGACCTTGCTTTAGGAGAACATACTTCAGTTCTTGTCATTCTCTTTGTCTTTTAAAGAACTGAGCTGTACCCTCTATTTTTCTTTAACTTAAGAACTGTGAGTTGACACAGTAGATACTTCAAATATATTGTTAGGATGACTCTCAAGTAAGTCAGCATCTTCATTAAGATTTATTTGAAGGAACATCTTGATGATAGTGCAGGGTAAAGTGTTGGGGTGGTAGTAGGCAGAAGCACCAGCTCCCTGGAGAATGGGAACAGAATTCAAAAGATCTTGATGAGCAAGAAACAATGAAAGGATATTCACTAGTACACTTAAAGAACAAAACCATATAGTCCAAATGTACAATGACTAATGAGGATCAAGACCTAAGTACCTTGGGAAAACATCTAAATGAGAATGAATTACAAAAGTCCTATGAGTCAGCAATATGGAACTTTTATAAAACTGGTGATTTTCCCTCTAGGATGTTAAAATGGAAGTATACAGGCAAAACTTTGCTTGGAGTTTTCCCCATAATAAGTGGAATAATTAAATGAGATAACTTAGAAGATATAACATAGGACTAAGGGATAATCTCAACTGATAATTTCAGCTTTGTGAATCTTTGAAAGATTACTGAAAATATTTTGCCTATTAAGTGCCTATTTAAATAATGGCAGTATCTACAAGCTTAGACATCAAATTATCAAGTATAATACTGGTTACAACAAAAATGAAGTATCTTTTGTATTTCTAACTATAATAAAATGACAGCCATCCAACTGGGAGTACTTTCACATGTGAAGAAGAGTGACTTCAGTTCTGTCCTTATAAAACCTCCAGTGCAGTATTCTCAAACTGTCAATCATATACAGCTCTATTGCTGAAAAGACATTTGACTTGAGTTATGCATGCTATGGAGCTTAAAGATTGGTAGCAATGAAGTCCTTATTATACATATTTTTGAAATTCATATTCATTATTCAATATGAAACAAAATTAATCATTCATCTTCTGTTAGCTACTATAGTCTAATTCAAATAAAATTTTTAAATACATTATGTAACTAAATAAATCAAAAGCAAACAGTTTTACTATAGTTTTGTAATTATGTATACAGAGGACTCAACTCTGTGTGGGTTTGCTTTTCCTTTTTTTTTTTATTTAAGAAAGGATTAATTAACAAAACCATAGGGTAAGAGGGTTACAACTCCACACAATTCCCACCACCCAATCTCCATATCCCACCCCCTCCCCTGATAGCTTTCCCATTCTCCATCCCTCTGGGAGCATGGACCCAGAATCATTGTGGGTTGCAGAAGGTAGAAGGTCTGGCTTCTGTAATTGCTTCCCCGCTGAACATGGGCATTGACTGGTTGGTCCATACTCCCAGTCTGCCTCTCTCTTTTCCTAGTAGGGTTTGTCTCTGGGGAAGCTGAGCTCCAGGACACATTGGTGGGGTCTTCAATCCAGGGAAGCCTGGCCAGCATCCTGATGGCATCTGGAATCTGGTGATTAAAAAGAGAGTTAACATATGAAGCCAAAGAAATTGTTGAGCAATCATGGACCCAAAGCTTGGAATAGTGGAGAGGAAGTGTTAGGGAGGTACTCCCTGCAAGCACTAGTGTACTTCTGCTTTCAGGTATATATTTTGCAGTAGTTTATAGATACATGTGAAGATATGCTCTCTCTCACAGAAACTGGTGTATATCTAGGTTTTGGGACTTTGTTAGAAAGTGAACCACCTGAGATGAAATTAGAGTATACTATGAAAGGAAAGGTCTCACCAGAGTAATGAAGCTGAAGGGTTGTCATTCCACATGTGAGGTCTCTGGACACAGTCTGAAATGAAGCATGTTGAGGTGGCAGTTGTTGTGTTGGTTAGGTTGTGATCGGCAGATGCAATATTATTTGATATGGATTGGGAGAGGCATACAGGAAAGTGGGCCCTATCCAAGGGTTCCAGGACTGGGGGAAGTAGAGGCTCTATAGTGGAGATGTGAGGTTCCTGCTATCTTAGGGTTCAAAAAGACAATCGATTGTTCATGTTATCATCACATTATTTGGTAATTGGGTTAACTTTGAAAAGTCCTTTTGTTATGGTTTGCTGTACAGTACCCAGTATCTTGTATATAGCTGTGTTATTGGATGCTTCTGATCTACTTGGTCTAGGCTTTTGAAAGAGTCCACATATCAAATACACAGCCTATATATTAAAAAGATTCAGTTTGTGTTTTGAGAAACTTTGAGACATACAATTGATTTTCCCCCTCTCATATTAATTAACTAGTGATTTATATGTCTACGTTTTACTAGGAGTGTGCATAAACACCATTCCCACCACCAAAAGACTGTGACCCATCCCTCCCACCAACTCCCACCCCCCACTGGCCCAGGAAGCTGTATGTCTACCCCTCACCTCAGGGTTTTTACTTTGGTGCCCTACTTACAATTTGATCAGGTCCTGCTTTTAGTTTCCCTCTCAGATCTTCTTAGTTAACTTCTGTTGATGAATGGGATCATCCCATACTCATCTTTATCTTTCTGACTTAGCTCACTTAACATAATTCCTTCTAGCTCTGTCCAAGATGGGTCAGAGAAGGTGGGTTCATTGTTCTTGATAGCTGCATAGTATTCCATTGTGTATATATACCACAGCTTTCTCAGCCACTCATCTGTTGTTGGGCACCTGGGTTGCTTCCAGGTTTTAGCTATTATGAATTATGCTGCTATGACATAGGAGTACACACCTCTTTTTGGTTGGGTGTTATGGAGTCCTTGGGGTATAACCCCAGGAGAGGAATTACTGGATCATATGGAAGGTCCATGTCTAGCCTTGTGAGAGTTCTCCAGACTGCTCTCCACAGAGGCTGTACCAATTTACATTCCCACCAGCAATGTAAAAGGGTTCCTCTGTCCCCCACATCCTCTCCAACATTTGTTGCTGCTGTCCTTTTTGATGTATGCCATTCTTACAGGAGTGAGGTGGTATCTTAGTGTTGTCTTAATTTGCATTTCTCTGACAATCAGTGACCTAGAGCAGTTTTTCATATTTTTGTTAGCCTTTTGGATCTCCTCTGAGGTGAATGTTTTATTCATATCCTCTGCCCACTTTTGGATGGGGTCATTTGCTTTTTTGGTGCTAAGTTTGTTTATTTCTGTTCTAACTTCAGTGATTTTTGTCCTTCTGGTTGCTTTAGGGTTCCTTTGTTCCTCTTCCTCTAAGTCCTTGAGGTGTGCAGTAAGGTCGTTCATTTGAGCTTCTTCTTGGTGTTTAATATGTGATTGTATGGCTATAAGTTTCCCTCTCAGTACTGCTTTAGCTGTGTCCCAAATATTTTGATAGGTTGTGTCTTCATTTTCCTTTGTTTCCAGGAACATTTGAATTTCTTGCTTGAGTGAGTCTCTGACCCAGTGGTTCTTAAGGAGTATGTTGTTTAGTTTCCAAATTCTGTGACTTTTAATAATTTTCTGTTTGTTGTTAAATGTTAGTTTTACTCCACTGTGGTCTGAGAAGATACTTGGGATGATTTCAATGCTCTTGAATTTATTGATGCTGTCTTTGTGGCCTAACATGTGGTCTATCCTTGAGTATATGTTCTGTGGATTTGAAAAGAAAGTGTATTCCAGTTTTTTGGGGTGAAGGACTCTGAAAATGTCCAAGAGGTCTAGTCTGTCAATCTCTTCATTTAATTCTCTTGTATCTTTATTGGTTCTCTGCTTTGTTGATCTGTCTAAGTGTGAGAGTGGGGTATTGAAGTCTCCCACTATTATTGTATTACTCTGTGTGGGTTTTCTTAGTAGGGAATGCATGTATCAAATAAATTATATAACTGACTAGAGGAAGTTTCTCGTTCTATATAAGGCAGCCAAACAAGTACAGAGACACTGGTTATCTTATTAGTTACATTGAAGAAAGCTATAGTTCTGCTTTTATAATGGGGGAGGGAATATAGTGACTGAGAAATTACTCACCCAGCACGGTGTCCTTACAATTTGCAAAGCCTTGTGTATAGACTCAGACTGAAGAAGCTCTTTGAGAGGTGAAGAGACACTGTGATGTCAAGTAGATGTCTCTCCCTCCCCTCTCTCTCTTTCACAGTGTGTAAGTTTCCACTCTTCCTCCTCTCTCTTTTTTAAAAAATTTTATTTATCTACTAAATAAAGACAGAGAGAAACTGAGAGGGGGAGGGTAGATGGGGAGAGACAGAGAGACACTTACAGCCCTACCTCACTGCTGGTGAAGCTTTCCACCTCCAGGTGGAGACCAAGGGCTTGAACCTGGGTCCTTGTGCACTGTCATGTGAGTGCTTAACCAGGTACACTATCGCCTGGCCCCTCTACTTCTTCTCTAGAATATAAGGATGAGAAAATTGTCATGAGAAAGATGGTTCAGCAGCAGTATTGTGCACATATGAGACTGTGGTGCTATATTAAAAAAAAAAGAATACATACATGTGAGACTATGATACCACATTAAAAAAGGAGAATGCACATTTTCAAACTGTACCTTTATTACATAAAATCCACTCTGAGAAACCCAATTAATGCGTAGAGAGAGCCACATCAAGAACAATCGCAGCGCTGAGAGTTAGTTCACCCCACAGAGCACATGTCATCTTAAGTAGCAGGTCCTATTTTGGAGCCCTGGCTCTATGGAAGCACCATGCCACTCTGAGTCGTGGAATGTTATTTAGATATCTCTCCTCTTCTTTATCTCTCTCCTTCCTTCTCATGCTGAGATTTTTTTTTTTTTTTAATAAGAAGTGGGTTAAGGAGCCATGGAATTGTGCATGGAGGAAGCCTCAACACTGCATAAAGAGAAAACTTGGAGGGAGCCGCGCGGTACTGCAGCTGGTTAAATGCATATGGCACAAAGTGCTAGAACCCACGCAAGGATACCGGTTTGAGCCCTCCCCCCACCTGCAGGAGGTGGCCTCACAAGTTGTGAAGCAAAGTATGCAGGTGTCTATCTTTCTCTCCCCCTCTGTCTTCCTCTCCTCTCTCGATTTCTTTCTGTCCTATCAACAACAACAATAGCAATAATAATGACAAAGGCAACAAAATTGGGGAAAATGGCCTCCAGGAGCAGTAGATTCGTAGTGCAGGCACTGAGCCCCAGTAATAACCATGGAGGCAAAGAGAGAGGGAGACAGGGAGAGAGAGAGAGAGAGAAATTGGAGTAGTCATTCTCTAGTTTTAACTGAGCTCTCAATTATTAGACATCTCAGATTTTCAACCATCAGAATAATTGAGTTTTTTTGAAAGAGGATCTTCCTACACTTAGTTGAACTGTCTACTACTATACTACTATATGGTTAAGTACTCTAGAAGTAAATACTGTGATGGAGTTCATGATGCAAGTGACTAGTAGATTTCAATACTTGTGTTAGGGGTGGGACTAGCAATAGAATTGGGCAAAGAAAGAATCTAAACTGCAATAAAGGTCCAGAATGTCTTTGCCAAAGATGTGTAAAGCACTAATATGGGTTTTTCCCCTTCAGATTTACTCAGGATCAAGTAAACTGAAGGGGTGTTTATATATCCATCTTCACTCAGTCATTACCTGTGAACTGGTCTGGAAATGGTGTGACATCAAATGAAGCAGCTTTCTGTACTTGAGGTAGACAATGAAAAAAATTAATCGTTGAGTGTCTGCTGTTTGTAAACACTATAACTGAACAGAATGTCTTTCTTTGAAAAATGAATTGTGGTCATGTATCTTTTCATCTACCCCACTGCTCCAGATGATGCTATCTAGAACAGGAACAGAATAGAGATGAATTGACCTCGAGTGGCATTGTTATACAGAAATAGTAAGTGAAACACACAAACACACACACTCTTAGGGAAATTGAATTATTAAATGAAAAAACTACTATAATTTTGTTTATATAGTTATTGATATCTGCATGGGTAGAAATTATTTAGGCATCTGTATACAGTGGAAGAAATCAAAGAAGCAAAATGATAAGGCCATAGAAAAAACTCTTTGATGTTAAAGTTATCATTAAATTAAAGTTTTAACACTAGCTGGGACAATGTTTATAATAAAAAATGGGCAAGTGATTTTGGCCATTCATAATATTATGTTCACTTATGTCAGGAAGAGTAATGTAGTATAGCAACAGACAGAACAATTATGCATAATAGATAATGATATGAAAATGTTCAATCTCATGAATAAATAAATATATAAGCTACAACAAATGTCATTTGTCATTTTAACTTACTCATATGCACTATATTAAAAGTGGTACTCAATACTTAATACGTGACAGGATGATAAGGTTATTCACATAAACCCAGATTGATAGTATAATTTCTTAAAGAAAGCATTTTGACAGTATATACTGAAAGACATAAAACTGTATTCCTCACCCAATAATTAAATTACCAAATCCCTACTTTATATAAATGTTCCAATATTACTGTGTTAAAATGTTATCCCAATTTTTTATATTTGTTAATAGTCAAGTAGGGAGTAGATGGAATAGAATAGTATATATCATTTAAGCATATTATTGAGTCATACACTTTAATAATGTTAAAAATGTTTCTTATGTTAAAATACATAAAACCTATTTAGAATAAAAATTTAACAGTGAAAAATGTTTGTATATTTGAAAATATGTATCTATAATTGCTGTGATTCCTGGGAAGTTTTTCAAATGGTGCTATTAATATTACTCCCTTTGGACAGGGGAAATATTTTCTTCTCAGGCTGCCATATTTAATACAAGATGTTCATGCCTTCACTGTTTGGCCCTATGAAATGTTTTAACTCTTTTGACATAAACTAACATATGTGTGTGTGTGTGTGTGTGTGTGTGTATGGGAGGTTGTTTCTGGTTTCTTTAATCTATTCCACTAGTTGAATATCCAGTTTTGCTCAAGTACCATCATCTTAATTTTTAATTGTACTGTATGAACCCAAGTTGAGGAGCATGATGCTCTATTTTTTTCTTTTTCTCAGGAGTGTGCTGTCTATTTGTAGAAGTTTTAGTTCTGCACAGATTTTAGGATCGGTTGTTCAATTTTTTTCTTTAATTCTTTATATTTCTTTTTTTAATTTTTTATTTAAGAAAGGATTAATGAACAAAAACATAAGGTAGGAGGGGTACAACTCCACACAATTCCCACCACCCAATCTCCATAACCCACCCCCTCCCATGATAGCTTTCCCATTCTCTAGCCCTCTGGGAGCATGGACCCTGGGTCATTGAGGGTTGCAGAAGGTAGAAGGTCTGGCTTCTGTAATTGTTTCCCCGCTGAACATGGGCGTTGACTGGTCGGTCCATACTCCCAGTCTGCCTCTCTCTTTCCCTAGTAGGGTGTGTCTCTGGGGAAGCTGAGCTCTAGGACACATTGGTGGGGTCTTCAATCCAGGGAAGCCTGGCCAGCATCCTGGTGGCATCTGGAACCTGGTGATTGGAAAGAGAGCTAACATACGAAGCCAAACAAATTGTTGAGCAATCATGGATCCCAAGCTTGGAATAGTGGAGAGGAAGTGTTAGGGAGGTACTCACTGCAAACTCTAATGTTCTTCTGCTTTCAGGTATATATTTTGCAGTAGTTTATGGGTACGTGTGAACATAAGCTCTCTCTCACAGAAACTGGTGTATATCTAGGTTATGGGACTTTGTTAGAAAGTGAACTACCTGAGATGAAATTAGAGTGTACTATAAAAGGAATTGCATTAGGATTTTGATAATGTTTGTGTTGAATCTATAGATTGCTATTAGGAGACAGTCATTTTGATAATGGTTATTGTTATAACCCATGAATAAGGGAGATAATTCCATTTCTTTGTGTCACCTTCTATTTCCTATAACAATGTTCTATAGTGTTTTTTGTGGAGGTCTCTTGCCTCTTTTGTTGGATTCACTCAAGGTATTTTAACTTTGTGATAATAAATGGAGTTGCTTCTTTCATTTCCATGTTCTCTGACTCATCATTTGTATATAGAACTATCATAGATGCATGTGCACTATTTTTGTATTTTGTTCTTTCACTGAATTTACTGATAATTTTTACTTTTTTTTTTTTTTGGTGGAACCTTTGTGATTCTAGAAGTGCATTATCATGACAAATGAAAATAGGCATAATTTAACTTCTTCCTTTCTAATATGTATTCCTTTAGTGAAGGAGGAAAGGAGTTTAAAATAGAGCAATGGAGCCAAGGAGCTGGCATCAATGGCAGGCTGGATATTTGCAGAGTTGGAAAGCTTTTAAGAGATAGCCCCAGGGGATACCTAAAGGAAACAAAGTGACTGTGTGCCTTTATCACCAAAGAAGAAAAGCACATAGGCTTAGGGATTCTGAGCTATGAAAAAAACAATTGGAATGCAGTCAAGGGTGAACTCAAGAGTGGGATGTCAAAGTGGGTACAGAGAACATAAATTTAAAACATACCCCCAGCTTTATTTTTTAAATTATTATTATTATTTTTTTGTGAAGCCTCCAAGAGCACACATGAGCGAAAAGGCATGCTTTAAGGGGAGGACCAGCTGGACTAGTGATGCAAGCTCCAGAGGTTGGGTCTGCAGACCAGAGAATCAGGATGCACATGTGGTAGACTGGCTGGTTTTGAGTAGTGATGGTAATGCTAGAAGCAGGGCTGGCTGACCTGAGAACAGGAGTGCACCTGAGATGGCATCACCAGTTAGAGCAGTGCCACCTGTGTCAAAGGTGGGTTCAGGTCTTAGGTGTGATCAGGGCAGTGGTGACTGGTTTGAATGGAGATATGTGCTTGGGATCTGGGATCAAGTAGTCTAAGAGCCCATCACTTTATGAACTGGAATGATAGCTTTTAGATAAACTGCTCCTTGAAAACCACCAGAGAAGAGTAAAATCTACTAGAAAAGCTGCCCCAGTGAAGGAATATAGACTGGGGAAGAGACTCAATTCTCTTCCCAGCAGAATCAGTGCTTGCAAGAGGACTGGCAAAAAGGGATAATGCCTGGAATCTCCCCTCTAGACACAAGCCCAGTTAAAGTGATAAGTGGTTCCATATCAATTTCTTTCTCAACCAAAGCCCCTCAACACATTTATTCCCTCCTACAGTTATATAAGACACCCGAGAAGTATTGTCAGAGCACCACTTATCAGACAGGTATAGAAATAAAAGCAAGTGGGGACTTCTGGAGGCATGGGTATGGAGTAACTGCAGACGTACTTAGCTGTCCCTAGTAAACTAGAAAAAAGCATTGAAAACTCAACATAACCAGGATTTATTCAGAAACTCACTAAGCTACAGGTAAGTACAGACACATGTGACTCATGGATAGAAAAGGGGTGAGGGAGAGATTCTTGGGACTAAAAAGCTGTACTCAGGGATGGTTGATGCCAAATTGAGAGATTAGCATCTGAGGTGAACTACTTCTGGTCTGGTTAAGGCAACAGCAACAGTTAGGAAAACAATAACAATAACAAAAACACCTAGAAACCATTTTACAACTGTAACATCTTAAATTTCCAAGGTTGCTACCCTACAGAGTCTGGAACAACAGCAAGGATACCTATATTGCATATGAAAAGCAAAAATCACCTGAGTAATGAGGCTGAAGGGTTGACATTCCATGCCTGACATCTCTGGACACAGTCTGAAGTGAATCACGCTGAGGTGGTACTCTTTGCATTGATTAGGTTGGTATCGGCAGAGGTAATATCATTTTGTATGAATTGAGAGAAGCATGCAGGAAAATGAGCCCCACCCTAGCGGTTCTAGGACTGGGGGAAATATAGGCTCTGTAGAGGAAGCAGGAGATTCCTGCTGTCTTAGGGTTTAAGAAGACAATAGTTATTGCTATAATCACATTATTGGGCAATTGGGTTAACTTTGATATATCCTTTTGTTAGGATTTTCTGTATCATTCATACACAACATCACCATAATTTATGTTCTTTGACATTGTTTGTATATAGCTGTACCACTGGTTGCTTCTGTTCTCCCTGGTCTAGGCTTTTAAGAGAGTCATCATATCAAAGACTCAGCCTATGTATTAAAAAGACTCAAATCTGTGCTTTAAATCTGTGTTCCTAAAGTCGTTCTAGTCCTGTCTTGTTTCGGTACCAGGTGGTCTCCTTTGGTATTCCTAGTTGATCTGGGAGAGGACAGGAGAGTAGAGAAACATATCTGCTGTTGCTTGTAGCCCTGCCTCCAGAAGTCTTCCCATGGAATTTTTTCTTAATCTTAAATTGAGAGATTTGTTTTTCTTTATCTTCTGTTTTTTTTTAAATTTTTTTATTTATAAAATGGAGATATTGACAAGACCATAGGATAAGAAGGACACAATTCCACACAACTCACACATACCCCCCTTGAAAGCTTTCCTATTCTTTATCCCTCTGGGAGTATGGACCCAGGATCATTATAGGGTGCAGAAGGTGGAAAGTCTGGCTTCTGTAATTGCTTCCCTGATGAACATGGGCATTGGTAAGTTGGTCCATACTCCCAGCCTGTCTCTCTCTTTCCCTGGTGGGGCAGTGATCTGGGGATCCAGGGCTCCAAGATACATGGTGGGGTCCTCTGCCCAAGGAAGTCAGGTTGGCATCATGGTATCATTTGGAACCTGGTAACTGAAAAAGAGTTAACATATAAAGCAGAAAAAAATGTTGACTAATAATGAACCTAAAGGCATGAATATTACAGATGAAGATTTGGGGGTCTCCGTTTTGGACAAAACTAGTAGGTCTATTGTAGGTATATTCCAAGGGATCCATGACTTTACTAGGTTTTGTCTGAGTCTAACAACTAACACACAGATGGACCCAGGGTATTGTCTGGGGACATGGTGTCATAGTTGGATAAAAGACTAGAAAGCTGGATCAGGGAAGAGAATAGCTACAAAATATGGAAAAAGTATATAAATATTATTAACTGTAAACCCTATAAATTTGATGTGGGGTCCATATCTAATCTCTGCATCCCTGTAAGTCTGAGCTCGCATTCTGTTGTCATGGCTAGAAACATTCCAGGCTGTACTTATTTCAGGAGCCATCTTCCTTGAGTGGTAGAGTATGTTGTCCAGCCTCCCTTCAGAGAATGGAACATACCATACCATTGTTGATCAACATTGAGGGCAAGGTATTATGAAGGGCAGCAAAGGGGTCCATTATGTTTTTCCTGATGGGGATGGCCAGTGGCATTGGAGAGAAGAATCTGTTAGAGGTCTAGAACCATCATGTCTGTGTGGGAATCCCAGGACTCCCTGAATAGGATCCCAGGTGATCGGGTGGCCTGGTAGTGACCAAAGAATCATCTTTAAGGTATTCCAGTCTCTTTCCCTTATCCAGCTTTGTAAATCGTACTTTGTTTGCAAGGTTAGCTTTGGGGTGATTGAGGGAAGTGAAATAGGAAGTAGGTGAGGAGGATATCATAAGTCAAGGGCAAATAAAATTTTATACAAAGAGGGTAAAAGATATGAACAAACAGTTCTCTAAAGAAAACATTCTGATGACCCACAGATGTGTGAAAATAATGCTCCATATCATTTATCATTAGATAGATGTAAATTAATATCTCAGTAAGATAATACCATACACCTGAGAGAATGACCTACATCATCAAAACAGTAAATGAAAATTATGGTGAGAAAGTAGAGAGAAAAACTCTTAATCTGCTGTTGAAAATACAAATTTTGCAGCCATTATAGAAAAACAGTTTGAAGAATGCTTAAACAAATCAATTTGGAAATACCCTATGATCCATCAATATCACTCCTAGGTATATACTCAAATGACATGTAAACTCAAATTCAAAAGAATAAATGAACTCCTAAATCTTTAACTTTATACCATATAACAGCCAAAGTATGACTAGATAAAGAAGTTATAGGAGTTATACTTATTCTTCCATCTCTATCTTTTATCTCTTATCTTTATATTTAATATATAAATGAAAGACAAGTCTGCAATCATAAAGTTTGAGATTGGAACAAAATGAATAGTATTAGTTGTGATTATGCTGACTGAAGTAACTAAAAAGGTAAAAGACTACTATTAGATGGTTTCACTCATGTGGATGACTAAAGCAAATGAACTTGTAAGAAAAGCACACAGACTCTATCTTGTACAATATGAGATTTAAGATGGTTACATCATTGGGATGTTAAGTTGTGTGGGGCATAGGACTTTAATGAGGAATATAGTGATTTATATGCACCATATGTGAATATGAACATACCCCTGAAAGACAATTTTGTAAAAAAAAAAAGTTAAATAACTAAAAATAATAACAGAAACAAGAATTTATCCTTCTATTGCTTCTAGATTTATAGCATTATTTTATAGAAAGGATCCAGAAAAAGAAAAAGATCTTTTTTTACTTTGGAACCCTTTCAGGATGGATTTACCATTATTACAGTTATTTGAGAAATAAATCTTCTCAAATATAAAAACTCATTTTAGGGAGTTGGGCGGTAGTGCAGCGGGTTAAGCGCATGTAGTGCAAAGCTCAAGGACTGGTGTGAGGATCCTGGTTCCAGCCCCTGGCTCCCTACCTGCAGGAGAGTCACTTCACAGGCGGTGAAGCAGGTCTTTCTCTCCCCCTCTCTGTCTTTTCCTCCTCTCTCCATTTCTCTCTGTCCTATCCAACAATGACATCAACAACAATAATAACTACAACAATAAAATCAACAAAAACAACAAAAAGAAAATAAATATATATTAAAAAAACTCATTTAAAAAAGAATAATGTCAGTTCACTAGGAGATAGAAGGAGAACTGGGAATATTGAGGAAGACTGATTTGGAATATATTGTATGTATGTCATACAGCTTTCCCTTTAGCCAAGTCTCATGTACTGAAACAAATTTTCAGGAAGATTTGGATGTTATAAACAGAGAATGTTTTAACAAAACTAAACAAGACAATGCCAGCAACAAAACAATGTAACAATACTTTTGTGTCCTCATAAAAGGTATACTATGATCTACTTCCTTATTTAGAAAACATGTGGAACTCTAAGACAAATCTAGTAATAAAGTGAGTTCAGGAAACATCTTAAAAAATTTAACAATATTACTCTCATTACAAAATGAAGAAAGTCAGTAACCATTAGAATTATTCTAGTATTTTAGGTTTTAACATTATCATATATAAGACTTATTAAAGTTTGCATTAATCTTCAACAGAGCATTATTCAGAACTCTTATTACTGGAAATCATCACATCTATGCTTATAGATAAGTAGAGAACACATCATGCTGTGGATTTATATTACAGCAATTAATCCAGTGTCTGGGAAGAACACAGACTTAGGCCTTAACATCTTCCCTCACTCAGAATTATCCCCGTTTAGCTCATTTGGAAATCTTTGCTGCTGCCTGAAAATAAAGGATCACAGATGAAAGTCGCCACATCCTGTTGAGAATGGGCAATTATCCTTTATTTGGTTTCCAGTTTTCCTTGTAAACATGTCGACAGATAAAGTGTTGGCTTGAGTGTAAAACTATTAGAATTATTTTCTTTCTTTCTTTTTTGCCCCCAGAATTATCTATGGATTTCTCTTTCTTTCTTTCTTTCTTTCTTTCTTTCTTTCTTTCTTTCTTTCTTTCTTTCTTTTTCTTTCTTTCTTTTTTTTTTTTGCCTCCAGGGTTATTGCTGTGGCTCGGTGGCTGTGCTATGAATCCACTGCTCCTGGAGGCCATTTTTCCTATTTTGTTGCCCTTGCTTGTTGTTATAGCTGTTGTTGGATATGACAGAGAGAAATCAAGAGAGGAGAGGAAGACAGAGGGGGAGAGAAATATAGATGCATGTATACCTGCTTCACTGCCTGTGAGATGACCCCCGGCAGGTGAGGAGCCTGGGGCTTCAACCAGGATCCTTACATTGGTCCTTTCACTTGGTGCATGTGCGCTTAACTCACTGCGCTATTGTCCAACCCCCCTTAGAATTATTTTCTTACCATATGAATGAAGCATATCCTCAGGCCTTATTTTTCAGAAATAACTGTAACTGACACTTTCAACCATTCAGTGGCTATCCGTCTACAACAAGTAATCATTTAAAAAAGTATAAAGGTCACTGGACGGAGGGTCTGTCTTTATTATCATGGTACGTAGATCACTTCTTTTTTAGTGGTACAGAAATATAGTTTTGATATTTTCTCTTGGAATTTTTTCCAAGTACAGCAGGATTCCTATCTTAGGAATTCTGCTTCCTTTGGGGTTCTATGAAAGTCTTGTACTCACTCCTGATTTTCCTATGTAAATATGTTGAAGCATGACTATAGGTGGCTTTCTGTTGTGTTGTAGATATCATAAGTCACACAGAAATTACGAATATCGTTGACAGAAGGGTCAGCAGGGTAAAAACCTTGAGATTTTGCATCACTACCTAAGTCTATTGTTACTAAATTTTATGTATCACTGAAATTATGTTTATTTTATTTTATTTATTTTATTTGGAAACGGGTTTTTTTTGTACCACGGTGAACCCACAACTCCAGGAAGCTATTTCTTTCCTTAACAAAAAGTTAAATGGTATGTTCAGCCTGGGATGTTCCTATTTGTGACCACAGAATGTGAACTCAGCCCTACAGGGATGCAGAGGTTACATAGGCTCCTGTGCTGAATATGGGCCCCAGATCAAACCGATGGGGTTTACAGTTAACAATATTTATCTACTTTCCCCATATTTGGGAGCTACTCTCTTCCCTGATGCAGCTTTCTAGTCTTTTTCTCAACTATGACACCATGTCCCCAGACAATACCCTGGGTCCATCTGCATGTTAGCTGTTAGACTCAGGCAAAAACTAGTAAAGTCATGGGCCCTTTGGAATATACCTAAAATAGACCTACTAGCTTTTTCCAAAATGAGACCCCAAATTTCATCTGCTATATTCTTGCCTTTGGGTTCATGATTATCCTGGATCCTTCAGCATTGTAATATTTGCACCAAATGGAGTGTACTACCACCTGACATCTACATTTACCTTTAATGTAACAAAACACATAATAAGAAATTGCTGCCTTAAAAGTATTTAAGTGTGTAGTTGAATAATGATAACCACATTTATATTGTTGTGAAACAGGTCTCCAAGTATTTATTCCATAAATTTAAAGGTATACATGTTAAACAGCTCTTAATTTCTTTTTGTTGTTGCTATTGCTTGTAGTTTAAATGCTGATTTACTGTACTGTAAGATAATAGGGGTGAAGTTCCACACCACCCCTACCACAAAAGTTATGTCTTTCCTTTGCACTCCCCCCACTCCTCCAAGGAGAACCACCAAAGTTCTCTTAGAGGCAGATTGGCTAATTTTACCCCCCAAAGTTCATATATTTCAATTTTTTGTATTTCACATATGAGTAAAACTAGCAGTTTTCTTTCACTTCTTTACTTCTCTAAGAATAACCACCTCATGTTCCATCTTGTTTCAAAGGATAGAATACTGCCTTCTTCTGCTTTTTCTTCTCCTTTCTTTTTTCCTTTCTTCCTTCCTTCTTTCTTTCTTTCTTTCTTTCTTTCTTTCTTTCTTTCTTTCTTTCTTTCTTTCTTTCTTAGTAGTGCTTTATTGAGCATGTATCTTGTAACTGTATCCAGTCATCTGTCAATGGGCATTAGGTTACTTCCGGATTTTGTCTGTTATGAATAATATAGCTGTGAAAATGGAGTGGGGGTGCATATGTTAAAATTACTGTTTTCCACAAGCAGAACCTGAACTGGAATTGGAGTATTGCACCAAAGTGAAAGTCTCTGGGGTGGGGTGGGGGTGGGGAGAACACAGGTCCAAAAAGGATGACAGAGGACCTAGTAGGGATCATATTGTTATATGGAAAACTGGGAAATGTTATGCATGTACAAACTATTGTATTTACTGTCGAATGTAAAACAGTTAATTCCTCAATAAAGAAATTATAAAAAAAATACTGGTTTTATGTCTTTTGGATAAATCTTAGATAGTATTGCTGGATTGTAAGGTATTTCCATTTTTACTTAAGACTTCTCTATACTGTTTTTCTTTAATGACAGCAAAGTTTGTATTCCCAGCAGCAGAGTAACAGAGTTCCTCTTTCTACACATTTTTGTCAGTGGCTATCATTTCCTCCTTTGTTAATGTAAGCCATTCTCACAGATGTGACCTAGAGTCTCAATGTGGTTTTGATATACATTTCTTTAATGATAAATGAAAGGGAGCATTTTTTTTACTCTATTTGGACTTTTTCTTTTTTTGTTTGCTAACTTCTTAGTGAACTCTTGAATTCTTTCATATTATCTAACTTTTTAGAAGACTCTTTAATTCTTTCATGTTTTTTAACACCCTAGTGAAATAGTTTTTCAGTAATATTCTTTATGCTAAGCTTAAATTTTTGTATTATCCTCATAAAGAATTCTCTAAATTCTTTCTTTGGTAAGTCCTCTAATTCTATAAATTCCTGTAGTTCTTGTGTTTCTTTTCTTTTTGTACCACTTGTTACAGTCATAGATGAAATTTTCAAATTCCTCTTTTGTTTGCACATTTGTGATTTCTGCTGTTAAGCTAGCATGTGGAGTTGTTGCTATGGTGCTGGATTTCCCTCTGTTGAGCCTCAGATGGATATTATGGGTGTTATGTGTGTGGTCAGAAGGTGAACAGGGGATCTGGAAAGTTTTTCATAAAGCTGATTTTTAAGCTTGAGTGGTATAGGATTTCTTTTTTATTTTATTGATTTATTTTTATTTTTTTATTGCCTCCATGGTTATTGCCATTTTTTTTTCTTTTTAATTTTTCAATAGGACTGAGAGAAATTGAGAAGGAAAAGGGAGATGGACGATAGATAGATAGGTAGATAGATAGATAGATAGATAGATAGATAGATAGATACCTGCAGACCCGATTCACTGCTCATAAAGTAGACTCCTTGCAGGTGAGGAGCAGGGCTTGAACCTGAGTCCTTGTACCTGGCAATATGAGTGCTCAACCAGGTGCGCCATTGTCGGACCCCATAGTATAGGATTTCTCTGTAAACTTTGAATCTACACCTAGACCACAAAGGACTAGGTAATGGCTTCTTTCTTCTCTATCTCTCCATATTCATAGAAATGAGGCTCATTGTTCCAGCCAGGTCCTGGAGGAATGCATACTCTTGTACAAATTTACTATGATGTAGGGACCAACTTCATTGATTTTCTATGAGATGATTTCTCTGTCACTGTGGTGAATATTTTTTTCTTTTTTTAATTTATATTTTATTTAAGAAAGGATAAATTAACAAAACCATAGGGTAGAAGGGGTACAACTCCACACAATTCCTCTGATAGCTTTCCCATTCTCTATCCCTCTGGGAGTATGGACCCAGGGTCGTAGGTTGCAGAAGGTGGAAAGTCTGGCTTCTGTAATTGCTTCCCCGCTGAAAATGGACGTTGACTGGTTGGTCCATACTCCCAGTCTGCCTCTCTCTTTCCCTAGTAGGGTGGGTCTCTGGGGAAGCTGAGCTCCAGGACACATTGGTGGGGTCTTCAGTCCAGGGAAGCCTGGCAGGCATCCTGATGACATCTGGAACCTGGTGGCTGAAAAGAGAGTTAACATACAAAGCCAAACAAATTGTTGAGCAATTATGGACCCAAAGGTTGGGATAATGGAGAGGAAGTGTTGGGGGGGGGGGTACTCACTGCAAACCCTAGTGTACTTCTGCTTTCAGGTATATATTTTGCACTTGTTTATGGATACGTGTGAACATATGCTCTATCTTTGGAACCTGGTCTATATCTAGGTTTTGGGACTTTGTTAGAAAGTGATCTACCTGGGATGGAATATTTACAAGTAGTTCAGTGCCTTGCACTCCTGCCATGGCTTAAGATGCCAAAGGTTCCCTGCTTTCCTGAAGAAAACACTGTGTTCTGCTGAGTAGCTGGCAGTCTGGCACTGGCTACATGCACTGGAAGCTTCTTCTGTGCCTGACTTCTGTTCTATACCCCTTTCATACTTAGATCTCAAACAGAAGTACCCACATGAGGCTAAATATGCTTCTTTGGAAGGCTCAGCTAAATTTTCAGGAGGTTTAATAAGTTCATTTGTTATGTCCACTATTTATGACTATGCCTACGGAACACAACAAATTCAATTCCCTCCCTTCTCCAACCCATGTTTCTATTAATTTGTCTATTTTTAGGTACCTTAGATAAATGAGTGATTCAGTGTTTTTTGAATGACTTATTTAATTTCATACAAGAATTAAAATTTTTCTTATTGTTAACATCTAAATGTTCCGCAATAATCTTAAAAATATCATAATTAGTTTCAATTTAGTTACTTATTTTAACAATTACTTTTTTTATTTCATTGATAAGCAGTTATTTATATTCTTTGGTGTTTTAATTGAAACTACAACTATTAGAAATATAAAATTTTCAGAAAGTATGTTGACAAGAGCAGGGTGAATACTGGAAGGAATATGTAAAATAATATTTTAGAGAAGACTTTAAATATGTAATATATATATAACCATATATATGTATGTGTGTACATATACACATAGGTTTTATTTAAACATTTCCTTAGTGACAATGTTGCCTAGTGATGTTCAATTATAAGCACTGGGAAGTTTTAATAACAGCAATTCCAATTAAGTTTAACTAATATGTACATATAATATAAATCCATGGTGCACAAATATATATTATATTTTTATTAATAAACATTAATTTATTTCTATTATTTTTAAATAATACCAATTTATAGGAGTTTCATGGACTTATTCTGAAAATTAATATATTTTAGGTTACTAAAGCATTTTATGGAATGTATGTAATTTTGTCCATACATAGGATTAGACAGTTATAAAGAAACATATATGCATGCTTGCATGTTTAAATAAGTGTCTAATTTTACCCAGTAGTGATGATAACTTAGGGAACCTTCATAAAATATATAATGCTTGATCTGAACTGTGAATTGTGAATTTATGTTCACCAGGAAGAGAGAGATGTCCATCACAGATGCAGCTTTAATAAACAGCACAGCAAAGTGAATGAATGAGTGTGATTTATATCAGGAAGCTAACAAAGTTTCAGTGTGCACACAGAGATGAGAGGTGAAAGGTTGTAAAAATGATCATTGATGACTGATGAATGATAAGAGGTGGAGGAAGTAGAAAATCAGACTTTGAGTTAAATTCATTTGCCTTTGAGATTATTTTTTGATTGTGTACATGAGGATAATGATTTTGATCAATATCTTGTTAAAGCATCTTCTAACAGGAAAACTCATCATTAAACATGAGTGTAGTAATACAAGAATACTTATGATGACAGTGATAAAGATCATTTAAAATAAAATTTCATTCTGAAAGGAAAGTACAAATCAAAAGATAAAGCATATGCTTCATTTAACCTTGTGACTTTTTAAAATGCAGTTTAGAAAGAGATGCTGTCTGAAGATAGTAATTAACAAAACTCTCTCAAATCCAGAAAATGTAAAATCAGTTCTTAGTTCTCTTAGTATATTGTAAGAGCTAGAGAAATGGAAAAACGGTTTTATAAATACTCTTTAAAGACACACCAAACAGGGGGCTGGGTGGTGACACACATAGTAAGAAACTCAAGGATCCTGGTTCTAGAACCCTGGCTCCCCACCTGCAGGGGTCTCACTTCACAAGCAGTGAAGCAGATCTGCAAGTGTCAATCTTTCTCCCTCTCTATCTCCCACTTCTCTCTTAATTTCTCTCTGTCCTATCCAAACAAAACCAACCAAATAAATAAATAAATTGAAAAGTGGCTGCAGGAACAATCAAGCCTTAGTGATAACCCTGCAGGCAAAACACACACACACCCTAAACAGAAATATGCAAAATCTGCATAAATATTTAAACATAATTAAACTATCGGTAGCAGAAGTATGTAAACAATTAAGTATACTTAGAGTTCTTTTTGAAATTAAAAAAAATTGTTAGTGATTTAGTAATGATTAACAAGATTGTAAGATAACAGGGGTGTAATTTCATACAGTTCCCACTACTAGAGTTCTGTGTCCCATCCCCTCCATTGGAAACTTACTTATTCTTTATCCCTCCAGGAGTACGGAGTAAAAGTCTCTATAGGGTGCAAAAAGTGGGAGGTCTGGATTCTGTAATTGCCTCTCCGCTAGACATGGACATCCTCAGCTTGTTTTCCCAAGTGAGATAGGACTCTGGGGATGTGGGGTTCCAGGACACACTGGTGAAGTCATCTGCCCAGGTAAACTTATTAAGTCACTAATAAAATGTTAAAAATAAATAAAATAATATCACAAAAAGAGGAATATAAAAATGAAGTATTTAAAGAGACATTAAGCAAAGGATTGATAATTTAGCAACCATTTTGATAGTAAAAGTGAATATACATGTATTGATGCCCCTGGCATTGATTCACCTCAAACATTTCTTCCCACATTGTGCATTCTATCTTGATGTATGCTTCAAAGCTATGGACTTGTGTTCAGTGCTTCTATCCAAAGCCTAGCTAGGAGCAGATGCAATATCAAAAACTATTTTCACTTGCATCTGTTTCCCTTGCTTATGACAGGATCACTCTACTTGATTTTTGCCTTGCAAAGAAAGTAACTAATAAAAGTGTAAGCACTAAGCCATGTTTATTTACCATGTTATCATTCTATGTCCTCTATAATTTGGTTCACATTGCTGCTAAATTGACTAAAAACAGGGCAGGAGTCTTTTGTATTTTTATCTTATATATAGCTACTTGCAGAAGTGATTGATAAGTCTTTTCATGTGAACTGATGAACTTGGTTAAGTGAATTAGAACATTGTTTTCACTATTTCTTCTTGTTGTAAAACATGATACCATAGGAGTTATCTTCTTGAAAAAGACATAAGATTAGCTCTTATTTAAAATATGTGACTCATTCATTTCTCTTGCACTTAAGATTAATTGTCTATAATGAAGGAAGCACATACCTATGTTCTGGATAGGATTCTTATTACTGCATTAAAGGAAAGATCTGAGGGATTAAGTAATGGCTTAATTTTAGCTTTGAAAGCACAGCACTAAAATATACAAAACAGCCACCACAAGATGAGATAGATATATCTGACAGCTGACTACATTTAAACTATTTTGAAATATGTGCTGCTAGAAAGTCACTGTAGTGTTTTGTAACTGAGGAAAGAAATAAATCAAAACTAATCTTCATAGTTGTCTTTATCTGACAGGATTAGAAATTCTTGCATTTCATGGGCGATGTGGATGTCAACCTCTTGGGTTACACACTCCTCACATGCAGTTCAAGATTTCATTCTTCCAGAAGATATTCAAAGAGGACTATCACATTCACACCACAGGTAAATGGTTTAACTTTGGAGTTCTTTCTTGTCTTGATGCTGGAGCTGCATATGTGGAAGAACTAGATATTTCAGAAGCCTTATGAATATGGTCAGTATATTGGTCCTGGGAAGAAGATCTATATAGTGAAGGATTTGAACAGAACCAAGCTACCAATATAGGCAGTCATGCAAAAGAAGAGGGGGGGTGGAAATGGGAGAAAGGGAAGGGAAGGGAAGAGAAGGGAAGGGAAGGGAAGGGAAGGGAAGGGAAGGGAAGGGAAGGGAAGGGAAGGGAAGGGAAGGGAAAGGGAAAGGGAAAGGGAAAGGGAAAGGGAAGGGGAAGGAAGGGAAGGGAAGGGAAGGGAAGGGAAGGGAAGGGAAGGGAAGGGAAGGGAAGGGAAGGGAAGGGAAGGGAAGGGAAGGGAAGGGGAAGGAAGGGAAGGGAAGGGAAGGGAAGGGAAGGGGAAGGAAGGGAAGGGAAGGGAAGGGAAAGAAAGAAAGGAAAGGAAAGGAAAGGAAAGGAAAAGAAAGGAAAGGAAAGGAAAGGAAAGGAAAGGAAAGGAAAGGAAAGGAAAGGAAAGGAAAGGAAAGGAAAGGAAAGGAAAGGAAAGGAAAGGAAGGGAAGGGAAGGGAAGGGAAGGGAAGGGAAGGGAAGGGAAGGGAAGGGAAGGGAAGGGAAAGGAAAGGAAAGGAAAGGAAAGGAAAGGAAAGGAAAGGAAAGGAAAGGAAAGGAAAGGAAAAAGGAAAGGAAAGGAAAGGAAAAAGGAAAGGAAATTTCTGTTAGAACATAGTAAAGGCATGGAGATTATGAGAAAAAACACCCAGATCTTAAATGAAGACCCACTGAATGATCCCCCATCTGGTCTGCCGAGATTGTCTACAAGTCCTCCCACTTCATGTCACAGAACTTGAACTCACACTTGACTGTCAGTCAGCGCCACTTAAGGTGAGCAAGGGACTCTCCAAAATCTAAGAGTCCTGGCTCAGGGTCTTCCTGAGGCTATGGAGTAGGAGCCTTTCAGATCATGCTCCAGATAAATTAGAAACAAAATGAAAAATCACCTGAAATCTCAAAGGACAACCAAGATCTCTCCAAAAACTCACTGAGCTACAGCCACTAAGCTGTGGGTGCTACTATGATTCCATCCTGAACTCCCTGGGCAGATGACTTCACCAATGTGTCCTGGAACCTCACCTCTCCAGAACCCTAGTCCACTAGGGAAAGACAGAAATAGGCTGGGGATATGGTTCAACCTACCAACACTCATGTCCATCAGAGAAGCAATTATAGAAACCAGATCTTTCACCTTCAGCAGCCCATAAAGAAATTTGGTTCATACTCCCAGAGGGATAAATGCTAGGGGAAGATGACCAGAAGTCTCTGAACTCCAATTCCATCAGGTTCTAAAGAGAGAAGAGAAGGGAAGGGAAAGGGAAGGGAAGGGAAGGGAAAGGGAAGGGAAAGGAAGGGGAGGGGAGGGGAGGGGAGGGAAGGAGGGGAGGGAAAGGGGGAAAAGACACTCAGAAGTAGTATGTATGACTTAGAAATAAAGAGAAGGCAGGACTTAGAAAACAAGGGCAAATATAAAAAATGTATAAATACAGATAATTATAGAAATAATAGGCAACCCATATCTGTGATCATGAGACAACTACTGCAGTTTCCAGTGGAGGGAATGTGGAATGGGTACATGGGGACACAGAACTCTGGTGGTAGGAAAGGTGTGGAATTATACCACTGCTTTCTTATAATTTTGTAAATAAATACTAAATCATTACTTTATATATTAATGTTTTTCAGACAACAGCTTGCAAATGCTACCATAATGCCAAAATGGCTTCCCTGGGTGGACAACCTCACCAGTGTGTCCTGAAACCTCACCTCCCAGGAGCCCTACCTGACTAGGGAAAGATAGAAACAGGCTGGTCAATCGAATAGTCAACACTCATGTCCAGCAGAGAAATTACAGAAGCCAGGCCTCCCACCTTTTGCACCTCATAAAGATCGTTGGTCCATTCTCCCAGAGGGATAAAATATAGGGAAGTTTCCAATGGAGGGGATAGGATACGGAACTCTGGGAATTATACCCCTCTTATATCACAATCTTGTTGATCATTATTAAAACATTAATAAAAATAAAAGAGGGAAACTAAAACAAAAAAGGAAGAAAGCTGTTTCAAAGACTTGTGAGTATTATGGTCATTATCTTTGAGAGGTATATTATGCCAAAAGTAAATACTAATACTTTTTGTTAAATTAGAAACTACATCTCATAAATATAGTGCAATAAAATAAAAAAATGATGTTTTAAAGTCAACAGTAAATACAATAGTTTGTACATGCACAATATTTCTCAGTTTTCCACCTAGCAATACAACCCCCACTAGGTTCTCTGCCATCCTTTTCTAGGACCTGTACTCTCTCCCATACTCTTTGCTGTTGACTGTAAAACATTAATCACCCAATAAAGAAATTAAAATATATATAAAATAGTAGTCATTATTATAAATTCAAAAAAATTAAATTAAATTAGCAGTTTGTAACTGAAAACAAAGGCAATGGAGGGACCAGGCAATGGCACACCTAGTTTAGCGCACACATTACGGTGCACAAGGACTCAGACTTAAGCCCCTGGTCCCTACTTGCAGGGGAAAGCTTCATGAGTGGTGAAGTGGAGTTGCAGATGTCTCTCTAACTCTCCCTTTCTATCTCCCTATCAGCTCTCTATTTCTTTCTGTCTCTGTCCAACAATAAATAAAACAAAAATATTTAAGAAATAAAAGGGAATAAATATTACTATCTTCTATCATTTAGAATATAAAGTAAATAAATATGTACACAAAACTTATTCATATAACTTAGATGCAAAATAGAAAATACATTTTTTATTATGTATATTCAGAAATTGAAAGTATAGAAGTCTTTTTCAAAAAGATAAATTATTTAAGAAAAATTGTACTTAGAGTAAAGATAATTTTGAACATTCTCAATACATAAAACAGAATGAAAACAATCAAATCTCCAACTTGAGATATTTAAACTAATATCTCAGTGGGTAGAGCCCATGCCTTTCCTTATATGTGACAATGCCTTTTATCCTAGTCACCACATTAAAGCATCAAGGACAATAGGGGAGCTAAGTGTATGGTGAAGTAATGCATTGATCTTTCTCTCCTCTCTAAAATAGAGTGAAAATTATACTGGGGAGCCTGCTCAGTGCTATTTTGTATGCACCTGTCTCCAGATCTATCCCAGGTGCCTCTTTCATCTGGGTTGTTTTCCCTCTGGTGCCTCTTTCATTTTTGTCCATAGATTCCAGAATTTTGTTTTGTAGCTTAAAGAAAATACTGTCTTATTTTCCTGTATCTAAGATAGTCTCTTTTATGCTGGTACCATTTGTTGTCATTAGAGTGAACATATTTCAGTCTTTTTGTTTCTTTCCTTTAATGTTTTGAATCTTTCTGTATATTATTTCTCATGTATTACTATTTGCCACGTTGTTGAGGTCTCTTTCTTTTCCTGTAAAATAACTATCATTAACACTTCCTGTAGTGCAGTTGTGATGTGGAAAACATTAGCTTTCTGTATCTGTGAAAGCCTTTTTTTTTTCTTATATGTTGGATTAATTATTTTGCAAGGTACAGTGTTCTTGGCTAAAAGATTTGTAACGTCTTTTATGAACTGTGACTCTGGCAGTCTTCTCCTATGAAGTTTCTGCTAAGAAATACAATGATAACCTGATTACCATGCCTTTCTATGTTACTTTTTTTCACCTACATTTTGATTTTTTCTTATCAGTTATTTTTAATGCAGCTGGGTAATGAAGCTAGATTCTCACACAACCAACAAGTGGTTTCCCAGACATTCTGAAGCTTTTGTAGCTGATAAATATCTAACCATGTTATTTTTCTTACTCCCAGAAAGCTTATTCTATGGTAAAAGAGACACAGCTGTGAGTAACTCATCACATTTCAAGACTGGATGTAGGACACAGACTGTGGGTGGATAAGGGCTACTCTAGAGATACGGGAGATTAGGCCTTTCTTTGGAGTGTTCGTGCTGTGTTTAGTGGGTTCTGAACCTTAAAACTATTTTGAAGCTGCATCATAAGAAGTAAGACTGTATCTCTTCTCTCCCAGGTGAACTAGAAATACCAAAGGAGACCACCTGAGACTGCAACAAGGCAGGACTAGAACAACTTCAGGAACCCACCATACCACTGGTAAGAGCAAACACATGTGCCTCGTGGACAGAGAGGAGACTAAGGAGATATTGAGTGTCTGGGAACAGTCCAGCAGTTTACCAGTTGAGGCACCACCTCCAGTCTGTTTTACCAAAAAAAAGTTTGGTGAAGGGAGGAGTGGATTATGCTGGCACTTGTGTGGGTGGCCTCTCAGCAGAGGTAAGCCTGTTACCGGCCTCTCATGTTAATTCTAGTGGCTAATAACAGAAAAAGGACCAGGAGACCATTTTAATCACAAATGATATATTTTATTGTACAGAAGGCAGGGTTTAAGTAGCAGAAGGGAACAAAGAACATTTTTCACATGAGACTATAGTGGTGGGTTTTGAAGGTCAGAATCTTCATGGCGAAAGTTCTAAGGAATGATGAGAATTGGTAGTGGTAAAGGGAGTTCCACAGTGATTAGTGGCAAGAAAGAGGTAGACAGAGTGGAGCCTTGAAGGCAGAGAGATAAGATAGAGGAGTTAGACCAAAGTGGAAGAGGAGGTGAAGGAAATAGAAAGAAGGGCCTTTTGGTCAAGGCAGAATGGAGTATGTGTGATAAAAAGCAGGTGAACTATAGTGAACTTTAAGCAGGCAAACCATTTGGTTTATAATAAAGAAATGAGTTAAGTGTTAGGAGGTCTAGGTTCTTGTGATGCTTGGGAGACTGATGAGGGGAAACTGGGTCAGGAAAGCTTTTCCCTACATGCTCGACCCCTGAAAGGGAGAGAATGACAGATGGGGTATCTTTTCAGACCTCCATCTTTACGATAGGAGTTCCCCTATGCTTTTACCATGCTTTCACAATTAACCCCACAGATTACCCTAAGACTCATCAAATGCAACTGTAACTCTCAATTTCTACTACCCTCAGAGGCTGGAGCAGCAGGGGGGAGGCCCTGTGCTAACACCAGGAAACAGAAAACTGATCAGGAAACTCAAGAGAAGAGCTACACCTTGGTAGCCCAGGAGACTACTATATCCTGATAACTATCATTCAGACTACATGGAGGCATAAAAACTTTCTCAGAGAAGAAAGAGTTGAAAGAATCAATCATCACCAAAAGAGGTTCTGAAAGGTCTCCTATAGACAGACAACCATATATAGGCCATAGATCAGAACACTCTAAAAAAATCTATAATAAGGGCATTAAAATATCTTCAATCTTTGATATCAATAAATGTCAATGGCCTGAATTTACCTATTAAAAGGCACAGAGTAGGAAGATGGATCAGAAAACACAACCCAACAATATGCTGTCTTCAGGAAAACCACCTAACTCAACAAGACAAACACAGACTCAAAGTGAAAGGATGGAAAACTATCATACAAGCCAATGGCCCACAGAAAAGGGCAGGGACAAATATTCTCATATCGGACATGATAGACTTTAAAATAAATAAAATTTTAAAATATAGGGATGGACATTAATTAATGCTCAGAGGATCAGTCAATCAAGAGGACTTAACAATTATTTGCATCTATGCACCCAATGAGAAGACATTTAAATGCATCAAACATCTACTGAAAGAGCTACAGCAATATATTAACAGCAACACAGTCATAGCAGGGGACTTTAACACCACACTCTCTCAACATGACATATCATCCAGGCAGAAAATCAGTAAAGAAATAAGGGAGCTCAGTGAGGAGATAGATAAACTAGAACTATTGGACATTTTCAGAGTCATTAACCATTTTCCAAGAAACTGGAATACACATTTTACTCAAGTCCACATGGGTCATTCTCAAGGATAGACCATATGTTAGGCCACAAAGACAGCATCAGCAAATTCAAGAACATTGCAATCATCCCAAGCATCTTCTCAGACCACAGTGGAATTAAAGTTACACCTAGCAATAAACATAAGATTAGTAATAGTCCCCAAATGTGGAAACTCAATAGTACACTACTTAACAACTACTGGGTCAAAGAGGAAATAAAGGAAGAAATTGAAATATTCAAAAGATCAATGAGCATGAAGACAGGCGCTATCAAAATATTTGGGACACAGCTAAGGCAGTACTGAGAGGGAAGTTCATAACCATACAAGCACACATTAGGAAACAAGAAAAGGCACAAACAAACAACCTTAATGCACACATTAAAGACCTAGAAGAAGAACAAAGGAATGTTAAAGCAACCAGAAGGACAGAGATCACTAAAGTTATGGCAGAAATCAATAACATTGAAAATAAGAAAACCATACAAAAGATCAATGAAAGTAAATGTTGGTTATTCCAAAGAGTGAAAAAAATCAACAAACCTTTAGCCAGACTCACAAAAGAAAAAAAGGGAGAAGAACCAAACAAATTATAAAGATTATAAATGAAAGAGGAGATAGCACAACAGACACTGCAGAAATTCAACATATTATGTGAGGCTACTATGAACAACTATATGCCACCAACCTACAGAACCTGGAAGAAATGACAATTTCCTAGATACCTACAAACTTCCAAAATCAAGTAAAGAGGAACTAGATAATATGAACAGGCCCATTACAGCCAATGAAATTGGAACACTTATCAAAAACCAACCCAAAAATAAAAGTCCTGGACCAGATGGTTTTACAAATGAATTCTACAAAAATTTTGAGGAACAGTTAATACCTCTACTTTTAAAAGTCTTGCAGAAGATTGAAGACACAGGAATATTCCCTTCCAGCTTCTATGAAGCCAACATCACTCTGATACCAAAAGCAGACAGGGACACAACCAAAAAAAGAAAAGTACAGACCAATACCTCTGATGAACATAGATACTAAAATACTGAAAAAAATTCTATCCAACTGGATATAGCAGTATATTTAAAAGATTGTTCATTATGACCAAGTGGGTTTTATCCCAGGAATGCAAGGGTGGTTTAATATATGTAAATCAATCAACATGATCCACCGCATCAATAAAAGACCACAAACCATATGGTCATATCAATAGATGCTGAGAAAGCCTTTGACAAAATCCAACAATGCTTCATGATTAAAATGCTACAGAAAATGGGAATAGATGGAAAATTCATCAAGATAGTGGAGTCTTTATATAGGAAATCTACAGCCAACATCATACTCAATGGTGAAAAACCGGAAGCATTTCCCCTCAGATCAGGTACTAGACAAGGCTGCCCACTATCACCATTACTATTCAACACAGTGCTAGAAGTTCTTGTCATAGCAATCAGGCAGGAGCGAGGAAATAAAGGGATACAGATTGGAAGAGAAGAAGTCAGCCTCTCCCTATTTGCAGATGACATGATAGTGTACATAGAAAAAACTAAGGAATCCAGCAATAAACTTTTGGAAGTCATCAAGCTATACAGTATGGTACCAGGCTACAAAATTAACGTTCAAAAGTCAGTGTCATTCCTCTATGCAAACACTAAATTAGAAGAAGTTGAAATCCAGAAATCAATCCCTTTCACTATAGCAACAAAAACAATAAAATATCTAGGAATAAACCTAACAAAAGAAGTGAAAGACTTGTATACTGAAAATTATGATTCACTACTCAAGGACATAGAAAAAGACACAAAAAAATGGAAAGATATTCCATGTTCATGAGTTGGAAGAATTAACATCATCTAAGTGAATATACTACCCACAGCCATAAAGAAATTTAACGCTATCCCCATCAAGATCCCAGCAACATTTTTAGGATAACAGAGCAAATGCTACAAATGTTTATTTGGAACCAGAAAAGACATAGAATTGCCAAAACAATCTTGAGAAGAAAGAACAGAACTGTAGGCATCACACTCCCAGATCTCAAAATGTATTATAGGGCCATTGTCATTAAAACTGCTTGGTACTGGAACATGAATAGACACACTGACCAATGGAATAGAACTGAGAGCCCAGAAGTAAGCCCCCACACCTATGGACATCTAATCTTTGACAAAGGTGCCCATACTATTAAATGGGGAAAGCAGAGTCTCTTCAACAAATGGTGTTGGAAAAACTGTGTTGACACATGCAGAAGAATGAAACTGAACCACTATATTTCACCAAACACAAAGGTAAATTCTGGATTTACTTTCTCGAACAAGGATTTGGATGTTAGATCAGAAACTATCAGACACTTAGAGGAAAATATTGGCAGAAGTCTTTTCTGCATAAATTTTAGAGAAATGTTCAATGATATGAATCCAATTACAAAGAAGACTAAGGCAAGTATAAATCTATGGGTCTATAACAAATTAAAAAGCTTCTGCACAGCAAAAGAAACCACTACCCAAACTAAAAGACCCCTTACAGAATGGGAGAAGATCTTTACATGCTATACATCAGACAAGAGTTTAATAACCAAAATATATAAAGAGCTTGCCAAACTCAACAACAAGGAAAGAAATAACCCCATCCAAAAATGGGGAGAGGACATGGATAGAATATGCACCACAGAAGAGATGCACAAAATGCCAAGAAGCACATGAAAAAATGATCCAAGTCTTTGATTGTCAGAGTAATGCAAATAAAGACAACAACGAGATACCACTTCACTCCTGTGAGAATGTCATACATCAGAAAAGGTAGCAGCAATTCAAATGCTGAAGAGGTTGTGGGGACAAAGGAACCCTCCTGCACTGCTTGTGGGAATGTAAATTGGTCCAACCTCTGTGGAGAACTCTTAGAAAGCTAGAAATGGACCTACCTTATGACTCTGCAATTCCTCTCCTGGGGATATATCCTAAGGATCTCAACACACCCATTCAAAAAGATCTGTGTACACATATGTTCTTAGCAGCACAATCTGTAGTAGACAAAACCTGGAAGCAACCCAGTTGTCCAACAACAGATGAGTGATTGAGTAAGTTGTGGTATATATACACAATGGAATACTACTCAGCTATTAAAAACGGTGACTTAGACCATTTTCAGCCTATCTTGGATGGAGCTTGGTAAAATAATGTTAAGTGAAATAAGTTAGAAACAGAAGGATGAATATGGGATGATCTCACTCTCAGACAGAAGTTGAAAACAAGATCAGAAGAGAAACACAAGTAGAACCTACCTGAACTAGAGTTGGTGTATTGTACCAGTGTAAAAGTCTGTTGTGTGGGTAGTGGGAGAGTACAGGTTCAATAACAAATGACAGAGCACCTAGTAGGGTTTGAATTGTTATGTGTAAAACTGAGAAAAATCATGCATGTACAAACTATTTTATTTACTATCCAATGTAAAACATTAATTCCCCAATAAAGAAAAAAAAAGTAAGACTGCTCCTCCTCCTGTATTTTATTATTACTATTTTTTTGGAAAGGGATATTTGGGGGGGAGGGAGAAACATTCAATAATATACAAATATCACTAAATAACAATGCAACCTCTTACATTCTTCCTTTATAAAGAAGAAAACAAGTAGAAAAAAATCACCTTAATTTATTCTCTAGTTTGAATAACATATGGGGTGGGGGAGAACTTTGATATTAATATGTTTAATAGTGAGAGAAATCAGTCCTGCTAGGATCATTCTTTCAATTGTCAGCATATTTTAATGAAATGACAATCTTTTTATGTCAAATCCTCTAGGCAACCTCTGGGTACTGATTTGATGAAATGATTTCACTCCCAAATGAAGTCTAAACTAAAATAAAGCTTCTTCTATTTTGCAGAGCACAGCACTCTACAAGTTCAAAAGGCAGACTTTCAGTATGTATAAACTGTATAGTACATTTGAAAATAAAAAATTTAATTATGTTTGACATCTCAGACCCAGCACTGTCATCCTGAAGGAAAGTAACATCTCTTTTGACATCCATAGAGATAGAGACTTTAAATCAGCTTCCTCATTGCTTATCAGCTGGCTCATCAGAATGGATGTAGAATTCTTGCTAATTCATTCACAAAGAAGACAAAGCTATAGAGATATAAGACTGAACTCAAACTAATATGATGAATTTAAGTTAAAAAAAAGTCTAAATGTAAATATATAGACATATATATTTAATTCAGTGCAAAATTTTAAAATATTTAATTTCTAGAACTCTAGAGTTTGTTTTCTTAGTCTTCATATGCCTTTTCCTTTAAAACTGACAGAACATTAAGTTGCACTTTACTTCTAAAGCCCAATGGTTTAGTCTCACGTTGAAAGTTATCAATTCAATAAGATGTGCCATTTGAATAGTTATAATAAATTGTATATGTTTTGTTTTAAACATTTCAGACAGTAGAAAAGAATAGATTGAGTTATTTTTCGATGATTATGTTGTCTTGAAATTTCTTTTCTTATCATGGACATTAGACTTTAAAATATAGCCAATGACTGGATAGCAGCACACCTGGCTAAGTGCACACATTACTACGCATGGGGATTTTGATTTGAGCCCCTGCTCTCCAACTGCAGGGTGGGAGGAGCTTCACAAATGGTGAATCAGGTATTGCAGGTGTCTCTAACTCTCTCCTTGTCTATCTCCCTACCCCTTGTCAATGTCATTCTTTTAAAAAATATATATCTTGGAGGTTCCTGGAAGATGGCGGACTGAGAAGCTGCTAGTGGCTTGAGCTCTGACCACATCTTCTGGAAACGGTAGGATTTTCTGCCTTTAGTAGGCCACTCAATAAGGGGTCCTAGCGTTGACACCAAGTAGGTGACTATAACTTAATTTGGGTTAAAAAATTATGCATGTACAAACTATTGTATTTACTGTTGAATGTAAAACATTAATTCCCCAATAAAGAAATAAATTATTTAAAAAAATAGAGTAGAAAAAAAGGGAAAAAAATCTTTTTTCTTTTAAATTATTAAGCTCACCTCCCCCCCCCCACAACCAGTCCCTGGGGACCAGCTCCTAGCAGGCTCCCCTGATGAGCTTCTTTCTTTACCAAGATTCCTGTCCCACCAGTGAGTATCATTCATTATAAGTCTATACCCTTCTGAAACCTCTGGCCTTTTTTCTTTCTAAGTAGCCAACCCCCCCCACCTCACCCCTCATAGCTAATTAAATAATTAAAAATAAATAAATAAATAAAACTCTTTCCTTTCACCACTCTTTTATGACTCTTCTTTTTATTTTTTTCTCTCTTTCTTTTTTTTTCTTTTTCTCATTCTTGTCATCCTTTCTTCCTTAACCCTATAGCTTCCAAAGCCACAGGCCCCATCCCCCACACCACCAAACAGTGTGCTGTCATGGAATTCACTGATACATGTTTGGGAATTATTTTGAGGAAGAATTCTGACTCAGAGTGGACTCTCACTGCGAGTATCTCTGCTCAACTTCCCTTCCTCCTTTAGCTACCCCTAGAATATACAGTGGATAGTAGATTTGCATAACTGTCTATTTCAGCTATTTTTGTCTAGTCCTGAGGTTTTTTTTTTTTTTTTTTTTCTCTTTCTTAACAATCAGCTGCCTCTGATCACGAGGTTTGAGGTAATCTGGGACAGGGTTTTTTTTTTACCCTGCTCTATTTTATTATTAATATTATATAAAGGCATATATCTTCCCCCCTTTAGGTTGATCAGAATTAACTCTTAGGGTATCTTTCATTGCTAGCGTAGTAGGAGGAACTTGTCTCATTACTCCTACCTCCACTACAGACTCTCCCCTTCCTCCTCCTACTAGCTAATTAAAAAAATTAAATTGAATTAAAAATCAAGTAATAAAAAAAACTTTCTTTTCACTGCTCTTTAATTGCAGCTGTTTTTCTTATCTTTTCTCTTTTCTCTCTCTTGTCTCTTTTTCTTTTTTTTCTTCCTTTTTATCTTGTCATACACTTCTTCCTTCCTTCTTTTTTGCCTTTCTGAATTTGTGAATTATTTTGGGGAAGAAATCTGACTCATAGTGGACTCTCTATGTGTGTATCTCTGCTCTACTTCCCTTTCCCCTCTTGTTACCCCTAGAATATACAGTGGATAGTAGATTTCCATAACTGTATATTCTTTCTATCCCTTCTTTCTTCTTCACTGGGATTTGGTTACTATTTTTTCATGGACTGGAGAAATTGTTTGGCTAACTGGTAGTGATTAAACTGCTTCAATACTTGCTTCAGTTGCTACTGTAATTACTGAGGTTGGTAAGTACAATTGTCATAAAAGTATTTAGTACAGTGTTGCTTGTACTCAAGACACAACAACTGAGGAACAACAGAGCATAAAAAAAAGAAACACATAAATCAAAAAAATGGGTAGATCAAAAACAAATAAAACTGCTACTCCAATGAATGAAGACAAGAGCCCAGAAGAAACTACAAATCAGCCAGAAGTAACCATAGATAAGAAAAGTATGCAAGCAATAATAAACTTATTAATCACTGAAATGAAAACAACATTTGAGGAAAGGAATGGCAGTATTAGGGAAACAACAGTTGAGAACCCCCAAGGAAAATATTGATTATCTTGAGGCAATTAGAGAACTAAACTGAAATATTTTTAATGAAGAAAGAAGCTGAAGCAAGGGAAAGCAGACTAACAGAAGCAGAAAACAGAATTAGTCAGACAGAGGATGAGTTAGAGAAAACAAATAAAGAGGTGAAAGAGCTTAAAAAGATTGAGAGACACTGAAAACAACAACACAGACATATGGGATGATCTCAACAGAAGTAACATTCATATAATTGGCCTGCCAGAGGAAGAAAGAGAGGAAGGGGAAGCAAACATTCTAGAGGAAATAATAGAAGAAAACTTCCCAGACCTGAATAACAGAAAGAACATCAAGATTCAAGAGGCCCAGAGAGTACCAAACAGAATCAACCCAGACCTGAAGACACCAAGACACATCATAGTCACAATGAGAAGAAGTAAGGATAAAGAAAGGATCCTAAAGGGTGCGAGAGAGAAACAAAAAGTCGCATACAAGGGAAAACCCATAAGATTATCTGCAGACTTCTCCACTCAAACTCTAAAAGCCAGAAGAAAATGGCAAGATATCTATCGATCCCTGAATGAAAAAGGGTTTCAACCAAGGATAATATATCCTGCTAGACTTTCATTCAAACAAGATGGAGGGATCAAAACCTTCTTAGACAAACAACAGTTAAAGGAGGCAACCATCACCAAACCGGCCCTGAAAGAGGTTCTAAAAGACCTCTTATAAACAAGAACATCACTATAATACTTGCAATATTTCAGAGCAAACAAAAAAAAAATTTTGAACAATGGCACTACAATACATTAAATCCATAATATCAATAAATTTCAATGGCTTAAACTCACCCATCAAAAGGCACAGAGTGGGGTGATGGATCAGAAAACATAATCCAACCATATGCTGCTTGCAAGAATCCCATCTGTCAGAACAAGATCAACAAAGACGTAAAGTGAAAGGATGGAAACTATCATACAGGCTAACGGACCACAAAAAAGGGCAGGAACAGCCATTCTCAATTCAGACACAATAGATTTTAAATTAAATAAAGTAATAAAAGATAGGCAAGGACATTACATAATGATTAGAGGATCAATCAGCCAAGAAGACTTAATGATTATTAACATCTATGCACCCAATGAGGGACCATCTAAATATGTCAAGCACTTACTGAAAGAATTTCAAAAATATATCAATGTAACACAATAATAGTGGGAGACTTCAATACCCCACTCTTACACTTAGACAGATCAACAAAGCAGAGAACCAATAAAGATACAAGATAATTGAATGAAGAGATTGACAGACTAGACCTCTTAGACATTTTCAGAGTCCTTCACCCCAAAAAACTGGAATACACCTTCTTTTCAAATCCACAGAACACATACTCAAGGATAGACCACGTTAGGCCACAAAGACAGCATCAATAAATTCAAGAACATCAAAATCATCCCAAGTATCTTCTCAGACCTCAGTGAAGTAAAACTAACATTTAACAACAAACAGAAAATTATTAAAAGTAACAGAATTTGGAAACTAAACAACATACTCCTTAAGAACCACTGGGTCAGAGACTCACTCAAGCAGGAAATTCAAATGTTCCTGGAAACAAATGAAAATGAAGACACAACCTATCAAAATATTTGGGACAAAGCGAAAGCAGTACTGAGAGGGAAACTTGTAGCCATACAATCACATATTAAACACCAAGAAAAAGCTCGAATGAACGACCTTACTGCACACCTCAAGGACTTAGAGGAAGAGGAACAAAGGAAACTTAAAGCAACCAGAAGGACAGAAATCACTAATGGTAGAGCAGAAATAAACAACATCGAAAGTAAAAGAACCATACAAAAGATCAGTGAAGCTAAATGTTGGTTCTTTGAAAGATTAAACAAAATTGACAACCCCCTAGCCAGACTCACCAAACAAAAAAGAGAGAAGACTCAAATTAATAGAATTGTAAACGATGGAGGAGATAGCACAACTGACACCACAGAAATCCAGAGAATCCTGTGAAACTTCTATAAAGAACTATACACCACCAATCTAGAGAATCTGGAAGAAATGGAACAATTCCTAGAAGCATATGCCCTTCCAAAACTGAACCAAGAAGAACAACAAAATCTAAATGCACTAATCACAGACAAAGAAATTGAAACCGTTATTAAGAATCTCCCCAACAACAAAAGTCCTGGACCAGATGGCTTCACAAATGAATTCTACAATGCTTTCAGGAAACAGTTAGGAACCATACTTCGTAAGCTTTTCCATAAGATTGAAGAAACAGGAGTACTCCCTTCCACCTTCTATGAAGCCAACATCACCCTGATACCAAAAGCTGATAGGGACAGAACAAAAAAGGAAAACTACAGACCAATATCTCTGATGAACATAGATGCCAAAATATTAAACAAGATCTTGGCCAACTGGATACAGCAACATATCAAAAAGATTGTTCATCACGACCAAGTGGGATTCATCCCAGGAATGCAAGGCTGGTTCAACATCCGTAAGTCAATCAATGTCATTCACCACATCAATAAAAGCAAAGCCAAAAACCACATGATTATCTCAATAGATGCAGAGAAAGCCTTTGACAAAATCCAACACCCATTCATGCTCAAAACTCTACAAAAAATGGGAATAGATGGGAAATTCCTCAAGATAGTGGAGTCTATATATAGCAAACCTACAGCCAACATCATACTCAATGGACAGAAGCTGAAAGCATTCCCCCTCAGATCGGGGACTAGACAGGGCTGTTCACTGTCACTGTTACTCTTCAACATAGTATTGGAAGTTCTCGCCATAGCAATCAGGCAAGAGAAAGAAATCAAAGGAATACAAATTGGAAGGGTAGAAGTCAAGCTCTCATATTTGCAGATGATATGATAGTATACATAGAAAAACTTAAAGAATCCAGCAGAAAATTACTGGAAGTTATTAGGCAATATAGCAAGGTATCAGGCTACAAAATCAATGTACAAAAATCAGTGGCATTTATTTATGCAAACACTAAATCTGAAGAAGAAGACATCCAGAAATTACTCCCATTTACTGTTTCAGCAAAATCAATCAAATAACTTGGAATAAAGTTGACCAAAGAAGTGAAAGACTTGTATGCTGAAAACTATGAGTTGCTACTTATGGAAATAGAAACTGATACCAAGAAATTGAAAGATATCCCATGTTCATGGATTGGAAGAATAAACATCATCAAAATGAATATTCTCCCCAGAGCCATATACAAATTTAATGCAATACCCATCAAAGTTCCACCAAGCTTCTTAAAGACAATAGAACAAACACTACAATCATTTATTTGGAACCTGAAAACACCTAGAATTGCCAAAACCATCTTGAGGAAAAGAAACAGAAATGGAGGCATCACACTCCCAGACCTCAAACTATATTATAAAGCCATCATCATCAAAACAGCATGCTACTGGAACTAAAATAGGCACACAGACCAGTGGAACAGAATTGAAAGCTCAGAAATACATCCCCACACCTATGAACATCTAATCTTCGACAAGGGGGCCCAAAGGATTAAATGGAAAAAGGAGGCTCTCTTCAATAAATGGTGCTGGGAAAACTGGGTTGTAACATGCAGAAGAATGAAATTGAAGCACTTTATCTCACCTGAAACAAAAATCAACTCCAAATGGATCAAAGACCTAGATGTCAGACCAGGAACAATAAAATACTTAGAGTGGCTGAGAAAGCTACGTTATATATACACAATGGAATACTATGCAGCCATCAAGAACAATAAACCCACCTTCTCTGACCCATCTTGTACAGAGCTAGAAGGAATTGTGTTAAATGAGCTAAGTCAGAAAGATAAAGATGAGTATGGGATAATCCCACTCATCAACAGAAGTTGAGGAAGAAGATCTGAAAGGGAAACTAAAAGCAGGACCTGACCAAATTGTAAGTAGGGCACCAAAGTAAAAACTCTGTGGTGAGGGGTAGACATGCAGCTTCCTGGGCCAGTGGGGGGTGGGAGTGGGTGGGAGGGATTGGTCACAGTCTTTTGGTGGTGGGAATGGTGTTTATGTACACTCCTAGTAAAATGTAGTCATATAAATCACTAGTTAATTAATATGAGATGAGGAAAATTAATTATATGTCTCGAAGTTTTTCAAAACTCAAACTGAATCTTTTTAATATATAGGCTGTGTGATTGATATCCAGACTCTTTCAAAAGCCTAGACCAAGTAGATCAGAAGCAACCAATAGCACAGCTATATACAAGATACTGGGTTCTGTACAGCAAACCTTAACAAAAGGACTTTTCAAAGTTAACCCAATTACCAAATAATGTGATGATAACATTAACTATCGATTGTCTTTTGGAACCCTAAGACAGCAGGAACCTCACATCTCCACTATAAAGCCTCTACTTCCCCCAATCCTGGAACCCTTGGATAGGGCCCATTTTCCCGTATGCCTCTCCCAATCCATATCAAATAATATTGCATCTGCCGATCACAACCTGACCAACTCAATGATTGCCACCTCAACATGCTTCACTTCAGACTGTCTCCAGAGACTTCAGGTGTGGAATGACAACCCTTCAGCTTCATTACTCGGTGAGACCTTTCCTTTCATAGTATACTGTAATTCCATCTCAGGTAGTTCACTTTCTAACAAAGTCCCAAAACCTAGATATACACCAGTTTCTGTGAGAGAGAGCATATGTTTTCACGTATCCATAAACTACTGCAAAATATATACCTGAAAGCAGAATTACACTTCGGTTTGCAGTGAGGACCGCCCTAACACTTCCTCTCCACTATTCCAAGCTTTGGGTCCATGATTGCTCAACAATTTGTTTGGCTTTGTATGTTAACTCTCTTTTCAGTCACCAGGTTCCAGATGCCATCAGGATGCTAGCCAGGCTTCCCTGGATTGAAGACCCCACCAATGTGTCCTGGAGCTCAGCTTCCCCAGAGACCCACCCTACTAGGGAAAGAGAGAGGCAGACTGGGAGTATGGACCGACCAGTCAACGCCCATGTTCAGCGGGGAAGCAATTACAGAAGCCAGACCTTCTACCTTCTGCAACCCTCAGTGACCCTGGGTCCATGCTCCCAGAGGGATAGAGAATGGGAAAGCTACTGGGGAGGGGGTGGGATATGGAGATTGGGTGGTGGGAATTGTGTGGAGTTGTACCCCTCCTACCCTATGGTTTTTTTAATTAATCCTTTCTTAAATAAAAAAAGAAAAAATATATCTTTATTTACTGGACAGAAACAGTTATATATTGAGAGGGTAGGAGGAGCTAGAAAGGGAGAGAAAAAGAGAGACAGAGACCTCCAAAACTGCTTTATCACTGACAAAGTACCCCCCTGCAAGGTGGAGACCAGGGGCTGGAACCCATGTCCATTTGCATTTTAACATGTGTGCTCACCAGGTGTGCAACCACCCCCAACCTCAATTTCTATCTATCTTGGCAAGTGAAAATAAAATAAAATTAAAAAATAATAATAAAATAAAAATAAAGCCATAAAAACAACTCCATTTACACTCATTAGTCACATATCTCCCATACTTATGAGACATTCTTAAAGATATAGCAACATAATTATAGGGACTTCTCTCAAATATTCAGTGTTATTTGGATAAGAATCATGTTACTCTTTATTCTCTTTCTATATATGGAGGCAAAAGTTTCGTATCCCTTCTTAACCACTGACTTCTTAATTTTGTATTTATTGGGCTACTGAGCCCACACATCAAATTATTGAATTCAAATGATAACCTTAGGTCATTTTCTTTCTTTATTATTTTTATTAGTGATTTAATATTGATTTGCAAAATTATGGGATAACAGGGGCATAATTCTACACTACTCCCACCACTAGAGTAAAAATTATGGAAATTCTACTATTGGACATTTTAGTAGTTTTCCCAAGGTCACAGATATGGGCTATTATTTCTATAACTTACTATATTTATATATATATATATTTATCCATTTTTTAGATTTTTATTTATAAAAAGGAAATATTGATAGGGCCATAAGATAAGAGGGGTACAATTCCATAGTTCTCACCACCAGAACTCCATATCCTATCCCCTCCCTTGAAAGTTTTCCTATTCTTTATCCCTATGGGAGTATGGTCATTATGGGGTACAGAAGGTGGAAGGTCTGTCTTTTGTAATTACTTCCCCATTGAACAGGATCATTGGCAGGTTAATCTATACTTCATTTTTAAAAAAAAATTCTTTATTGGGAATTAATGTTTTATAATCGACAAACAGTAAATACCATAATTTATACATGCATAACATTTCCCAGTTTTCCATATAGCAATACAAACCCCACTAGGTCTTCTGTCATCCTTTTTGGACCTGTATTCTCCCACCCACCCACCCCAGACTCTTTTACTTTGGTGCAATACTCCAATTCCAGATCAGGTAGGCTCTACTTGTATTTTCCCTTTTGATCTTGTTTTTTAACTTCTGCCTGAGAGTGAGATCATCTGATACTCATACTTCTGTTTCTGACTTATTTCACTTAACATGATTTTATCAAGCTCCATCCAAGATGGGCTGGTTTCAGTAGATGTTTGATGTATTTAGATGTCTTCTCATTGGGTGCATAGATGTTAATAATTCTTTTTTTTTTTTGTCTTTTTTAAAAACAAAAGGTAGGTTCACATATAGTTATAGTGAAACTCCAGACTGTTTTCCATAGTAATTGAATGAACTTACATTGCCACCATCAACATAGGAGAGTCTTTTTTGCCCACAGACTCTCCAGCAGTTGTGTCTCTATCTTTCCTAATATGAGACATTCTCACTGTCATTTTTATTTGCCTTTCTCTGATCATCAGTGACCTTGAGCATTTTTTCATATGTTGCTTGCCATTTGGATCTCTTCTTTAGAGAAGACTCTGTCCATATCTTCCCCTCATATTTCAGTGAGGTCATTTGTCTTTTTATTGTCGCATTTGGTGTGTTCATTGGTTATTTTATCAATCTTCTGTATTATATGGCACATATAGTGATTCCCTTTGCAGAAACTTTTCAGTTTCATGTAGTCCCATTGGTCTATCTTTGCTTTTGTTTTCCTTGAAATTGGACTTGAATCAGTGAAGATGTTACAAAAACTTAGGTGGAACAGAATTCTGCCTGTTTTCTGTGCAGTTTTAGAAGTTCCATCTGCTATGATTGAAGACAGAATATTAAACTAAGCCCACCTTACAGAAATACTTTTTAGCAAATGTTTTAGTTGTGATTTTAATTTTGTTGTTATTTCTAAGTTTTATTAAAATTTTGATTAAATTTATTTAACATTATGGAATAATGAAAATGTGTACATCTTCCATTGTGCATCAGTAGAAGTGTCATAAGACCTTTTAGAAGAAGCTTATGACTGAAGCATAATTATTTTTATTCTGTGTAGATTGTAATGCATATGTTAGCAGGAATATTTTCTGGTGAATGGTAGCATAATGTAGAGAAAGATGACTCTGGAGAACCATATGGAAGTTCTGTGTTTCTATAGCAACCTGAGCATACTTTGAAATAATCTGCTTCTATGACTTTTCTATCTGTAGTATATAATGGGATCAGTACAGGTACTGTATCTTCTTATTTCCTTATTGTCTATATAGTAATTAAGATGAAGCATTCTGATATAAGTGACTTTAGAGTCAGATGGGTAAACTGTATATAGAATGTAAATATTATAATTATAACTCTGCTACTTAGAGTCAAAAGGTTCAACAAAGTTTCTTTCAATTTTCTAGTTCATATAAATGATACCATAAAATTACAATAAGTCAAAAGTTGGAATAGATGTTAAAGAATTATTTGGCTCTCTTTACCTTAGTTGAGGTTTAGAAAATTGTTTTCAAAAATATATAAAGTGCTCACCAAACTTAGCAACAACAACAACAACAACAACAACATCATCATCATCATCATCAACAACAAAATGACCCTCTTCATTCATGGATAGAGAGGATTTAAATGGAATATTCACCATGGAAGAGATACAAAAGGCCAACAGACATATGAAAACATTATCCAAGTTACTGATTGTCAGAGAGATGCAAAGAAAGACAACAATGAGATACCACCTCATCCCTGGGAGAATGTCCTACATCAGAAAGAATAATAACAATGAATGCTGGACTGGTTGCAAAGGCAAAGGAACTCTTCTGCACTGCTGGTGGAACTTTAAATTGGTCCAACTCCTTGGAAAGCATCTAGGGAACACTCACAAAGCTAGAAATGGAATTATGACCAACAATTTCCCTCCTGGGGATATATCCTAAGGAGTCAAAGATATCCATTCCAAAAGATCTGTGTATACCTATGCTCATAGCAGCACAATTTATAATAGCCAAAATTTAGAAGGAACCCGGTTATTCAACAACAGATGAGAAAATTGTGGTATATGTACACAATGAGATACAACTCAGCTATAAAAAATAGTGAATAAAGAGCTGGGTGGTGGCACAGTGGGATAAGTGCACATGACTTGAAGAGCAAGGACTGGCATAAGGACCCTGGTTAGAGCCCCTTGCTCTCTACCTGCGGGAGGGGGGTCGCTTCACAGGTAGTGAAGCAAGTCTGCAGATGTCTATCTTTCTCTCCCTTTCTCTGTCTTCCCTCCTTTCTCGATTTCTCTCTGTCCTACCCAACAATGACAGCAATAACAACAACAACAATGATAAACAAGGGCAACAAGGGCCTTTAATGCCTGAGGCTCCAAAGACCCAGGTTTAATCCCTTGCACCACCATAAACTAGAGCTGAGCAGTGCTCTGATAAAATAAATAAATAAATAAGTAAATAAATAAATAAAAATAAAAATAAGGAAAAGAGTGCTTTGTTCTCTACTTCATTCTCTTATTTTAGACACAAAGTGAATGTTATACTGCTATTTGGAGAAGATTTAATTGTGTACTTTGTTATGCCCAGAGGTTCGGGTCCCAATCACACACAAGGAAGTCCAGAGTCACATGCAAGTACAAGAGCCTTTATTAGCAAGCTTAAGCTTGGGTTCCAAGAGCCTCCATGCAGGGGAAGTCTTGCATTTTTCATCTCAGCTTTTTACAGTTAGCACAAGGTGGGTACAGGTGGGAATGCTTATGCGGAACAAGGAACAGTTGGTTTTGGGTCAATGGCTGTTCTCCTTTCTCAATATTAGGGGATTTTCCTGCTTGTCTCTGATTGGTTGGGTTCAGGGTGGAACTTTTTGTTAACTCAGGGTGGGGCTGAGGCCATTACCTAACATGGCAGAGGGGTCCAAAATACAGTCACTTTTGGTGCCCTACTAGATCTTTTCTCTGACCTCCCCATACTTAATTGTTTCATGGTTTGATTTAAACAAATGTGACTTCTGACGCTTCATGCAAAGAAGTAATAAAAATGGTGCCATTAAAATAAGTGTAAGTGCTATTTTAGAAAATATTTATGTATCCAATATAAAAATAAATCTAGAGAGACAAGGAAGATAGAGAGGCAGAGTGAGAGACACAGCACTATTCACCACTCATGAAGGTGGGGAACAGGGGCTTGAAATTCAGGTCCTGAACATTGTAACATGTATACACCATATACACCAAAACCCATACCTAGGTTTAAGTACTATTAAGCATTTTGCAATACTCTGAACAAACTACTGTAAATAGTATATAAAGGCTATTTTGGGTTTTATGTGCAATGCTATTATATCGCGGTCTTCATTTATGCATGATTTAGTCTAAGTTTTCCTACTAGTAGAGATAATCTGTTTTTGATTTGGTAATTCATTGTTTTAACTCTGAACCTGATTTTATCCAGATAATTAAATTTTGATATATAATGTGTGAATTCCAAAAGACTACTTTGAAAAAGCAACCCAAATTGAGCAGGTGAAGTGACTAATGTGGACAAACAATTCTAATCTAATAACAATTATTGAAGAATGTCACACATGAGAATAACAGTGCCAAGGATCACTGCTTGCATATAATTATTATTACAAGTTAGCAATAAAAATATTCTGCTAAAAAAGAATGCATAGCATTGATTGCTACTGAATATTTAAGAAAAAGGACTTGGTGCTGATTATTGGAGAAGATACCAAAATCTGGCAATGATTCTCTGGGGGGAGGGGGGTTAGTAAAAACAAATACATAAATAAAACACAATGAACAGAAAAAAAACATTCATATAAATTAAAAAAAAAAAACAGGGAATCAGGCGGTAGCACAGCAGGTTAAGCGCACATGGCGCAAAGCGCAGGGACTGGCCTAAGGATCCCAGTTCAAGCCCCTGGCTCCCCATTTGAAGGGGAGTCACTTCAGAAGAAGTGAAGTAGGTCTGCAGATGCCTATCTTTCTCTTCCCCTGTCTTCCCTTCCTCTCTCCATTTCTCTCTGTTCTATCCAACAATGACGACATCAATAACAACAATAATAACTACAACAATAAAATCAGGGCAACAAAAGGAAATAAATGAATATTTAAAAAACAAATAAACAAAAAAACCTTTACAACCATGCTTGTGTAATGTTGCAACTTGACTATACTGATATAAACAATCATTGCATTTTATTTTCAACTTTAGTATCATTGTCTTGAGAGAATGTTGATTGATAGGATTGTTGTCATCAGGGTACATTTACAAATTTCCCTCAGATAAAAGTATCAGAACATTTTATCCTTCACCAACCTTCATCTTATGCCTCTATAGAGCCTTTGATTCTCAACCTCCCCTTAGTGCTCCTCCCTTCTCCACTTCGGAGTCCTTGGAATGTCCATTTGAGATTTCCCCCTTTATTATTCTTTACTTTGTCTCCTTGCATTGTAAAACTGCAGAGTAAATTTACATACACAATATTTTATTATGTGAGAAAGTAGTTCAGCCAATGTTTTAAGAAGTCATACAACATTTGTTTCTGGATTTTAGAAAGATATGAATATATTTTTATTATTATGTTCTCTCAAAGTTCATATGTTAAAGCTTTAACCCCTAGTCCCTCAAAATGTTACCAAGCTTGGAGAGAGTACATTTAAGAGATAATTAAGTTAAATGAAAGCTTTGGGTTGTTCCTAATCCAATCTGACTGGTGTCCTTATAAATAAAGATTAGGACACATAAGGTGACACCAGGGACATTAGTATATAGAGGAAAGATTATTTGAGGACATAGCAAGAAGGCAACCATCTGTCAGACAAGGAAATAGACCTCAGAAGAAACTTAAGTTTGCTAAAATTTTGATCTGGGTCTTTTAGCCTCCACATTTGTGAGAAATAAATTTCTGCTGTTTAAGCCATTCAAACTGTGATGTTTAATTCAAGCACTCCCAAACAAATATATTTCATTTTATGTAAGATACAAAAAGAAACTGGTTCTAAATGGTGATCTTAAATATAGAAGAAACTATTAAGTTGCTGGCATTGTTACAGAATTATAAGAAAAGTAATGAAACACAAACTCGACAACAGGCTTCCATTATTGAAGGACCCTTTAGAACTCTAAGAAGAAATAAAATGGATCATGGAACTATAGGCATATATCTCTTATAGTGAAGATTTTCAGTAAACTATGTATTTAATAACATTATTAATTCCCAATATTATATGAATCTATGAAAAATTCATTTATTTGACAAAAAATTTAGATTTGACACTACTAGGGATTGCAATATATTAGGGTATATTGGTTCAAATAAATAAGTCTATTGTAAAACATTAGATGGTTCAATTTCCAATTTAGTAATGAAGTTATTTACTGATTTTAAGTTTATCACTGCTTTAAATGCTCAAGAAGCTTTATTTTTCTCTATTTTCTTTTTAATTTTATTTATTTTCCCTTTTGTTGCACTTGTTTTTTTGTTATTGTTGTTGCTGTTGATGTCATTGTTGTTAGATTGAACAGAGAGAAATGGAGAGAGGAGGGGAAGACAGAGAGGGGGAGAGAAAGATAGACACCTGCAGACCTACTTCACTCAGATCCTTGCTTCCTGCCACATGTGTGTGTTTAACCCACATGTGTTTAACCCTATCGCCTAACTCCCTGTTCTCTGTTTTCTTAAAGTTATCTTTATATCTTTATTGCCATCAGGGTTACCACTGGGGCTCAATACCTGCATAATAAATCCACAGGCCCCCCCCCCCCCCGCTTTTTCTCACTTTTATTTGATAGGACAGAAAGAAATTGAGAAGGGCAGTGGCACACCCAGTTAAGCACACATAGTAGTAAACACAAGGACTAGGTGCAAGGATCTGGGTTCCAGCCACTGTCTCCCCACCACAGGGGGTATGCTTCACAAGCAGCGAAACAGGTCTGCAAGCTCCTTCCTTCATTCTTTCCTTCCTTGCTTCCTTCCTTCCTTCCTCTTTCTTTCTCTCTCTCTCTCTCTTTCTTTCTTTCTTTCTTTCTTTCTTTCTTTCTTTCTTTCTTTCTTTCTTTCTTTCTTTCTTTCTATCATCTCCCCTCCTCTCTCAATTTCCCTCTATCCTATGAATAATAATAATAATAATAAAAAGGCCACCAGGAGCAGTGGATTTGTAGTGCTGGCACTGAGACTGAACCCTACCAATAAACTTAAAGGCAGAGAGAGAGAGAGAGAGAGAGAGAGACCTGAAGCACTGCTTCACTACTTATGAAGTTCACCCTCTATAGGTGAGATCTAAAGGGTTTGAACTCCAACTCATGAGCATGATAATGTGTGCGCTCGATTGCATGTTTCTGGCTCCAAGAAGCATCATTTTTTTTAAATCACATCTTAAATTTGAATAGACTTTTCCATACAATTAATTTATCCATTTGTTTTTATTGTAGATTCATTCAAATGACCAGACTGTACTATCTTAGTGAAAATATATATATTTTTAAGTTTATTTTGAGAGAAAGAGAGAGAGAGAGAGGCAGACCAGAGCAGTTTTCTGTTATGCTCAGTGCTGAGGATTGGATCAGGAGAGGCCTCACATGTACCTCTGAGTCACCTTGTTATCCATATTTTTTTAAATTCTTTTCATCAAATTAGTAATTCTTGGTGTAACTTTGCTAAGCTTGGCTATACCTACTCCATCAGTCAAGGCAATAGGTTAAATTACTGAAATAGACATAGTAATCTCTCTGTTCTAGCTTCAATATCTGTTTTTTGATGCATTTGTCTCAGATAATCTTACTGTATTTGTATATGTGGCACCAGGAGCCCATAAATGATGAAAGATTCTATTACTCTTGGGCTATTTTTTTCATTCTTTATGATATTTGCAGTATAAAGATAATATATTCTTTATAACATACAAAGTTATATTCTTTACAACATACAAAGAGATGAAGAGATGTGGAAAAGGAATAGAAGGAAGGAGGGGAGAGAGAGAGAGAGTGAGAGAGACGAAGAGAGAGAGAAGAGCCCTACCATTGTGGATCACTGCCTGGTGTCTTGATGCTCCCTTGAAGTGATGGTGCTCAAATATGATTCCTTGAAAGTGACAAATTTGTATATTTTTCTGGATGATCTATCTCCAGTTCTCTCAAATTATAAAGCACAATGTAGATATTTTTATTACATTATAATACATTCTGAAGGACTGTTTCACATTCCCTGATCTCAAAATATGTGCAAATTATAGTAACTAAAACAATATAACATAGCAAAAGTAGACACAAATGAGTAGATTAGAATTAATAGAAAATAAATTCTCAGAAATAACATCTCATGTATGTGGAAAATTAATGTGTGAAAAGGGCCCAAGAAACCATAATTGCAAAAGAAAAATCTCTTTGGTAAGTGTTTTTGGAAAAACTAGATAGCCATATGCAAATAAATGCAATCTGATTGCCATCTCACACTCTGTAGTAACATTAATTTAAAATGAAATCAAAGACTTTGGATGTTAAATTTTAAGCCATAAAATGCACTGAAGAAAAAAAAAATAGGCAAAACACTAATGATACTGGCTTTGGGTTGTATTGAAGTTATCAATTATAAAAGCAAGGTAGCCAAGAAAAAATATAAGCAATTGAGGTTACGTCAAAATAAGCTCAGCACAGCAAGATAAGTTAATATCAAAACACAAGGAGAGCCAGAGAGCTAGCTCACTGGGTATGGAACATGGTTTGTTATGCACAAAATCTAAATTCAAGTTCTAACACCACAAGTGAGTGCCACAGCACTGGAGGAAGTTCTGTTTCACTCTTTGACCCTATAGTGATACATGTACAATGCCCCAGCTCCTAAAAAGTGCAACCTATGAAATAGGTAGAAATAGAAAATAATATGCCTCTGATTAAAGACTAATATTCAGGGTATAAGAATAAGTTATCACTTTCAATACCAAAAAAAAAAAATGACTACACCAAAAAGTTGGAAAAACTGAAGACACTTCTCCAAAGAGAACATACAGATAAGCAAAAGGTGCATAGAGAAATATGCATCATCATTATTACTAGAGAAAAACAAATCAAAACAACACTCAGATACTATGTCACATTTGTGAGAATAATTCATACTACAAAGGTCAGAAACAGCAAATTCCATCAAGGATGTGGAGAAAAGGGGACCCTCATACATTGTTAATGGATATGGACTCTACAGAAAACAGTACGGAGATTACAACTAAATTTTCATAGTATATAAAGTAAATTGCTGTAGTGTTTTTGTCATTTATTTAGAGAAGGGAATTAATTGAAACACATAAATATGAAATGATTATAATTACCTGCCCTTATGTAGAGGTGATCAAAAGGCCCAAGATTTTGTATCTTTTTTTAAACAATGGCATCTTATCTGTCCTTGGGCAAATAATTTCAATTTAGAGGGCTGAGATGAAAATCCCTATTTTATAAACAGTCAGAATTACTCCTGAAAATTCATGCAAACATACACATACAACACAACACAACACCTTAGTCTTGATATGTAAACTTTAAACATACATGAGGGACGGTGGGAAAATAGCCCTAGGTAAGTTCACAAGCCTCACAAGCCTCATGTACCCTTAGACTAGGATTTCATAAGCAGGCAGATATTTTCCTGAGAGTGTGAAGCATTAAAAAAAAAAAAAAAAAAAGAGGTCCAGGAGGTGACGAAGTGGTAAAGCTTTGGACTCTCAAGCATGAGGTCCCGAGTTTGATCCCTGGCAGCACATGTGCCAAGAGTGATGTCTGGTTCTTTCTCTCTCTTCCTCTCTCATAAATAAATAAAATCTTAAAAAAAAAGAAATAATATATATGAAATGCTAATGTTTTTCACTAATAATTAAACTGGGTAAGAAAATTCATATGTAATCTTTTAGTTGTCTTATAATATTCCCTCAAAAGAAAACAAAACTCAAGATACTGCTATAACTCCTCCATCTCAAATCTGATTGTCCAGCTTCATATATATGAGGATTAACATGCCGTTTCTTTTTTTCTCAGCCTTCCTACTTATAGACATTAAGACAAAAATTGTTATTTTTAGTATAAGAAGAAAATGTCAAAAGTTTATAAAACATTGTAGAAGAAACATTTGAAAGTGGGCCCTACCCTAGGGTCCCAGGACTGGGGCCCACTTTCCTGTATGCCTCTCCCAATTCTTATCAAATAATATTGCATCTGCTGATTGCAACCTAATCAACGAGTGCCACCCCAGCATGCTTCACTTCAGACTGTGTCTAGAGACTTCAGGTGTGGAACGACAACCCTTCAGCTCCATCACTCGGGTGAGAACTTTATTCCTATTCCTATTCCTATTCCTATTCCTATTCCTATTCCTATTCCTATTCCTATTCCTATTCCTATTCCTATTCCTATTCCTATTCCTATTCCTATTCCTATTCCTATTCCTATTCCTATTCCTATTCCTATTCCTATTCCTATTCCTATTCCTATTCCTATTCTCTAATTCCATCCTAGGTGGTTCACTTCCTAACAAAGTCCCCAAACCTAGATATACACCAGGTTCCAGGAAATAGAGCATATGTTCACAGGTACCCATAAACTAGGGCAAATATATACCTGAAAGCAGTAGTACACTAGAGTTTGCAGTGAGTACCCCCCAACACTTCCTCTCCACTATTCCAACCTTTGTGTCCATGATTGCTCAACAATTTGTTTGGCTTTGTATGTTAACTCTCTTTTCAGCCACCAGGTTCCAGATGCCATCAGGATGCCAGCCAGGCTTCCCTGGATTGAAGACCCCACCAATGCATCCTAGAGCTCCACTTCCCCAGAGACTCACCTTTCTAGGGAAAGAGAGAGGCAGACTGGGAGTATGGATCTACCAGTCAATGCCCATGTTCAGTGGAGAAGCAATTACAGAAGCCAGACCTCCCACCTCCTGCAACCCACAATGACTCTGGGTCCATGCTCCCAAAGGGATAGAGAATGGGAAAGCTATTGGGCAGGGGATGGGATATGAAGGCAGGAATTGTGTGGAGTTGTACCCCCCCCCCATCCTATGATTTTGTTAATGTCTCCTTTCTTAAATAAATTAATTAATTAAAAAAAAAGAAGAAACATTTGAATGAGTGTTCTAGAATCCTGAAATAAGAACTAGCAGAAATATGGTTATGTAAATGAATCCAGTGTGCAAAGCATGTGATCTGGCATCATTTCTACCCATCAATACAGCATAATTAGTGGTAGGTAAGTTAGGTTGTAAACTGTGAGAAAAACAACATATTTTCCAGCTCTGACTCCTAGCTCTGCTGCAGACAGCTGGGAATGTTTTCCAGAAATAGAAGAGATCTGTAACAAACAATAAAATATAGGCAATGAGAGGTATGATTATCTCTTTATCACATCTGTTATCACTGCACATATTGATAGATTTGTCAGAATGCCATGTGAATCGGAAGGCATGTGTCACACCCTGTGGGTATGCCCAGTACTGGAGAATTTATTGCTTCGTTAAAAATGTCAAAATTAAATTTACATTTCCTTATAACTTCAAATAAGATTTAGAATTCTACATAATAATTATGTGCTTCTACTATACGATTTTACTTCTATCTTCAGTCATTGCTTAAAAAAAATAAAAGATGTCACTCAGTTTTTTTATGAATCAGGGACCCAATGGCTTAGTTGTATATACTTAATAGTCTGATGATACTGAAACACTAAAATTCAAACAATAAAACCGGCTGGTGATTTATTTAACTTTCTCTTCTTTTCTATTCAAATAGGAAAGTAAAACAATTGTTCATTTTGCTCACTTCTGTGCCTTATGCTGTGACATGGAATATTTACATGACTTGAAGTCTAAATAGTACCATTTCTTTTTTTAAAAAATATTTATTTATTTATTCCCTTTTTGTTGCCCTTGTTGTTTTATTGTTGTTTTCTGTCTTTGTTGTTGGATATGACAGAGAGAAATGGAGAGAGAAGGGGAAGACAGAGGGGGAGAGAAAGATAGACACCTGCAGACTTGCTTCACCACCTGTGAAGTGACTCCCCTGCAGATGGGGAGTCAATAGTACCATTTCTAAATGGTTACAAAACCAAGGTTCTAGTTCAACTCTTAGAAATTGTATTATCTTTAGGAATCATTATATTTCACCCCAGGGTATTGTTATATCAAGTAAAATAAAATATTAAAATATTTTGTGAATTAGAGTGGTATTTATTTGCTTAACAGTATAAAATATCTATAAGCATAGTATTCCTAGTATAATATGTTAGACTAGAGGCATATTGAAACTAGTTCCAATACTCTATGTTCAATAAGTACAATAAGGGTTTGCTTTGAATTAGTATGTAGAAATATAAAACTGCTTTGTTAGGAAGTCGGGCAGTAGGGCAGCAGGTTAAGCACATGAGTCGCCAAGCACAAGGACCCAAGGACCAGAGTAAGGATCCTGATCAAGCCCCCGGGCTCCCCACCTGCAGAGAAGTCGCTTCACATGAGGTAAAGCAGGTCTGTGGGTGTCTTTCTCTCCCCCTCTCTGTCTTCCCCTCCTCTCTCTGTTTCTCTCTGTCCTATCCAACAATGATGACAGCAATAACAAGGGCAACAAAAGGAAATAAATATTAAAAATTTAAAAAAACTGCTTTGTTAAAAGTAGTGGTAGACTTCATATATTAGATCCAAACTATATAAAGAGCTCATGAAACGAATAGCCCTATAATAAAATGGGGAAAAGACATGGATAGGATTTTCATTAAAGAAAATATTGACATGGACAGAAGATATATATATATATATATATATATATATATATATATATATATATATAACTCAAGGTCATTATCAAATTACTTCAAAGCAAGATGAGATACAGCATCATACATGCAATAATGCAGTATATTACATGGACAGAAACAAGTTTCAGAGAGAATGTGAGGAGAAAAATAAAAAACCTTCTATGCTGTTAGTAGGAATGTAAATTGGTTCATCTTTTGTATAAAACAATTTAAGATTCTTCAGGGAGGGCACAACTAAGATGGAGACTTGGAGACAGCACAAGACAAAACTGAGATACCACCTCACCCCTGTGAGAATGGCATACATCAAAAAGGACAGCAGCAACAAATGCTGGAGAGGCTGTGGGGACAGAGGAACCCTTCTGCACTGTTGGTGGGAATGTAAATTGGTCCAACCCCTGTGGAGAGCAGTCTGGAGTAATTACTCAGTAATTTCTCTCCTAGAGATATACCCCAAAGACTCTGTAACACCTAACCAAAAAGATATGTGTACACTGATGTTCATATAATGTGGCTCTTAAAAACAATAAACCCACTTTCTCTGACTCATCTTAGGTGGAGCTAGAAGGAATTATGTTAAGTGAGATAAGTCAGAAAGATAAAAGTGAGTATGGGATGGTCCCACTCATAAACAGAAGTCGAGAAAGAAGAACAGAAAGGGAAACTCAAAGGAGGATTTGACCGAGTTTGAAGTAGGGCACCAAAGTAAAAATCTGTGGGTGGAGGGTGAGAGTAGATGTTCAGCTTCATGGGGGCGGTGGTGTTCGGAGCACAGTCCTTTGGTGGTAGGAAGGGTGTTGATTTACACTCCTATTAACTTGTAGTCTCATAAATGACTATTTAATTAATATGAGAGGGGGAAAAACTGATTGAATGTCTCAGACCTTCTAATGCACAGACCATAGGCTGAGTATATGTTCCTTCAGTCTATGAACTTAAGACTTCAAACGTATAACCAGACTGAATTTTAACAGTGGTCTCAAATTGTTAATACATTTCTAATAATTACTTGTTCTTGAAATGTGGACTTTTCTAAAAGCTTAGACTGGGGAGAAAAGAAAAAAACAGTGGTGTTACATTATAAGACACAGCTATATATATAAATAATGTCAAAGGACATAAATTATGTTGATGCCATGTATGATACAGCAAATCCTAAAAGATGGGATCTTCAAATTTAATCCAATTGCCAAATAATTTGATTATAGCAATATCTATCTATTGCCTTCTTAAATCCTAAGAGCAGGAACATCCCACTTCCTCTATAAAGTACATATTTCCCCCAGTCCTGGAACCTCTAGGGTGAGGCTCACTTTCCTGCATGATTCTCTCAGTTCATACCAAATAATACTTCATCTGCTGATTTTAACTTAATCAATGCAACACAGATCACCTCAGCATGCTTTACTTCAGACTATGTCCAGATATCAGGTGTGGAATGTCAACCCTTTAGCCTTATTACTCGGGCGAGACCTTTTCTTTCTCATAGAATTCTCTAATTCCATTCCAGGTGGTTCACTTCCTAACAAAGCCCCCAAACCTAGATATAGACCAGGTCCCATGAGATAGGGCATATGTTCACACGTATCCATAAACTAGGGCAAAATATATACCTGAAAGCAAAAGTGCACAATAGTCTGAAGTGAGTCAATAAATTAAACAAGAAAGTAGAAAGACCTGGAGTAGGGCACCAAAGTAAAAACCCTGGGGTGAGGGTGAGGGTGGATATTTGGCTTCCAGGGGTGGTGGGGGGAGGTAGGGGATAGGGAGGTAGGATGGAATACAGTATTCTGGTGGTGCGAATGGTGTTTATGTACACTCCTATTAATTTGTAGTCATATAAATATCTATTTAATTAATATGAGAGGGGAAAAATTGATTGTATGCCTCAAACTTTTTAAAGCACAGACTGAGTCTTTTTAATACATAGGATGAGTCTTTGATATGTTGACTCTCTCAAAAGCCTAGACCAGGAAGAACAGAAGCAACCAGTGACACAGCTATATAAAGTAGTGTCAAAGGACATAAATTATGGTGATATTGGGTATTATACAGCAAATCCTAACAAAGGGATCTTTCAAAGTTAAACCAATTACCAAACAATGTGATTATAACAATAGCTATCTATTGCCTTCTTGAACCCAAAGACAGCAGGGAAATTACATTTCCACTCTAGAGCCTTTATTTCCCCCCACTCCTGGAACTTTAGGGTGGGCTGCAATTTCCCGCATGCTTCTCTCAACTCATACCAAATAACATTGCATCCGCCAATCCCAACCTAATCAACACAACAAGTAGCACCTCAGCATGCTTCACTTCAGACTGTGTCCAGAGACTTCAGGTGCAGAATGACAACCCTTCAGCTTCATTACTCGGGTGAGACCTTTCCTTTCAAAGTCCCAAAACCTAGATATAGACCGGTCCTGTGAGACAGAGTCTATTCACACTTATCCATAAACTAGGGCAAACTGTATACCTGAAAACAAAAGTACACAATAGTCTGCAGTGAGTACCCCCCAACACTTCATCTGCACTATTCCAGTCTTTAGGTCCATGATTGTTCAACAGTTTGTTTGGCTTTGTATGTTAACTCTTTTCAGACACCAGGCTCTAGATGCTAGCATGATGCCAACCAGACTTCCCTGGACGGATGAATTTACCAATATGTCCTGGAGTTCCACTATGCCAGAGCCCCACCCTACTAAGGAAAGAGAGAGGCAGGCTGAGAATATGGATTGACCAGAATATGGATGTCCATGTTTAGCAGGGAAGCAATTACAGAAGCCAGACCTTCCATCTTCTGCATCCCACAATGACCTTGGGTCCACACTCCCTGAGGGATAAAGAACAGTAAAACTATCAGGGGAAAGGATGGGATATGGAGATCTGGTGGTGGGAATTGTGTAGAGTTGTACCCCTCTTGTCCTATGGTTTTGTTAATGTCTCCTTTTTTAAATAAATAAAGAAAGAAAAACAAAGATACTTTAAAAAAAAAAAAAAGTAGAAAGACCTAAAAAGACACCATAAAGTTCCTAATGAAATAGTCTACTTAGACCTAGACACCCTCCTCATCTACTTCCTAGTACATTTCCCTCAGTCATTCCAAAGCTAACCCTTTATCAAAGTAAGTACTACAAAAGCTGAATAAGGGCAAGAGACTGGAATACTTTAATGATGACTCTTTAGTCACTATCAGGCCACCCGATCAGCTAGGGCCCTAGTCAGGGAGTCGTGAGATTCCCAAGCACACATGATGGGCCTAGACCTCAAATAGATCTCTCTCTCCATTGTCACTGGTAATCTTCACCAGGAACAACACAATAGACCCTTTGTGGGCCCCCATAGGACCTTGCCTTCAATGTGGATTAACAACCTTAGAGAATGTTAACTCTTCCAAAGGGAGGCTAGATAACATACTCTATCTATCACCTGAGGAAGATGGGTCCTGAAATTAGGGCAGTTTGGAGCGTTCTGACTCATGACCACAGAATGTGAGGTCGGACATACAGGGATGTAGAGGTTACATAGGCTCCTAAGATAAATATGGGCCCTAGATCAAATTGATGGGGTCTACAGTCAACAATATTTATATACCTTTCCCCTATTTGGGAGCTACTCTTTTCCCTGATCCCTTTTTCTAGCCATGACATCATCTCACCAGACAATAACTTGGGTCCACCTGCATAGCAGATATCAGACTCAGAAAAAAAAAAAAAAGAAACTAGTGTAGTCATAGGCCCTTTGGAATACAACAAAAATAGACCTACTAGCCATCTTCAAAATGGAGACCCCAAATTCTCATCTGTAATATTTCAGCCTCAGGTTCATGATTAGTCAACAATTTGTTTGGCTTTATATGTTAACTCTTTTTTCAGCCATCAGGTTCCAGATGCTAACATGATGCCAACTGAACCTCCCTGGTCAGATGACTAATGTGTCCTGAAGCCGTAATTGCTGAGAGCCCCGCTCCACTAGGGAAAGAGAGAGACAAGCTGGGAATATGGATCAACCTGTCAATACCCATGTTCGGTGGGGAAGCAATTACAGAAACCAGATCTTTCACCTTCTGACCTAATGACCTTGGTTCCATACTTCCAGAGGGATAAAGAATAGAGAAGCCTTCAAGGGAGGGTATGGGATATGGAGTTCTGGTGGTGGGATTTGTGTGGAGTTATGCCCCTCTTATCCTATGGTTTTGCCAGTGTTTCCTTTTTATGAATAAAACTTAAAAAAAAAAGATTCTTCAGTACATTAGAAATGGCCCTATCTTATGATTCAGCAATTGTTCTCTTAGGGCTTGATCCAAAGAATGACAAAACACCTATACAAAGAGTTCTTTGGCCACTTGTGTTGATAGTAGTATTTTCTGCAACAGACTGAATTTGGAAATAACTCATATTTCTAATAACAGATGATAACTGCTTTGAAAGAAATGGTGAAATCTCCTCCCCCTTTTTAACAACTCATAGAAGTCACAAGTTACTAAAAATTATATATCTGAAGGACGAATACCAGATGGCTTCACTCATATGTGGATTTAAAAAAACAAATAAAGGGTGAAAACAAGGCAAAAATTAGACTAGTTGTGAGGTATTGGAGCAGAGTCAAGGGTGCTCAGGGGGCAGATGGAAGCAGTGTGACAGAATGTGGGGATCCAGTTCAAGATGGTGAAAGACTTTAGTTGGAACAGCTCTCATGTTACCACAACTATCTTATAAATTAGTACTTTCCCCATAAAATGATAAAAAATGTTTATTTGGTGGTGAGTACGGTATAGAACTATATCTTTTAATACTACAATCTAGTAAGCCACTATTAATCACAAATAAGTAAAAAAAAGTAAAATTAAAACAATGTATAAGCTGAAAAATCAAAAACAGAAAGCAAAGAACAAGAGAAGCAGTGGAGGTAGAAGTGCAGAAGAAGAGAGAGAAGAGAAAAAAAGAAGAATGCAGTGTTTCATGGAGAGAGGGAACCTGCTCTCCTGTTTCTAGGTATCTCTGAGGTCAGTAGGTGAGGCTTGGACAAACTCACCCACTTTAAAGCACCACTAAAATATGTTTAATTTTAGGAGGTCCACAGTAGCTCACGAGGTTAAGTGTGAAGCACTAGGGTCAGCACAAGGCTTCCCACCTGCAAGGAGAGTCTCTTCACAAACCCTGAATCAAGTCTGCAGGTGTCTTTCTCTCTTCCTCTCTGTCTATCCCTTCTCTCTCAATTTCTCTGTCCTATAAACAACAACAATGGGGAAAAAAGTGGCCGCCAGGATCAGTGGATTCATAGTTCAGGCATGAAGCCCCAGTAATAACCCTGAAGGCAAATATAAACATATATATATTTAATTTTAAGGGGAATGTCTGCCATACCTCAGTCTAGTCATTTAGCCTTTCTGGAATACTGATTTTGTAGCAACATAAAGATATTAGAGTCAATGGTGACTCTAGTCTTATAATAGTCTACCAAATTCACTTTGATTATTATTCACTGTGTTGAGGTATGAATAAAAGGTTCAAAAAGTGTTTCTAGACTTAGCATTTTCCATTTGCATGTGACTTGATGAAATTGAAACTGTCTTCAGCACTGGCTTCCTTAGTTAGTTTTATCGTTAAAGAGTCTGTTACAAAGTACTCTCTATTTAGTATATTTATTTATTTATTGGGGGATTGATATTTTAAAGTCTACAGTAAATACAATAGTTTGCACATACATAACATTTCTCAGTTTTCCACATGACAAAACAACCCCCACTATGTCCTCTGTCATCCTTTTCCAGGACCTGTACTCTCCCCTCAAACCCACCCCAGATTTTTTTACTTTGGTGCTATACACCAACTCCAGTTTAGGTTCTACTTGTGTTTTCTCTTCAGATCTTGTTTTCAACTTCTGTCTGTGAGTGAGATCATCCCATATTCATCCTTATGAATTTTTCAAGCTACATCCAAGATCCGCTGAAAAAGTTTAAGTCACCATTTTTAATAGCTGAGTAGTATATATATATATACCACAACTTGCTCAGCCACTCATCTGTTGCTGGACAACTGGGTTGATTCCAGGTTATGGCTATTACGAATTGTGCTGTTATAAAAATAGGTATACACAGATCTTTTTGGATGGGTGTGTTGGGTTCCTTAGGATATATCCCCAGGAAAGGAATTGCAGAATCATAGGGTAGGTTTATTTCTAGCCTTCTGAGAGTTCTCCAGACTGCTTTCCACAGAGATTGGATCAATTTACATTCCCACTAGCAGTGCAGGAGGGTTCTTTTGTCCCCACAACAACTTCAGCATTTGCATTGCTGCTACCTTTTCTGATGTATGACATTTTCACAGGAGTGAAGTGCTATCTTATTGTTGTCTTTATTTGACAATCAAAGACTTGAAGAATGTTTTCATATGTTTCTTGGCCTTTTGGATATTTTCTGTGGTGAATATTCTGTTCATGCCCTCTTCCCATTTTTGGAATCGGTCGTTTGTTTCCTTATTGAGTTTGGCAAGCTCTTTATATATTTTGGTTATTAAATTCTAGTCTGATATATGGCATGTAAAGATCTTCCCCAGTTCTGTGAGGGGTCTCTTTGGGTAGTGGTTTCTTCTGCTGTGCAGAAGCTTTTTAACTTGATGTAGACCCATAGGTTTATACTTGCCGTAGTCTTCTGTGTCATTGGATTTTTTTCATTGAATATGTCTTTAAAATTTATGCTGAAAAGAGTTCTGCCAATATTTTCCTTTAAGCATCTGATAATTTCTGGTCTAACATCCAAGTGCTTAATCCACTTGGAATTTAATTTTGTGTTTGGTGAAATATAGTGGTTCAGTTTCATTCTTCTGCATGTTTCAACACATTTTCCAACACCATTTGTTGAAGAGACTCTGCTTTCCCCATTTAAAAGTTTGGGCACCTTGGTCAAAGATTAGATGTCCATAGGTGTAGGGGCTTACTTCTGGGCTCTCAATTCTATTCCAGTGGTCAGTGTGTCTATTCATGTTCCAGTACCAAGCAGTTTTAATGACAACGGCCCTATAATACAATTTGAGATCTCGGCGTGTGATGCCTACAGTTCTGTTCTTTCTTCTCAAGTTTGTTTTGGCAATTTGAGGTCTTTTCTGGTTACAGATAAACACTTGTAGTATTTGTTCTGTTCACCCAAAAATGTTGCTGGGATCTTGATGGGGATGGCATTAAATATGTATATGACTCAGGTTAGTATATTCATAAACATGGAATATCTTTCCACTTCTTTGTGTCTTTTTCTATTTCCTTGAGTAGTGAATTTATACAATTCTTTCACTTCTTTGGTTAGGTTTATTCTTGATATTTTATTTATTTATTTATATTTTTTGCTATGGTGAAAGGAATTGATTTCTGGATTTCATCTTCTAACTTAGTGTTTGCATAGAGGAATGCCACTGACTTTTCTATGTTAATTTGCAACCTGACACAATACTGTATTGCCTGATGATTTCCAAAATCTTCTTGCTGGATTCCTTAGGGTTTTCTATGTATACTGTCATGTCATCTGCAAATAGGGAGAGTTTGACTTCTTCTCTTCCAGTCTATATCCCTGTAATTCCTTGCTCCTGCCTGATTGCTATGGCAAGAACTTCCAACACTATGTTGTATAGTAATGGTGATAGTGGGCAGACCTGTCTTGTATCTGATCTGAGGGGAAATGCTTCCAGTTCTTCACCATTAAGTATGACGTTGGCTATAGGTTTGCTTTATATAGACTCCACTATCTTGATGAATTTTTCCATCTATTCCCATTCTTTTTGTAGCATTTAGATCATGAAGGGATGTTGGATTTTGTCAAAGGCTTTCTCAGCATCTATTAATATGACATGTGGTTTTTGATCTTGCTTTTATTGATATGGTGGATCACATTGATTAATTTAAGTATATTAAACCAGCCTTAAATCCCTGGGATAAACCCCACTTGGCCATGATGAACAATATTTTTAATATACTGCTATATCTGGTTGGCTAGAATTTTGTTCCGTATTTTAGCATCTATGTGCATCATAGATATTGGTCTGTAGTTTTCTTAATTGGTTGTTTCACTGTCTGCTTTAGGTATCAGAGTGATATTGGCTTTATAGTAGCTGGAAGGGAGTATTCCTGTGTTTTCAATCTTCAAGAAGACTTTTAAAAGTAGAGGTATTAGTTCTTCTTTGAAATTTTTGTAGAATTCATTTGTAGAATCATCTTGTCCAGGACTTCTATTCTTGGGAAAGTTTTTGATAACTGTTTCAATTTTATTAGCTGTGATGGGCCTATTCATGTTATCTAGTTCCTCTTTACTTAATTTTGGAAGTTGGTAGGTATCTAGGAAATTGTCCATTTCTTCCAGTTTCTCTAGCTTGGTGGCATATAGTTGTTCATAGAAGCCTCGCATGATATGTTAAATTTCTGCAGTGTCTGTTGTGATATCTCCTATTTCATTCACAATCCGATTTGTTTGGTTCTTCTCCCTTTTTTCTTTTGTGAGTCTGGCTAAGGTTTGTCGATTTGAATTTTGTTCATTCTTTCTAAGAACCAATATTTCCTTATTTCCTTTCCTTGATCTTTTGTATGTTTTTTTTTTTATTTTCAATGTTACTTATTTCTGCCGTAACTTTCATTATTTCTGTCCTTCTGGTTACTTTAGGGTTCCTTTGTTTTTCTTCTTCTAGGACTTTAAGATATGCCATCAGGTTGTTTATTTGTGCTTTTTCTTGTTTCCTACTGTGTGCTTGTATGGCTATGAACGTCCCTCTCAATACAGCCTTATGTGTGTCCTAAATATTTTGATAGCTTGTGTCTTCATTTTCATTGAATTCTGGAAACATGTTGCTTTTTTCCTTTATTCTCTCTGATCTAGTAGTTGTTAAATAGGGAACTACTGAGCTTCCACATTTTGGGACTATTACTAATCCTATGTTTATTGTTAGGTGTTATTTTAATTACACTGTGGTCTGAGAAGATGCTTGGGCTGATTTCAATGCTCTTGAATTTGCTGGTGCTGTCTTTATGACCTAACATATAGTCTATCCTTGAGAATGACCCATGTGGAATGTATATTCCAATTTCTTGGAAACTGGTGAATGACTCTGAAAATGTCCAATAGTTCTAGTTGTTCTATATCCTCATTTACCTCCCTCTTTCTTTATTAATTTTCTGCCTGGATGATCTGTCATGCTGAGAGAGTGCAGTGTTGAAATCCCCTACTATGACTGTGTTGCTTTTAATATATTGCTGTAGCTCTTTCAGTAGATGTTTGATGTATTTAGATATCTTCTCATTGGGTGCATAGATGTTATTAATTGCTTAGTCCTCTTGGTTGACTGATCCTCTGAGCATTAAGTAATGTCCATCCCTATCTTTTTAAATTTTATTTATTTTAAAGTTATCATGTCAGATATGAGAATAGCTGTTCCTGCCCTTTTTTTTTGGTTCATTGGCTTGTATGATAGTTTTCCACCTTTCACTTTGAGTCTGTGTCTGTCTTGTTGAGTTAGGTGGGTTTCCTGAAGATAGCATATTGTTGGGTTGTGTTTTCTGATGCATCTTCCTACTCTGTGCCTTTTAATAGATGAATTCAGTCCATTGTCATTTATTGATATCAAAGATTGAAAATATTTTAATGCCATTCTTGTAGATTTTTAGAGTGTTCTGATATATGGCCTACTTATGGTGTTCTGACTATGTATAGGAGACCTTTCAGAACTTCTTTCAGGGTAGGCTTGGTGATAGTTGTTTTTTTCTACTATTTATTGTCTGAGAAGGTTTTTATGCCTCCATCTAGTTTGAATGATAGTCTAGCAGGATACAGTAATCTTGGTTGAAAGCCTTTCTCATTGAGCACTTCATAGATATCTTTCCATTCTCTTCTGGCCTGTAGTGTTTGTGTGGAGAAGTCTGCTGTTAAGCTTATGGGTTTTCCTCTGTAAGTGGCTTTGTTTTTCTGTTGCAGCCTTTCTTTATCCTTATTTCTTTCCATTCTAAATATGATATGTCTTAGTGTCTTTGGGTCTGGGTTAATTCTGCTTTGGACCCTCTGGGCTTCTTGAACCTTTATGTCTTGATGTTATCTGGACTAGAGAAGTTCTCTGCTATTATGTCCTGAAGAATGCTTTCTTCCCCTGCCTCTCTTTCTTCCTCTGGTAAGCCAATAATGCATATATTATTTCTTTTGAAGTCATCCCATAGGTCTCTGTTGTTATTTTCAGCATCTCTTAATCTCTTTTTGAGATCTCTTACTTCTTTTTGAATTGTCTCTAATTCACCCCTGATCTTGATAATTCTGTCTTCAGCCTCATTTATTGTATTCTCTCTCCCCTCTACTGTTTTCTGTAGTTCATCTATTCTGTTATCCTATTCTGATACTGTTTTAGCTTGTTCAGCTAGTTGTTTCCTTAGCTCAGCTTTTTCTCTTTCAGTTCTCTAATGACCTTGACATGATTAGTGTTTTCTTCCAGAACGTCATTTTTTGTTTCTGCATTTCTGATTACAATTCTTTCACAGACTCTTTGCCTACTCCTGTAACTATTTCCTTAACTAGCATTTGTATGTTTACCTCATTATTTTGTGCTTCAGCCTTTGGGGGGCTTTTAGCTGGTTTGTTTAAAAAATTTTTATTTATAAAAAGGAAACATTGACAAAACTGTTGGATAAGAGGGGTACAGCTTCGCACAATTCCCACCACCATACCTCCATATAACAACCCTTCCCCTAATAGCTTGCCTACTCTTTAGAGAGTAGGAAAGTTATCAAGGTTAGCTGGATTTTTATCCTAGTTAATTTATTCAATATTTCATCATGTTGGTTTAACCATCCTATACAGTATGTTATGAGGTGAAATCTCAGTACTTTGCAAATTACTGATCACTCTTGCCTGGATTGACTTGTATCTAAGTAAGGTACTTAAAGAGTTCACAGTTGTGGAAATTAACAGTTGTTTCAGTATTATTTTAATCCCTCAGTTGGAGTACAGAGGTTGTTAAAAGCCTCTTTTGTTCTTTTTGTTCCTTGTAGGCTATGGGAGCCTGAGGGCTTTTAAACTTCATGAAAGCTTCTTAGCTTAATCCCTCACTCCTGACCAAGAGATAAAGCAAGCAGGGTGGGAGAGAGATAGCACAGTGATTATGCAAAGAGACTCTTCCACCCCAAGGATCCAAAGCTCTGGGCTCATTTCAGCTTCTCTGCCAAGCCAGGCAGCACAGCTGGGCTTAGAAACAATTCCCATTTATAGTCTGTAAATTATGAGGCAATTATTCATCATGTTCTTGTCAGGAGAACTATGTGGAAAGGTTCCTACCACACATCCCCACTGCTAGGCCACCAAGGTGTAAATCTTCTCCTATTTTCCTGGTCAGTTCTCTTTCCCAGGATGTCAGTACAGGGTCTCCCCCCCGACCCCCGCTGCTCCAGCCTCTGAGGGCAGTATCAATAGTGACTCACAGTTGCATTTTGTGAGTCTTAGGGTAGTCTTCTCTGCCCTTCAGCAGTCTTTTTGTTGGTAAAACAGACTGGTGGAGGTGGTGCCTCAACCAGTAAACTGCCAAACTGTTACCAGCTGCTCAGTCTCTATGTCCAAGAACCAGATGTGTCTTCACTTACCAGTGATTTCGTGGGTTCCTGAAGTCGTTCTAGTCCTGCCTTGCTGTGGTCCCAGGTGATGTCCTTTGGTATTCCTAGTTGATCCGGGAAAATAGAGGAGAGAAACACAGCTGCTACTGCTCCATATCCCCTAGTACTCTCTATTTTGATCATCAGAATTCTTGTTTGTTTCTGCCTGAGGCTTGCAGAGATATGAGAACATATTTCATAAGTCAAACTAGCACCTGCAGTAACCTTATTTTTCTTGTCTTCCTGAAAGACCTACCAAAGAAACACCAACAGAGAAATGTTATCATACAAACAGACCATTAATAATTCTAAAATCACAACCACAGAAATTTCCAAGAAGACAAAAATTAGAGAGATTCTAAGAAAACCATTCTGTGTTTGAAATGAATTTTATTACTAATTTATCACAACTTTATTTTTTATTAATACTACTTTCCTTGTTTTCTATATTGGCATCATTTTATAATTTTTAAATAATTTATTTGTTTTGGACATAGAGAAATTGAGAAAGAAGGGGTCTGGAGAATTAGAGGAATAGGCACCTTCAGCAGTGCTTCACTGCTTGTGAAGTTTCCTAGCTGCAGGTGGGGACTGAAGGCTTCAACCTGGGTCCTTGTTCTGTGTAATATGTGCATTCTGCTAGATGTGCCATTGTGCTGGCCCCATTTTGATAGATTAAGCCAGTTCGTCTTAAGTGATATGAAACCATTGAAAGTAAAAACACTTTAATTGTAGGTAAACCAATTTAATTTTATGAAGGCTAAAAATATTCTGGACTTTACTTTTTGCCTCTTTTGGGATTTAAGATCATGGAAAATAATGGAACCCTCTACTCTTTTGTCTCATCTAGCTTATATTATTCAAAGAAGCAGAGCTAATAACATTTGTGTATATCTACAGATTCCTGTATATAGTATATAGTTTTTAAAGGATGGATGTATGCAGTTTTGGAGGTTGAGAAGTTCAAAATTTGTTGTGTATACTACCGAGTAATAGAGAAAATGCAGTTAGAATCTAAAGCATTTTCCCATGAGGGAAAGATAGAAACAGGCTAGGAGTGTGGATCAACCTTCCATCACCCATGTCCAGTGGAGAATCAATTACAGAAGCCAGACCTTCCACCTTCTGCACCCCATAATGATCTTGGGTCCATGCTCGCAGAGGAATAAAGAAAAGGAAAGCCTCCATGGAGAGGATGAGATACAGAACTCTGGTGGTGGGAATTGTATAGAATTGTATCCTTCTTATCCTATGGTCTTGTCGATCATTATTAAATCAATAATAAAGAAAAAAAAAAGGATCTAAAGTAGTTTGCTGACAAAATTCTCTTTTTCTAGAGATTTATTTATTTATTTATTTTGCCATCAGGGTTTCATCTATTCTCTATCTCAGTACTAGCTTATTACTTTCTATACTAAAAGTGATAATTCTTTTATAACCTACCTATTAACTTATTTGCTTTACTCTCATATAATGAAGTGGCTACAGATTTCAGACTGGATAGATTACAAAATAATTGATATCATTTTTTTACATCAGAAAGTCATACTTACTTTCTCATATGTTGAATATGTAGAACTCAAATATATGAACCTGGAATAAATAAAAATGAAACTGAAAGAGCTGAGCTGTCTTTAAGACTTACAGAAAATATCCCATTGGTAGTGTAAATAACTTCGGTGATAGTGGTGGTGTGGAACTACACCCCTTACCCAATGTTATAACCTTGTAAATCACTATTAAATCACTAATACAACTTAAAAAATAGATGATCTTATTTTATATAAACAGAGTAACATTTATATTATCTCTATGACCCTTCCTTTTAAGTTGACATTATAAACTTCCCTAAAGGATTGGAATTCTTATAAAGAGAATCATTGAGCATTATGAAAATGTTTAAGGATTTCCATTTTTAATATTTTATCCATGATGGTCATATTATTATCAAGTTAGAAATTTTGAAACAGTTGGGAATATTCTCTAGAAATAAAATTTTCCTGCCGAAAGAGATCAGAGATGTTCTTACTCTGGTTGTTGCCACTCTTCGGCTCTCTGAACTACAATTTCTGGTCTAGCATTCCACTAAAATTGTTTTTATTTTCAGTGATTGTTAGGTTGTTGAATTCAGTAGAAACATCTTAGTAGTATTTATTTCAGGAAAATTCCTTATATTTTTCCTAATTGAAAGATCATTGCTTCTTACATATCTTTCACCATGTTCTTTTCCTGTGATCTTCCCTACTAGACTTCCAGATGTTTGAAGGGAAGCATATTGGTGATAGCACTGTTCACAATTGTTTTAAATATTAAGACAGTCTCAAGGATTTGCAAAGTGTTTTTTTCAGTTTAAGTATTTCTTCATATGTTAGTATTATTTATTTAATAATTTCCTCGATATTTCTACTTGGATTACAGTATTGTAAGAGTTTAGCTCAATCTTCACAAAACCAGAGAAAATATGAACACTGAAGTGTAATTAAAGATTCTATGTATACGAACCTTGAAAAACCAACAATTCCATACTAGATGCTTTACTAAATACATAGTTCCATGGGCTATGCATTTAACCCTAGCCTTGTGTTGGATCAGATTGTGTGACATCCAGCCTCTTGTGCTTTTCCTACCTGGCCAGATGTGGAAGCAGAGTCCACACTTTTCTCTCACTGTTTTTCATGTTTTTGTGACTTAAAGCTTATTGATGGGAGTAGCTAATTTGTTGAAGGATCTATTGCTTCATGAACTACAGAAGTCTGATTTTGGTATTTCGTTTATTTCTCTGTCCCTGGATATTAAAAAGAAAAATTTATTTCTTATCTCTGATTTTCAGCAGCAGACAAGCATAAGAATTTTAAACTATTTTTGTAGTATAGCTTAGACTTTCATTTTCTTGGAGAAACTGTTTTCACTAATGCTGGGAATAGATAGCAAATTTTACTGATGTCTTAAGAACTATAAGTTAGAATTCTTATAGAATTCTAACCCCTGTTCAATGACAAGTTTGTGCTTCACAAATCTTGGATTTTTAGATGGGCTTAAAGTTTATTTCTCTACTTTGTAATATCCAAATAATTCTGCTGTATTCTTAGGTGAGCACTAAGTTCTCTGTACCTGCCATTAAAATGTATATACTATCATCCCCAAAATTCAAATTGCTCCAAAGTACTGCTCTAATGTTTAATATTTTGATCCAGAGTATGAAAATTTCTCCTTCCTGCCTATCTTCATTTTTTATTTATATTTGACTATACATTAAAAACATTTTAAATACATTTGATCTAACATATTTGTAGCATTTAAGGTCAAATATATTACTCAGGTAATCTTACCCAATATTCTCCAATATATTGAGTGTTTCGGTGGATCACATCCTAACTACGGAAAGAGAGAGACAAGCTGGAAGTATGGACCAACCTGTCAATGCCCATGTTCAGCGAGGAAGCAATTACAGAAACCAGACCTTCCACCTTCTGCACCCCACAATGTCCCTTTGTGCATGCTTCCAGAAGGATAAAGAATAGGGAGGGGTGGAATTGGCATATTGCACCCAAGTAAAAGACTCTGGGGTGGGTGGGTGAGGAGAATACAGGTCCATGAAGGATGGTAAATGACATAGTGGGGGTTGTATTGTTAAATGGGAAACTGGGGAATGTTATGCATGTACAAACTATTGTATTTACTGTTGAATGTAAAACATTAATTTCCCAATAAAGAAATAAATAAAAAAAGAGATACTGAGGAAAATGACATTTACAATATACACTGCAAGAGTAAAGAGATTACAAACACTATAAGGACAGTGACATCAGTTTACTTACTACTGTAATTAGATCAATAAAGTCAAAGAAAAAACAGCAACTTTAAAAAAAGAAAATTCAGCTGGATTGAAAGAATAATAATAACGGTAAGAAAGTAAATTATTGGTTAATTTGCTTTCCAAAACATTCTCTAGTAAGTAGGATCTGGCTTAGAAAACTAACATGGAAAATGGACTCAGGGACCCCACGGTGGTGCACCGGGTTAAGCCACGTAGTACAATGCACAAGGACCCACACAAATGTGAGAGAAGCTTAGGTCTTCTCTTCAGAAGAACATGAATACAACTGTTTAGTACAAAAATTATTTTTATAAATTGTTATTTATGACCACTTGTGGAGAGTAGTTTTGTATTCTTTAGGTTAACTCCCAATTTTAAAAAATATTAATTTATTTATCCCCCTTAAATAAAAAAAGAATAGGGAGGGGATGAGGATACAGAGTTCTGGTGTTGGGAATTGTGTGGAGTTGTACCCTTCTTATGTTTTTTGTCATTGTCTCCTTTTTATAAATAAAAATTAAAAAAAATAAAAACAGTATATGTAAAGGTAGGAGGAAATATGATACTTCTGAAGAATTGAAACAGAAAGCACTGTCATTTGAATATATTAGGAAAGGGAGACTTTTCAGAGAAAAAACTGTAGTGAAAATCACAAAACAGTTAATCTAAGGTTTTGTTCTGAGTACAATGGGAAAAAAAGAAGGATTTTACATGAATGTTAATATGACCTTACTTGAATTTATAGAATATTGCTTTGATTGTTATTTGCAATATATTTGAAGATAACACAAGTAGAATTAAAAAGTTAGGAAGTTTAGGTGTCTAGGAATGATAAAATATTTAACTGAACTAGAATGGTGATGAAGGTGGATAGAAATAGAAAGAAGAGTAATACAACATTAAATAATATAAGAAATTATACAAGAAAAAAATGACATCTAAGTGTGCAATTATCTGAAGTTTGATTTAGTGCTTAATTTTAGCATATACATTAAGGAATCCCTAGTCTATGAACTATATAGACTTTAACAAGCCTTCAAAGTTTATTAAATTGAATATAAAGTTATGAAGTTTTATATGAAATATATGAAGTTTTCTAGAAAGATAGTTGAAATTTCTTTTTTCTTTTCTTTTCTTTTTTTTTTAACCAGAGCACTGTTCAGCTCTGGCTTATGGTAGTGCAGGGGATTGAACCCAGGACTTTGGAGCCTCAGGCATGAGAGTCGCTTTGCATAATAACCATTATGCTATCTACCCCTGCCCTGAAATTTCTTAGTAGATTCTCCACATACATTTGTTTCAAAATAATGTTGGAAAAAAATGTGTTGAGGGGCCAAGTGTTGGTGTACCTGGTTTAATGCACATGTTACAAAACACAAGGACCTGGGTTCTAGCCCCCAGTTCCCACCTGCAGGGGAAAGTTTTACGAGTGGTGAAGCAGTGCTGCAGGTGTCTCTCTGACTCTCCCTATCGCTCCCTTCCCTCTTAATTTTTGGCTGTCTCTACACAATAAATAAATAAAGCTAATTTTAAAAATTAAAAAAAGAAAAATTGGGTTGACATTTGCAAAAAAAAATGAAACTGGGGTACCACATATCATCATGCATAAAAGTCAATTTCAAATGGATAGAGAACATGTACATTAGACCATAAACTATCAAATACATAGAAGAAAACATTTTCAAGGCACTTCATATTCTATGCTTTAGAAATGTCTTCAAAGACTAGAATCTGACACCAAGGGAAAATTAATAAATAAACCAATGGGAGTATGTTAAACTGTACATATATGGCACAACAAAGGGAACCATTACCAAAACAGAGATACCCTACAGAGTGGGAGGAGTACTTTACATGACACACATTAGACAAAGAACTAATAACCAAAATATGTAAAGAGCTCTTTAAATTTAGCAGTAGAAAACTAAGAACCCCATTAAAAGCTGGGATGAGGACATGAACAGAATCTTCACCAAAGAAGAGACCCAGAGGACCAACAAACACATGAACAAGTGACCAAAGTCCCTGAGTATCAGAGAAATGCAAATAAAGACAAGTATAAGAACCCACTTTATACCAGTGAGAATGCCATACATATATTAGAAAGGACAGAAACTGTATGAATTAAACTCATGTATAGTCACATGATATTAAGCAGTCTATTTTACAAAAGTAGTTTTGAATCATAGAACATGAAAATGAGGGGCTGGCATCACACCCAGTTGAGCTCACATATTAACATGTGCAAGGACCAGAGTTCAAGACCTGGTTTTCCATTTGCAGAGGGGACACATCATAAGTGATGAAGCAGAGCTGCAGGTGTCTCTCTTTTCTCTCTTTTCCTTTCTATTTCCCTCAACTCTACCTCTGTCCTATCAAAAGGAAAAAAAATGGTGGGCGTCAGGCAGTAGAACAACAGGTTAAACACACATGGCATGAAGCGCAAGGATTGTCGGAAGGATCCTGGTTCGAGCTCCTGGTTCCCCACCTGCAGGGGAATCGCTTCACAGGTGGTCTTTTTCTCCCGTTTCTGTCTTCCCCTTCTCTCTCCATTTCTTTCTGTCCTATCTAACAACAACAACATCTATAAAAACAACAGGAATAGCTACAACAATTAAAAAAAAAAACTAGTCACCCAGAGAGGTGGATTCTTCATGTAGGCATAAGCCCTACTGATAATACTGGTAGAAAAAAGAAGGAAAATGGTTAAAATAGTGAAAATGCTTAGAAGACGTATTGTTCAAAGGAAGTGAAAGGCCTTTATATGAAAGCTATGAGACACATTTCAAGGAAATAGAAGTATATAAAAGAAATAGAAAGACATATCATTAATATCCTCAAGATTATTATTCTACCCAGAGCCATATATAGATTTAAAGCAATTCCTATCATGGTCCCACTGAATTTCTTGAAGAGATCAGAACAAAAGATACAAAAGTTTATCTGAAGACAGAAATCAATCAGGATAGCCAAAGTAATCCTGAAGGAAAAGGGTAATCATGGAGGCATTTATATTTCCTGACCTCAAAACATACTACAGAGTCATTATAATGAAAATAGCCTGCTCATACTGGAACTAAAATAGACATATACACCAGTAGAATATAACTGAGAGCCCAGAAATCAACCCACACACCGACAGCCAACTAATTTTTGAAAAGGGATCCTAAAATATCACATGGAAAAAGGAGAGCTTATTCAACAAATGGTTGGGGGAAAATTGGATTGAAATATGCAGATGAATAAAATTAGACTACTGGATTTCATTATATACAAAAGTTAACTCCAAATAGATTAAATATTTGGAAGTTAAAGTAGAAACTATCAAATACTTAGAGGAAAACATAGGCAGAAATTTCTTCTATATAAGGTTTGCAACATACTCACTGATGCAAATCCAATTGCAAGGAAAGCAAAAGCAAAAATAGATCAATGGGACTACATCAAACTGAAAAGCTTCTGCCCAGCAAAGGAAATCACTACCATAACAAAGATACCCTTCATGGAGTAGGAGAAAATCTTTATGTGTCATATATCAGACAGAGCACTGATAAGCAAAATGCATAATGAATTAACTAATCTCAACAATTAAAAGACAAATAGCCTCATTGAAAAATTTGGGGAGAATATGGGCAGAATTTTTCCAGAGATTCAAAGACTTATAATTTATTCCACTGTATACATTATATATTAGTGATTCTGTACTTATATAAATGATTAAATAAATATAAAGTATAATTTTATGACTTGAAAAATAGCTCAGTTGAGAGAACAAATAATTTGTATATGTGAAGTTCCTTGTTCTATAACTCCACAGTTACTGAAAATGCCTGAATTCTATCTTTTTTCTCATGCAGACTCTATATATCTCATGTGAAATAATATATACAATTAAATATATATATGTATTTTTTTCCAATATTTTTCAGTGGGGCTTGGTGCTTGCACAGTCAATCCAACAATCCTGGTGGCCATTTATTCTTCTATTTTTATTAGATAGGACAGATATAAATTGAAAAAGGAGGGGGAGATACAGAGAGAGAGACACCTGTACACCTGCTTTACCACTCCTGAAGTGTTCCCCTGCATGTGGGGATAGGGGGCTTGAATCTGGATCCTTGCACATGCTAATGTGTGTGCTTAGCTGGGTGAGTCACTGCCCAGCCCCAAAATAAATACTTTTAAAAAGAAAGTGATGGGGGTCAGGTGGTTGAAAAGCACACATGCACAAAGATCCTGGTTCAATCCCCAAGTTCCCACCTGTGGTGGGTGAGGTGCTTCACAGGCAATGGAACAGGCAGGAAGTATCTCTCTTTTTGTTTCTCCTCTTTCCTCTCTCCCTCTATTTCTGAGTCTATAATTAAGAAAAGAAAAAAAGGTAATGGTCACTGGGAGAGGTAAAGTTGTGCAGTCATCAGACCTCACTGAAAACCCTGTTAGCAAAATAAATTTTTAAAAAGTAATTTTTTAAAAGAAATTCACTTCTTTTTTATTATCTTTATTTATTTATTGGATAGAGACAGCCAGAAATCAATAGGAAGGGGGGAGATAGAGAGGGAAAGAGACAGACACCTGCAGCCCTCCTTCACCAATCACAAAGCTTCCTTCCTGCAAGTGGGGACTGGGGGCATGAACTGAGGTCTTTGTGCTCTGTAGCATGTGCACTCAGCCAGGTGCATCACCACCCGTACCCCAAAATCAAAAATAAAAAGGAAGTTATAAATGTTGCATACAAAATAATCTCAGATAATTTATGGAGATGCTCTGTCCTGGGGGGCGAGTGGTAGCACAATGGGTTAAGCACACATGGTGTGAAGCATAGGGACCAACCTAAGGATCTCAGTTCAAGCACCAGCTGCCCACCTTCAGGAAGAGTCACTTCACAGATGGTGAAGCAGGTCTGCAGGTGTCTTTCTCTCCTCTTCTCTGTTTTCCTCTCCTCTCTCCATTTCTCTCTGTCCTATCCAACAACAACAAAGATGAACAACAAGGACAACAAAAGGGGAAAAAAAGCCACCAGGAACAGTGGATTCATAGTGCAGACACTGAGCACTAGCAATAACCCTGCAGGGAAAAAAAAAAGACATGCTCCGTCCTTAAGAAGGTGAAGCATAAATCCTTAGTCATTAAATGTGGGTGGCACATTGGTTTTCTTCCAAAGGTCATATAACAAAAAGAGAGGTAAGAGAGTAATTTTTGGAGAAGTTGCAAAACAGTCTTAGCAAAATGCTTAAGCTTAACATTAGCTGTGATAAGTATTTTCCACTGTATGAATCCTTGATATAATGTGATGAAAATTCCACTGTACTTCTAATATTCACCCCCAAAATACATAGCTCTAGTTATATTATAGTGACATAAACACCAACTGAGTGGCATTCTTGAAATAACAGGTACTGCCAAGGTCATCAAAAACTTGCAAAGTCTGAAAAACTGTCATATCTGAAAAGCATTTACAGAAAAAGAATGACTAAATATAATATCATATTTTGATTAGGATTAAATAATAAAAAATGGAAATTAGGTAAAAACTAAACAAATCTGAATAAAATATGAACAATAGTTAATAATAATTTATTGAGAGTGTTTCTTTAATTATAACATATACCAATCTTCTAGTAATATGTTAATAATAGGGGAAAGTGGATTGGGGAGCAAGTGAACACTGTATTATATTTGTTGTTTCTATATATTTTCAAAGCTATTCAGAAACAGAACTATAATTTTTTTGGTGGAAATTTCTTTTTTTTCTTTTTAATTTCTTTATTGGGGAATAATGGTTTACAGTGTACAGTAAAATACAATAGTTTGTACCTGTGTAGCATTTCCCAGTTTTCCACATAACAGTTCAACTCCCACTAGGCCTCCTTCTGCCATCATGTTCCAGGACCTGAAACCCCCACACTCCCACCCCAGAGTATTTTACTTTGATGCACTACACCAACTCCACTCTAAGTTCTGCATAGTATTTTCCCTTCTGATCTTGTTTTACAACTTCTGTATATGAGTGAGATCATTCCATGCCGGGCTGAGCTTCATGGGTGGGAGATAGACGACCAGGGAATCATGGCTGAGCTATACGCAGTATCTCTTTATTCATGTGGAACACCACACAATCTAAGCCATCTAAACTAACTATAATCACAATCCTGTCCTTATATATATACTAGCCAAGTAGGGTGGAAGCAGAATGTGCTGTAGAGAGGGTAGAGCAAAAAGTGACTGGTGCAAATCAGGGTGTACTAAGAGAGGGGGCGGAGCAAAAAGACATCATGAACCAGTGGGGATTAAATCAATACCCTGCAGGCAGGGCAGTGCTTAGTTAACAGTGGTTATGTAAATAAAATACAGTGTTAAGCAGGGGGGATTAAACCAATGAAACAGAAGGGGTTTTTAGAAGCAGAATTAGAAGCATACCAACAATTCCCCCTTTCTTTTTAACTAATGGCCATAGTATCAGGAGTGTGGGGTGAACAGAAACGTATATCGTACAGGCATTTTCAAAAGAACTGGCATAGGACATGGAGAAACAAAATAGGAGAGAAGCAAGAACCAGTGTGATGCCAAGGGGAGGCTTGAGGGGGGTGTTTCCTACTTCAAAGGGCAGTGCCTAGCAGGCGAAAGGGCATTTCTTGCCTCTGTGGCATCTATTGCCTCTGGGGGTGTTTTCCTGCCTCAAAAGGGCATTTCCTGACTCTGGGGGCAGGACCTAGTAAGGAGGGGAGGTTTCCTCCCTCTGGGGGCAGGGCCTGCAGGAGAGGGGATGTGGCCTATAGAGTCCCAAGGTTCTGGCTGCAAAGTCCATGCACTGCTGCGGTCAGTCTTTGAGAAACCCAGCAGCATAAAAGAAACTGCTGTCAAGTTGTGTAAAGTGTCCAAGAGGTATACCAGTAAGTCCGATGGAAGTGTCAGTCAAAAGCAGATGACCATGGAAGAAATTTCAGGGGATGAAATGCTGCACATCTGTTTCGATGGGGAAGGTCAGCCACTGGAATTCCTCTTTTCTGTAGAGAGTGAGCTTTGGAGTCTGTGAATCTGTTTCTTCAAGTCGTGCCAGGTCACATCATTGGTTTCCAGGGGTGCGTTGTTGTCATGCCATCTTGTGGGCGATGTCAGAGAACAGGGGTCCAAATGGATTTCCAGGGGTTCCATTTGAGCAGATGCTTTTTCATGTGAAGACTTGACAGCTGAAATTCATTTACTTGTCAAAGAAAACTTGTAGCAGATTAGAAGTTTACTATAATTGATAACTCCATTATAATTGGAAGTCCTTTCTAGTATGATTTTAAGTTTGTTTAAACAGTTTAAACTCAATAAAATGTGGAAAGGTAAAGAGAAGAAGCATGGTTAGAAGCCTCAGGCATGAGAATAATTAACATAATCATTGCACTTTCTGCCCCACCCATAACTCATAAAGTTTTCAGGATTAAATGTTTCAGATTTATGCCAAGACATAAAAAAAAAATCAAAGGAGGAAAAAACAATTTTTTGAATTGTTTCTGAATGTCTCTAGAAATCATGACTGCATCCAGCATTTTTTTTAAGTCAATGTCATACAAAAATTCAGTCATTCAAATCAATCTCTTATGAAACACAACTGAAAGCAGACAGAAAACTTAAGATATTCAGAGAGAACAACGATGGGGGGAATAGAGAGAAAAGTGGTAGGCAGTTTTTGCTTCTTTCACCTTGAAGCAGATTATCCAGATATCACCATTTAGCATTATGAGTCCATGGAAGGCATTCTAGTCCAAAAACCTTCTTGAAATTCCATTTAAGGTGCTTCTGACTGTTCCTGCAGAATTGCAGGCATCTATTTTTAAAAGTGTCTTTCCATCGAAGAAAGAATCCAATCAGAAGAGCAGAACTAACCACATGTCTCCATTCTTGAGGACTGCCAGGGTACTGGAGAATGCTCCTCAAATTAGAGTAGTCCTTCTCAGCAGGAAACATGCAAGAAGAAGTCCAAAAAGTCCAAGGAGAAATTTTCGCACATCTCCCAAGTTCTACGATCACAGTCATAAGAAACCAAAGTGTGGCCCATAGCAAAATGTAGTCCTTCTCCTCAGGAAACATGGGAGAGGGAATTTAGAAAGTCCCAGGGGAAATCTCCATGCATCTTCCAAGCTCTACCATCACAGTCATAAGGAACCAAAGTTCCTGGTCAGGGAACCAAAGTGTGGCCCAGAACAAAATGTTCCAGAGACAGAGAAACTGTCTCATGATGAAACAGTAGAGGCTTTGACAAACCTCTTCATAAGTAGAAAGGCAACCCATGGAGGATGGGTAGCCAAGTTTACTTATCTGGGGGATGGGCAGGTTAGGTCCCATGTCAGTGCCGGTCCCTGTTTCAGGCACCATTATGTGGTTCTATCTTCACAGGTGGGAGACAGACGACCAGGGAATCATGGCTGAGCTGTACACAGTATCTCTTTATTCATGTAGAACACAGCACAATCTAAGCTATGCTATCTAAACTAACTATAATCACAATCCTGTCCTTATATATATACTAGCCAAGTAGGGTGGAGACAGAATGTGACGTAGAGAGGGTGGAGCGAAAAGTGACTGGTGCAAATCAGGGTGTACTATGAGATGGGGAGGAGCAAAAAGGCATCATGTATAGTGGGGATTAAACCAATGCCCTGCAGGCAGGTCAGTGCTTAGTTAACAGTGGTTATGTAAATAGAATACAGTGTTAAGCAGGGGGGATTAAACCAATGAAACAGAAGGGGTTTTTAGAAGCAGAATTAGAAGCATACCAACAATTCCATACTCATCCTTTTGTAGAAACATAACCATATTTCAACAATACTATAAATGGGATGGGTGAGATAGTTCACCTGGGAGGGTGACACTTGGCCATTCATAGCCCAGCTTCAGACTCCATCTCCCAGCAGACCACATTTGAGGGCTATAGTACTAGGGCAAACTTCAGTGTTGTAATCTCTCTTAAAAAAAGTCACAATAATCTTATCTCCTCTCATACCCTCAAACTTCACACCTAAATTAGCAACAAAAATTCTGTTCTTTCATATATATATATATATATGTGTGTGTGTGTGTGTAAATATATTTATATATACATATAAACATATATAGAGAGATATTGAGAGAGAGAGATTGAGAGAGAGACTAAAAGAAATTGACAGGGATGGGAAAGACAGGGAAAGAGAGAAACAATTGCAGCACTGCTCCACCATTTCTGAAATGCCCCCCCATAAGTGGGAAAAATGGGCTTGAAATTGGGTCATTGAGCACCTGTAGCATATGTTTTCTTATAGGTGTGCTACTGCCCAGTCCTCAATCTGTTTTCCTTTTCTCTTCTTTTCCTTTCTTTCTTTCTTCCGTTTTTATTTTTATTTTATATTTTGTTTGTTTTCCCTCCAGGCTTATTGCTGGGGCTTGGTGCCTGCACTATGAATCTACTGTTTCTGTGACCACTTTTTAATTTTTTTTTGAGAGGGTAGGGGAAAATAGAGAGAAAGATAGATATCTGCAGACCTGCTTCACCACTTGTGAAGCAAGCCCTCACACCCACCCCGCAGGTGGGGAGTGGGGGGCTTGAACCTGGATCCTTACACAAGACCCTGCACTTCATACTATGTATGCTTAACCCGGTATGCCACCACCTAATCACCTCCAAATCTGTTTCTTTCTACCATCAAAACATAGTTAAAATTCAACATTTCCTTATACTCTGACTGAGTCATAGAATCCTCACTTCTAATAGCTTCATACTAATCCTTGATCTGCTCTTGTCCCTGGTTTATTCTAAACATAGTAATAATGGCAATACATCTAAAACTGATGCCACTTCACTGTGGGTGAACTTTAATTTAATTTTTATTTAGTAGTTTAATAGCAGTTTATAAGATTATAGGCTTACAGGAGAATAAGAGGTAGGGGATAAGAAAATCTCATATGAGAACCAGGCAGTCACACAGCAGGTTAAGCTCAGGTGGCACAATGCACAAGGGAAAGAAACTCTCATTTGCCACTTTTGGAAATATAAATTGGCAAAGATACTTGCAAAGATGGTGCTTTTTTGTAAATGAAAACATACTTTCACCGCACTTTCCAGAAATAATATTTTGTGTGGTTTGCCATAAGGAGATTAAAAGGCATGTGCACATAAAAATCTACACATGGATGTTTAGTAGAAGCTTTATTCATAATTGTCAAAATTTAGAAGGAACCAAGATGACATTTCCCTTTCATTCTGTGAAAAGAGGAATAAGCTTTGGTACATCTAAAAATGCATTATTACTCAGTGCTAAAAATAGTGAGCTATCAAGCCATGAAAACATATGGAGGAAACATAAATGCATTTCCATAAGGGAAAGAAAGTAGTCTGAAAAGCAGATATATTATGATTACAGTCTAATAACATTGCAGGAATTTCATATTTATGATAATGATATGTAGAGATAATATAAAGATCAATGGATTCATAGAGTTAGGAGAGAAAGAGGAGTATATTGATACAAAACAGATTCTTAGAATCTAATAACTACAATGATAAAATTGTAGAGACTATCATAAATTAATTCAGTATCATTAAATATAGACCACCAAGAAAGAAACCTTTTATGTAAAGTATGAACTTTAAAAGATAATAATGTGTCATTGTAGGCTCATGGATTGCGATCAGTACAATTCTCCTGTAGGGATACTGACAATGGTTAGGGTTTTGCACATGTGGCCACAGGAGTGATATGAAAAAAATGTTCCCTATGCTTAACTTGTTGTGAGACTAAGACTTGTCCCAAATTAAGTTTTATAAAAATTAAAGCCAATTTTTGAAAGAGGAGAAAGAAAATTATATGTTATTATAGTACCACAAGGTCACCTTTATATAGATAAAGGAGTTAGCAATGGAAATTAAACAAGCAAAAAAAACTCCCCTTGAAATATTTAGTTAATTTTTATAGTTTAATTCCAGATTAGATAAATTTATCATCCCTGTGCAAGGTAAAAGCTAAAAAGAATATCTTTATTTTGTCTTCAAAGTTTGAATTTTCTTAAGAAAAATATGCATATTCTGGAAGCTCGTACTCTTCAAGAGACCCTCCAACTTTTTTTATTCAATAAATTCTAGTAAAGGGCTTAATATAACATGATCAGTCTCAAATCCCAACCTAGAACATTTTGTACTGAAATTTATGATTTTATAGATCTTCAGCATGAAATCCAAAATAGATATCTAGTAAAGTTTCATAGTCTTTCATAGCACATTTTTTGAGGAGAGATAAAAAAGCATCTCTCTACTGTGCAGCTGAGCAATTTAAAACTATACTGTCTTCAAGCTTTCTGATTTAGAATTCTAAACTGAATCCACACCTATAAATTGTCTTTCATGTGTAAATGTCTCAGGGAAACATTTGTAGAAGATTCAATTTAAAGTGTGAATTTAAATCTTTTTTTTTTAATCATATGGGAAAAATTAGAACAGAAACCTTTCTTTTTTAGTCATCATTTAGGGCTTCACCACTTCAAGTTGACTTATTTTTCCAAGATTTAGAACCAGAGACAGAAGGTGATCAGAAAAGATACCACAGGATTGGCGATTCCTCTAATGTGTGTGTGTGTGTGTGTGTGTGTGTGTGTGTGTGTGTGTGTGTGTGTGTGTGCAGGGGGGGGGGGCTGTGTGTGAGAGAGGTGCTTCAAATCTTGCTCACAGACTTGGTAAAGAAGGCATATAGTCCAGGAAAGCTATGTTGCTTGCCAGGACAGAAAGTGTTTTTTCAACTTTCCTTGTATAACAAGGTAACAAAGAGGCGACTAACTAGTTCAGCTGCTACATTTTTATGGAGGGTTTTCTCTATATAGACATTCAATCTGATATTGATGGAACGTCAATGAAATCTACGTTTCTGACCATAAAATAACAACACAGGTACAATCTTAGCTTGGAAAGAAAACAGAAATTAAAAGAAAGAATGAGTACAAAATAAACAGTACTATAGTGAGAGTATTTAGAGATGAAATAATAGATATTACTGGGATCTAATTGTATTTAGTAGTATTAGGAGAGATGTCACTTAAAAGTAACTTCTTATAGAAACAGGCATTTGCTATTTACATATCAGGATCTATGTATTGGTAGTAAAGTGGAACTTTTTAGGTGCATGAAATATTACAGTCAATGTCAAGGAAAATATAGTGTCTTGAAACATTTGAAAAAAAAATCCACTATCTCCAAATTCATGGATGATATTCAAACATGAAAGAAAAGGAGGCTAATATTACTTCTACTCTTTAGGACTCAAGAATAGAGACTGCTTCCCAAAAGAAACTTTTGTTAGATAATGAAGAAGACGTTTATTTGATTCTGTAAACAGTAATGGGGGATTTGTGATTCAGAATGAAAACACCCTATGGTTTTTGTTTTATGCATTTTTCCCATTACATGTGTGTTTTTATTTAATTAAGCCATAAAGATTCTCTAACGTGATTTTGTTCTGTTCTTTCAATTACACTTTAATGGCATTTCAAGTGATCTTTTGTCCACATACTGTATTGCTTAGAATCTATTTCACTTGTTTGTAGGAGTAAGCATCTCTTACCTAATGATACATGTGCAAGACCTAGTGCACAATTGGCACTTATTAAAGAGATGAATGTGTATGTTACTTGTTTGTTTATTGGGGGGGGGGGTGTCCTAGTAGAGTGATTAAACTCTTAAACTCTTAATTGGTTCAGGTCTTGAATGGCTTTGATCCAACCTGAGTCTATTTGTTCCTTATAAGAAACTGTAGGAAAATTACCCAGGCAGGAGGCAGCACTGGGTTAAACGCACATAGTCCTATGTGCAAGGACCCATTCAAGGACCGGTTCAACCTCTACTCCCCACCTGTAGCAGGAAAGCTTCACAAACAATGAAACAGATCTGCAGATGTTTATCGTTCTGTCTGTCTTCCTCTCTCTCTCTTTCTACCCTCTCAACTAGTATATGCTAAGATCACATTTTCACCCAACGTAGATGGGGGTATTAAATACATTGTGCTTTTAAAAGATTTATTAGGGGTGCAGGTGGTGGGACCGGGTTCAGTGCACATAGTAGAAAGCTTAAGGACCTGTGCAAGGATCCAGTTTCAAGCCCCAGGCTCCCCACCTGCAGGAGGGTTGATTCACAGGTGGTGAAGCAGGTCTGTAGGTGTCTATCTTTCTCTTCCCTCTCTATTTTCCTCTCTTCCTCCATTTCTCTGTCCTGTCAGAAAAAAAAAGGGAAGAAATGGTTGCAGGAGCAGTGGATTTCTAGTGCAGCCACTAAGCTCTGGCTATAACCCTGGAGGCAAAAAAACTATCTATCTATCTATCTATCTATCTATCTATCTATCTATCTATCTATCTATAGATATGTAAATTACAGAATTACATGTTGAAAGGGGTTTGAATCCACACCATTCCCACCACCAGAGCTCTGAATCTTCACTCTCCCCACTGCAATCCACCACAGTTCCCCTAAAGTTGTAGACATGGGCCGACCATCTTCTCTACAACTATCTGTCCACATTATACAAAGTTACCTCTTCTTTTCCTGATTCAATCCTCTCTTTCCCTCTAAGCCACTCATGACATCAAAGCTACCTCCATATGTCCCTCTCCTTTTCCTTCTCTCTCTCTGGGTGTTGATGGAGCTGGAGTGCAGAGTCCCATTATGTTCATCCTATCACTTTTCCTCTGCTGGGAGTATGGATCGAGGTTGTTTATGGGGAGTAGGAGGTAGACATTCTGGCTTCTGTAGCTGCTTCTCCACTGAGCGTGGGCATTGATAAGTCAATCCATACCCCAGCCTGTTTCTATTTTCTCCTAGTGGACAGAGAACTGTAGATGTGAGGGTCCAGGACACATTAGTGAGATCATCTGCCCAGAGAAGTTGGAGTGGAGCCATGGTAGCATCTGCAGCCTTGTTGGGAACATGTGTAAGCCTGATAGAGCTTAGGGAGAACCACCCCCTTCTTTGAATGGAAGTCTGAGAAGATAACCCCTTGGTAAGTCTCTCTCAACCAAGGTGAGCATAAGGGGGGAAACTCAGACTTGGTTCTTTCCTTCTTGACTCTCAGGCCCACAGATACCCCAGTACTTCCCTCCATTAACCACAGGCCACATGGCTGCAGATTCACTTATTCAAAGTCACCTTCTGATCACAGAAGAACACACCTTATCACACACTTCATCACACACCTCAGACCCCAGACAAGAGAAATTCCAAACTATGTGGCCTTTTGATATTCATCTTCTTTCTGTCTCACCCTACGGGTTTAACCCCTATGCTTCTCTCAAATACCTTTGGGTAATTAAGTTGCTTGTGTCATGGAAAATAACTGTTTTGTATCTCATCAATTCCTGTCATACCAGCCCCCTACCTTGGGGGCATGCTGACTGTTAAGAAACCTGTAATTTCTGTCATATTTCAACAATAATTACCTCCATTGCTTTTCTATTTAATTCATGTCAATTTTGCTAATAAACGGACTCTAGGATTCTGGGACTCTAAGGACTCAGATTCTAGATTCACGCTAAGAGTCCCCTGGTGTCTTTTACTTCGTGTCACCCCTGTCATGAGCAAGAAAGAACCAGCCCGTTACCTTTCCACTGGAGGCCACCCTGCCGGAGAAGGAGAGAGACACCCCGAAACAGCCTGGTATCTGGAAGGTGGCATGACCTGAGGTTGGATGAGAATGCTGTCTGAGAGAATGTCAGAGTGGAGCACTGGATTTGAAGTTTCGCGGTTGACATCTCAAGCTGGTATCTCAGGTTACAGTCCACAGTAGGGTTTCAATAGCATTATAATGAGGGCTGGCAGCACCAGCAGCAATTTGGTTAAAATTGACAGGGTTGGAATGGTAGTAAGAAATTATAGAAAAGGAATTTCAAGAAGTATGGGCATATCCTAGAGGTACCAGGACTAGGAGAAATGCAGGTCTTAAAGAGGATGCAAGGGGTTTCTTATAGTCTTAGAGAAAGTTAAAATATCAATAATTAATTATTATAGCCAGGATAGTTGGAAGCTAAGTATCTGTGTTATTATACTTAACTTCACTATGATCTGAATGCTTCTAGTGGTATCCGAACCTCCTTGTATTTTAAATACCTACAAGGTCAAAAGTTCTTGACCTATCTGGCCTAAAGCTGTAATTGATTTAGATGTTTTCAGAGCTTTATTTAGCTTTATTTTCTGATACATTTTTAGAGATCCATAAACAGTTAATGCCCTTATCAGAGTATGATCATTTTGCAGATCTAAGATAAATATTAGCAAGAACTAGTATTTGTGCTTAGGGCTATAGTCTAGGCAGTTGGGGAACTTGAAATATGAAATCTATGCACTCCTCCCACATGTTGTATTGCTATTGATAGGACTAAATAGTGATAACACTAGAGTTTCACATCTTCCCTGCCACCAAAAGTCTGTGCCCCCTCCTCCCAGGTAACTACAATAGTTTTCACATTTTAAATATGGGTTGTGTTGTATCTGGTTGTTTATTTTATGTATGTGTGCACAGTTCTCTAAATTCCACATATGCATAAGACCATCCTATAATTTTCCTTTGTCTCCTTGCTTATTTCACTAAGCATAATGTTCTCAAGTTTCATCCATTTTATGCCAAAGGATGTAAACCATCTTTATTATTGCTGAGTAATATTCAATTGAGTAAATAGCCCATAACTTTTTTAACCAGTCATCTGTGGAGGGACATTTTGGATGCTGCCAAATTTTTCCTATTGTAGATAATGAAGCTATGAACATGAGGGTGCATATATCCCTTCAAATTATTGATATTATCTCTTTTACATAAATGCCTAGGAGTGGGATTGCTGGCTTGTAAGGTATTTCCATCTGTATTTGCTTAAGGATTCTCCATACTGTTCTCCATAATGGTTATACCATTTTACGCTCCCACCAGCAGTGTATTAGAGTTCTCTCTCCACATCCTTTCCAACATTTATCTTCTCCTGTTTTGTTGATGAAGGCCATTCTTACATGTGTGAGGAGGTATCTCAGTGTGGCCTTAATTTGTACTTCTCTGGTGGTGAGTGAATTAGAGTATTTCTACATATGTCTGTGGGACATGCTTATCTCTTCTTTGGAGAACTCTCTGTGCACATCTTCTGCCCACTTTTTATATTGGGTTGTTCTTTTTCTTTTTGGTGAGCCGAATGAGTTCTATATAGATGTTTGATATCAAGTGTCTGTCTCAAGTATGTGTGTGTCTCAAGTATTTCACTGGTCAGTGTGTCTATTCATGTTCCACTACCAAGCAGTTTTGATGACAAAGGCCCTATAGTACATTTTGAGATCTGGGAGTGTGATGCCTCTACTTCTGTTCTTTCTTCTCAAAGACTGTTTTGTCAATTCTAGGTCTTTTCTGGTTCCAGATAAACATTTGTAGCATTTGTTCTATTCTCCTAAAAAGGTGTTTGGGATCCTGATGGCATTAAATTTTTATCTGGCTCTGGGTAATATATTCATTCTGATGATGTTAATTCTTCCAACCCATGAACAAGGAATAGCTTTCCACTTGTTTGTATATTTTTCAATTTCCTTGAGTAGTGACTCATAATTTTTAGTATACAGGTCTTTCACTTGGTTAGGTTTATTCCTAGATATTTTATTGTTTATGTTGCTATAGTGAAAGGGATTGATTTCTGGATTTCATCTTCTTGTAACTTAGTGTTTGCATAGAGGAAAGACAATGACTTTTGAATGTTATTTTTGTAGCCTGGCACCTTACTGTATTGCCTGATGATTTCCAAAAGATTTTTGTTGGATTCCTTAGGTTTTTCTATGTATACATACTATCATGTCATCTGTAAATAAGGAGAGTTTGACTTCTTCTTTTCCAATCTGTATGCCTTTAATTCCTTGCTCCTGCCTGATTGCTATGGCAAGAACTTAGAACACTATGTTGAATAATAATGGTGATAGTGGGCAGCCCTGTCTAGTACCTGATCTGAGGGGAAATGCTTCCAGTTTTAAACCATTGAGGATGATGTTAGCTTTAGGTTTGCTATATATAGACTCCACTATCTTGATTAATTTTCCATCTATTCCTATCTTTTGTAGTGTTTTGATCATAAAAAATGTTGTATTTTGTCAAAGGCTTTCTCTGTATCTATTGATATAATTATGTGGTTTTTAATCTTGTTTTTATTGGTGTGATGGATCATGTTGATTGATTTACGTATATTAAACCAACCTTGTTGGGAAATTGTGAGAATGTGTTAGAGCTTGGCAGGGTTTGACCTGAGGAGTGTGTCTATCCTGTCAGTCCCTCTTTATCAAGAGGTTGAGCAAGGAGGGACAGAAGTAATCCTGAAGGTTTGCCCCATCTTATCAGACTCCCTGCCTCACAAACCACCCTGCATTCCTGATACTATGGCCATTAGATAAAAAGAAAGGGGGCGATGTTGGGAAATTGTGAGGAGCCTCACAAAGCACCCTGCATTTTTCAGCCTCCAGGAGCCTGGCATTTCTTAAAACATTAAGCCAGCTCCCCTTGTTCCACCCTGCATTCCTGATACTGTGGCCTATCTACATAATGATTGTTTTGCCTGAAAATTCCCCACTAATTCCATTCCTTTGATCTGTCTTCTTTCTGCCTTGAAAACTCTCCCTGCCTACAGGGTAGTATTAATACTACCAGTTAAAACCCTCAAAACAGTTGCTAAGGAAGTTCCTACCTTTCCCAACCCCTTTTGCCTTTCTCAGCCCCTTTCCTAGGCATTTCCATTTCTTACTTGCCACTTCTGGGTCCTCCCTTAAAAATCCCTGGCTCTCTGATCAATAAAGAATTGCATTGTTTCGCCGCCACGTGCTTGGTTCCTGAGTCATCTCCCTCGCATGGATGAGTGAATAGCAGCCCAGGTTGACTCCAGTCGAGTTCTCTCTAACCCAGGGAGTATGCACTCAGGAAGAGGCACCCCCACTCTAGCCTGGCACAAACTTTCATCCCTGGTATAAACCCCACTTGGTCATGATGAACAATCTTTTTAATGTACTGCTGTATCTGGTTGGCTAGAATTTTGTTCCAATATAGCTTCATCAGAGATATTTGTCTGTAGTTTTCTTTTTTGATTGTGTCCCTGTCTGCTTCTGGCATCATAACGATATTAGCTTCATAGAAGCTGGAAGGGAGTATTGTGTTTTCAATCTGGAAGACTTTTAAAAGTAGAAGTATTAACACTTCCTTGAAGGTTTTGTAGAATTCATTTGTAAAACCATCTTGTCCAGGACTTTTATTTTTGGGAAGGTTTTTTAATAACTGTTTCAATTTTATTAGCTGCCATGGGCCTGTTCATGTTATCTAGTTCCTCTTTCTTATATTTGGAAGTTTGTGAGTATCTAGGAAATCATCCATTTCTTCAAGTTTCTCTAGTTTGGTGGCATGTAGTTGTTCATAGAAGTCTTACATGATGCTGAATTTCTGCAGTGTCTGTTGTGATAGCTCCTCTTTCATTTATGATCCAATTTATTTGGGTCTTCTCCCTTTTTTGTTTTGCAAGTCTGGCTAAAGGTTTGTCAATTTTGTTCACTCTTTAGAGGAACCAACATTTACTTTTGTTGATCTTTTGTATGGTTTTCTAATTTTCATTGTTATTTATTTCTGCCCTAACTTGTGTTAATTTTGTCCTTCTGGCTGCTTTAGGTTTCCTTTGTAGTTCTTCTTCTAGGTCTTTAAGATGTGCAATCAGGCTGTTTATGCTTTTTCTAGTTTCCAAATATGTGCTTGTATGGCTATGAACTTCCCTCTCAGTACTGCCTTAGCTGTGTCCCAAATATTTTGATAGCTTGTGTCTTCATTTTCATTGAATTCTCAAAACATGTCAATTGCTTCCTTTATTTCCTCTTTGACCCAGTAGTACTGTACTTTGTACCCAGTAGTAGTGTACTGTTGAGCTTCCACATTTTGGGCCTACTACTAATATGTTGTTGATTGTTCAGCGTTACTTTTACTCCATTGCAGTCTGAGAAGATACTTGGGATGATTTCAATGATCTTGAATTTGATGATGCTGTCTTTGTGGCCTAACATATGGTCTATCCTTGAGAATGACCCATATGGACTTGATTAAGATATGTTTTCTGGTTTCTTGGGGTGAATGACTCTGGATAATCTGTCAAGGTGAGAGAGTGGGTGTTGAAGCCCCCTACTATGACCGTGTTGTTTTTAATATATTGCTATAGCTCTTTCAGTAGATGTTTGATGTATTTAGATGGCTTCACATTGGGTGCATAGATGTTAATAATTGTTAAGTCCTCTTGATTGACAGGTCCTCTGAGCATTAAGTAATTCCATCCCTATATTTTTAAATTTTATTTATTTTAAAGTCTGTCATGTCAGATGTGAGAATAGCTGTTCCTGCCCTTTTTGTGGGCCATTGGCTTGTATGATAGTTTTCCATCCTTTCACTTTGAGTCTGTGTTTCTCTTGTTGAGTTAGGTGGGTTTTCTATAGACAGCATATTGTTGGGTTGTGTTTTCTGATGCATCTTCCTACTCTGTGCCTTTTAATAGATGAATTCAGTCCATTGACGGGGAGAGAAAGATAGATACCACCAGACCTGCTTCACTGCCTGTGGAGCGACTCCCCTGCAGGTGGGGAGCCTGGGGCTCAAACCAGTATCCTTATGCCGGTCCTTGTGCTTTGTGCCACATGCGCTTAGCCCACTGCACTACTGCCTGACTCCTCATTTAACCATTTTATATAGTATGTTATGAGGTCCGTCTCTCAGAAATTTTCAAATTACTGATAACTTTTGCCTGGATTGTCCTATGTAAGGTAATTAACAAGTTCACATTTGTGGAAATTGACAGTTGCTTCAATATTATTTTAATCCCTGAGTTGGAGCTCAGTGGCTTAAAAGCCTCTTTTGTTCTTTTTCTTCCCTGTAAGCTATGGGAGCCTGAGGGCTTTTAAGCTATAAGTAGGCTTGTTAGTTTAATCACTGACTTCTGACCAAGAGATAAAGCAGAGTGGGGGAAAGATAATCCAGTCGTTATGCAAAGAGACTCTTACAGCCCTAGTGCTTGGCCACGAAGTTATAGATCTCCTGAGTTTCCTGCTTAGTTCTCTGTCTCCTGCTGTCAGCACAGGGCCTCCATGCCTCTGCTCCAGATTAGGTGATTTGGTGGGTTCCTGAAGTCGTTCTAGTCCTATCTTGTTTCAGACCCAGGTGGTCTCCTTTGGTATTCCTAGTTGACCCAGGAGAGGAGAGGAGAGAAACACAGCTGCTGCTGCTCCATAGGCCTTCCTCTGGAAGTCTGCTCCAACCTCTTATATTCAGTTTCTGTTTGTCTTTTCTTTGCATGTATGTGTCCTGAAGACATATAATGGATGGATCCTGTTATTTATTCCATTTAGCTACACTTTATCTTTTGACAGGTTAATTTAGGCCATTCACATTTAATAATTGATATATGTGGTTTACTTATGTTCATTCTAATTTTTGTTTTAAGTTTATTTTAAGTTGTTGAGTCTATCTAACCTATTGTGTGGGTGAATTTCTTTTTTAAAAAATATTTATTTTATTTATTCCCTTTTATTGCCCTTGTTGTAGTTATTATTGTTGTCATCATTGTTGAATAGGACAGAGAGAAATGGTGAGAGGAGGGGAAGACAGAGAGGGGGAGAGAAAGAAAGACACCTGCAGACCTGCTTCACCGCCTGTGAAGAGACTCCCCTGCAGGTGGGGAGCCGGGGGCTCGAACCGGGATCCTTATGCCGGTCCTTGTGCTTTGTGCCACCTGCACTTAGCCCACTGTGCTACTGCCCAACTCCCGTGTGGGTGAGTTTCTGTAATGAATTCCTCACTAATTTTTCTTGTATTCTCTTCAATTATCTGTTCCCTGTTTTGTTTTGTGATTACCCTGTGTTTAAAAACTAGCATTGTGTATCTATAAAAGTCTTTTTTTACTTGATGTTGATTAGCAAACATTTGATAAGTCTTCTTTGTCTTTTACTTCCCTTACCTATTTTCTTGTTTTTCTTTCCTATTTTATTCTGTTTTTGTTTCTAGTCTACTGCTATTCACCTTGCTGAAAATGTGTGTTCCTTTCTTTCTTCCTTTACTGTAAGACTCCATTCAGTATTTCTTATAAGTGGGGATTGATTGTGACAAATTTCTTGACTTTTTGAACATTTGGGAATACCTTCATTTCTCCCTCATACTGAAGGATAATTTTGAAGGATTCAAAATTCATGACTGAAATTCTCTCTCCTTTAGTGCCTTGAATATTTTATTCCACTTTCTCCTTGCCTCTGGGGTTTGTAAAGAAAAGTCTTATGAAAGTCTGATATTTCTTCCTTTCCTTTCCTTAGAAGCCTGCAAAATTTTATCCTTATCATTGAGTTTTAATAATTTTACATTAATGTGCCTTGGTGTTGGTCACTTTGGATTTGTGAACCTGAGTCATCGATCTACCTCCAAAATAGGTATATTCTTTTTTTTTTTTTGAATAGTATTTTTTTTGAATTTTTTATTTAAGAAAGGATTAATGAACAAAACATAAGGTAGGAGGGGTACAACTCCACACAATTCCCACCACCCAATCTCCATAACCCACCCCCTCCCATGATAGCTTTCCCATTCTCTAGCCCTCTGGGAGCATGGACCAAGGGTCATTGAGGGTTGCAGAAGGTAGAAGGTCTGGCTTCTGTAATTGCTTCCCCACTGAACGTGGCGTTGACTGGTCGGTCCATACTCCCAGTCTGCTTCTCTCTTTCCCTAGTAAGGTGTGTCTCTGGGGAAGCAGAGATCCAGGACACATTGGTGGGGTCTTCAATCCAGGGAAGCCTGGCCAGCATCCTGGTGGCATCTGGAACCCGAGTAATGAAGCCAAAGGGTTGTCATTCCACATGTGAAGTCTCTGGACACAGTCTGAGGTGAAGCATGTTGAAGTGGCAATCGTTGCATCAAAATAGGTATATTCTTTGGATTACCTACATGAGGGAAATTTTCAAAATTACCTCTGGACTTTTGACCTGGTCTACTTCCTCAGGTATCCCTATAACTTGTATATTCGACCTTTTTATGGATACTGCAATTTGACACAGAGTAGCTTCATTCTTTCTAAACCTTTCCTCTCCTTCATCTTTGAATTGATAGAGTGAGCTAATTGTGTCTTCTAGATTGGGAATTCTTCCTTCTGTGTGAGTTTATTACCTAAGCTTTCTACCTGAAGTTGAACTGCACTAAAGATGTCTTTCTGTCCTTCCAATTCTGTCTGAAATTTTTCCTCCATGCTGTTTAACTGCTTAGTGAACTCTGCTTTCAGTTCTTCTTTCACAATTTGTAGCTTATAAAATTCCAAAGAAGGTTCTTTCAACTCTTGCTTATATTCTTGTAAAGTTCTCATAAGATTTCTATGCATCTCTGAAAGACACTCTGTACTTGGAATTTCTTGTATTTCATCTGATTTACTTTTCTCTGTTTGATGTGACATGCTATTTAACTTTCTGCCTCTTTGCTTTCCTATGTATGGTGTTGGTTATGCTGGCCAGCAGGTGGTGTTATTGTGGTCTTTGCTTTCCACTTATTAATATCTGCGGCAGCCTGCAGCGGCAGTGCGTGGGGGAAGGAGTGTTTTGGGCTACCTTGTGGGCTGAGTTTCTCTTTGTTTTAAACTCGGACAGAGAAAAAACAAAAGTGAACAGAACTCAGAGTCAAAGATTGAGAGGTTTTAAGCTCTAATTTCTTTTCTTCGGAGAAGTCTGCTAACTGTGTTATTGTCCTATCTCACACAAGTTAGTGCCAAGCGCTGTCAACCCAGAGCTCTTGTTTTGACCTACTGTGTCTTCCAACCCATTCCTGTTTCCCCAACTGCATGCCAGCACCCACCTGAGGCTGTGGATTTTTTTCAGCTGTAGATTATGTGTCCAATTTGATTTCTTGTTGTGTTTAACAGTTGTATCAGGGAGAGCGAAGGTCTGATTGCAACTACTCCATAAACCACTAATATATATTTATTTTAAATCCTTTATGTGGAAAGTAAGTTCTGGTGCCATAACAACAAAGCATATAAGTTTTATTCAATATATTCTTAGAGCAATTCATCTCTCAGAGACTATCTACAGCTAAATATTCTGAGGATTGTTTTAATTCTATTGATTTTGATCTTAACAACTTGGTTTCAATACTTGGTTACAAGGTTATGAAAAATGTATGGAATTAAAGCAGAAAAACCCTGATTTTCTCTCATAACTCGTTTATGGAGCTTCTTTTTGACTGAGGTTCAGGAGATCTAGATAGTTGACTTTGTATCCTTGGGATTATTACATGTACTGAATATTTCAGTACTAGTGGCTTTATCATCTCAACTGACTTTTTAACTTAGTGGAAAAGTTCTGTATGCTCAACTTGTCATTGTATAACTTTATATCTCAAATAGCACGTTACTGATTTACCAAAAGTTGACTTGATTTTCTTTACTCTGAGATCTGAAGCCCTTCCAAGTAGGAATTTTATGGTTTTAGGACAATATCTCCAAATGCATTCATGTGTTAATGACTGCACAGTAAAGTATTAATCCCTCAACAAAAAATTAAAATAATAATAATAATTGGATGCATTTGGGGAAAAGGATGATTATGCTTATTCTAATAAGTAAGTAATGAGATAACAGACAGCTATTTAATAATTTCACTCATTCATATAATATAGGTAATTAGGGGCTGGGTGGTGGCATACCTAGTTGAGCACATACTCCATACCTAAGTATCCTGTTTGAGCCCTTACTCCCCACTTTCAGGGGACATGTTTCATGAACAGGGAAGCAAGGCTTTAGTTATCTATCTCTCTCAACTTCCCTTCTTAGTTTCTCTCTGTCCTATCAAATAAAATAGAAAGAAAAACAAACAAAAGACAAAAAGAATATAGATAATTAAAACACACAAACTTGAAAAAAATGGAGAGTCAGATTGTCTAAGACTATGTGAGAACTATGGAGATTATGGGGTTTGTAGGGGAAGGCACAACACTTTGGTGATGGGTGCAGTATTGAAGTATATCCCTGTAATCTTATAAATCATTACTAAATTATTAGTAAAGTTAACAATAATTAATTAAATTATAATTGAATTCAGTTGTATAGCGCAATATAGTCCCTAATAGATATTGATAATTATTTTACTCTGCTTAGAATAAATAATTTTATAAATGATTGAATAATAGTGCAGTAATTTTTTTCATTTATAGTTCTACCTAAATGTAGCTAGTGATGAGCAAGTAATTGTTTAACATCTTAATTTTTGGAGGGTACAACAGTAATTTGTAAACTTTGTCACTTTCCATGTTGTAAGTACTTCCATCATAGCAGATGTCAACCATTTTGAAAAGTCAAAAAAATTGAAAATAGCTCACAGAATCTAAGCGTAATGTAAATGTAATTTTGCCTTCTACCATACAGCAATACAGTTTGTGAATACCTATTTGATGTTGTGTTTTTTTATTTTTATTAGTGATTTAATAATGATTAGAAGGATTGTAAAATAACAGGGGTACAATTCCATACAGTTCCCACCATCAGAGTTCTGTGTCCTATCCCCTCCGCTTCTCTATTCTTTATTATTATTATTTTATTTATTTATAAAAAGGAAGCATTGACAAAGCTATGGGATAAGAGGAGTACAAATCTACACAATTCCCACCACCAGAACTCTGTATCCCATCCCCTCCCCTGATAGTTTTCCTATTCTTTAACTCTCTGGGATTATGGACCCAAGGTCATTGTGGGATGCAGAAGGTGGAAGGTCTGGCTTCTGTAATTGCTTCCCTGCTGAACATGGGCATTGACAGGTCCATCCATACTCCCAGCCTGCCTCTCTCTTTCCCTAGTAGGGTGGGGCTCTGGGGAAGCAGAACTCCAGGACACATTGGTGGGGTTGTCTGTCTAGGGAAGTCTGGTCAGCACCATGCTGGCATCTGGAGCCTGGTGGTTGAAAAGAGAGTTAACATACAAAGCCAAAAAAATTGTTGACCAGTCATGAACGTAAAGGCTGGAATAGTGCACCTTACTTTCTTACAGTCCTTTGCTTTGATGCAGTACACCACACCCAGTCCAAGTTTCACCTCTTGTTTTCCTTTACTGTACTTTTCCCCTAAGTATTGGGATTCACATACTGAATTTTTAAACAACAGAACACAGTCTTATGTGTTACCACAGAGCTAACTCGCAAACTCAGGCATACAATTCCTGTGTTCTACCAATTATACTATTTTCTTAGTAGAAATTAAAAATATATGATAGCATTATGAACTATGAAATGCTTTAGGTATACTAAAATAAAATTTGTTCTGAAGTCTACAGTGCACTCTCAAAAGAAGTGAAAGATCACCTTAGATAGATAGATAGAGATACTCAAGTATTAGAAGGGTCAGTATTGTTAAGATGTCAGTGCTTTCAGATTGTTCTTTAGATTGTATGAAATTCCTATCAGAATCTTAGCAGGAATGTATTTGTAGCAGTGGACAAGCTGTTTCTAACACAGAGAAACTAAAATAGCCCAAATCTATTTTTTGTAGGAACAAAGGTGGAGGACTCACTCTACCTGATTCTAGAAGTTAGTATAAAACCACAGTAATCATGCAGCACTATTATATTGTTAAAGAGAATAGACACATGAAATTGGCCAAATTATCACCAGCAATGGAGTGGTGCTATGGTATCTCTCTGCTTCATTCTTCTTCACTGACTCAATATTTAGAAATAAAAATAATTCCCACCTGCAGTGCTTGAGTAGTGCAGCCAGAGTCTCTCCTTCTCTCAGTCTCCCTGTCTCCCACCTTTTAATTTTTTTTTTAATTTATTTTAAAAAGGAAACATTCACAAAACCACAGGACAAGAGGGGTACAACTCCTCACAGTTCTGACCACCAGAACTCTGTATCCCATCCTCTCCCTTGAGAGCTTTCCTATTCTTCATCCCTCTGGGAGTATGGACCTGAGGTCACTGTGGAATGCAGAAGGTAGAAGGTCTGGCTTCTATAATTGCTTCCCCGCTGAACATGGGTGTTGACTGGTCGATCGATACTCCCAGTCTGTCTCTCTTTCCCTAGTAGTGTAGAGCTCTGGGGAAGTGGAGCTCCAGGACACATTGGTGGGTCGTCTGTCCAGGGAAATCTGGTCGACATGCTAGCATCTGGAATCTGATGGCTGAAAAGAGAGTCAACATACAAAGCCAAACAAATTGTTAACCAATCATGGACCCAAAGGCTGGAATAGTGCAGATGAAGAATGGGAGGGGGGTGTTCTCCATTTTGTAGATACCTAGTAGGCATATTTTAGTTACATTTTTTTTTTAATTTATAAAAGGAGACATTAACAAAACCGTAGAATAGGAGGGGTACAACTCCACACAATTCCCACCACCCCATCTCCATATCCCATCCCCTCCCCTGATAGCCTTCCCATTCTTTATCCCTCTGGGAGTATGGATCCAGGGTCATTGTGGACTGCAGAAGGTGGAAGGTCTGGTTTCTGTAATTGCTTCCCCGCTGAACATGGGCATTGACTGGTAGATCCATACTCCCAGTCTGCCTCTCTCTTTCCCTGTTAGGGTGGGTCTCTGGGGAAGCAGAGCTCCAGAACACATTGGTGGGGTTGTCAGTCCAGGGAAGTCTGGTCGGCATCATTCTGGCATCCGGATCCTGGTGGTTGAAAAAAGAGTTAACATACAAAGCCAAACAAATTGTTGAATAGTCATCGACCTAAAAGCGGGAATAGTGCAGATGAAGTGTTGGTGGGGTACTTTCTGCAGACTCTTGTGTACTTCTGCTTTCAGGTATATATTTTTCCCTGGTTTATGGACACATGTGAACATATGCTCTATCTCAGGGGACCTGGTCAATATCTAGGTTTGGGGACTTTATTAGGGAGTGGAACACCTGGAATGGAATTAAAGAATACAATGAAAGCAAAGGTCTCACCTGAGTGATGAAGCTGAAGCGTTGTCATTCCAAAATCTGGACACAGTCTGAAGTGAATCATGCTGGGGTGGGACTTGTTGCATTGATCAGGTTGCTATAGGCAGTTGTAATATTATTTGATATGAATTGAGAGAAACATGCAAGAAAGTGGGCCCCACCCTAAGGTTCCAGAACTGGGGGAAATATAGGTTCTATAGTGTAAATGTGAGGTTCCTGCTGTCTTAGGGTTCAAGAAGACAATAGATAGTTATTGTTATCATCACATTATTTGGTAGTTGGGTTAACTTTGAAAAGTCCTTTTATTAGGGTTTGCTGTATAATACCAGCATCTTGTGTATCGTGGTGCCACTGGTTGCTTCTGTTCTCCATGGTCTAGGCTTTTGAAAGAGTCAATATATCAAAGACTCAGCCTATGTATTAAAAAGAATCTGTGTTTTAAAAAGTTCTAGACATCTGATCAATTTTTCCCCTCTCATATTAAGTGAATAGAGGTTTATATGACTACACTTTGATAGGAGTGTACATGAACACCATTCCCACCACCAAAAGACTGTGTCCCATCGCACCCCCCCACCCCCACCCCCACTTCCTACTACCCCAGGAAGCTGAATATCCACCCTTCCCCTCACCACATGGTTTTTACTTTGGTGCCCTACTCAGATCCTGTTTTAGTTTCCCTTTCTGTTCTTCTTTCTCAACTTCTGTTGATGAGTGGGATCATCCCATACTCATCTTTGTCTTTCTGTCTTAGCTTACTTAACATAATTCCTTCCAGCTCCATCCAAGATGGGTCAGATAAGGTGGGTTCATTGTTCTTGATAGCTGCATAGTATTCCATTGTGTATATATACCACAGCTTTCTCAGCCACTCATCTGTTGTTGGGCACCTGGGTTGCTTCCAGGTTTTAGCTATTATGAATTGTGCTGCTATGAACATAATATCCCAAATATTTTGATATCTTGTGTCTCCATTTTCATTTGTTTGAATTTGAATTTGAATTCAAACATTTGAATTTGAATTTGGAACATTTGAATTTCTTGCTTGAGTGTCACTCTGACCCAGTGGTTCTTAAGGAGTATGTTGTTTAGTTTCCAAATTGTGTGTCTTTAAATAATTTTCTGTTTGTTATTAAATGTTAGCTTTACTCCACTGTGGTCTTAGAAGATACTTAGGATGATTTCAGTGCTCTTGAATTTGTTGATGCTGTCTTTGTGGCTTAATATGTGGTGTATCCTTGAGTATGTGTTGTGTGTATTTGAAAAGAATGTGTATTCAAGTTTTTTGGGGTGAAGAACCTTGAAATTGTCCAAGAGGTCTAATCTGTCCATCTCTTCATTTAACTTTCTTGTTTTTTTGTTGATTCTCTGCTTTGTTGATCTGTCTAAGTGTGAGAGTGTTGTGGTTTTAATAATTATACATTTGTATATAAACATAAATTTAAAGACTTGTGAGACCTTTAAAACAAGATAACTAAACTTAAAACTTAAATTGTATTTCAATCTATATCCCACCTTAGAACAGGGCTTTACTTTTAACAATATTTTATTAATTTATTTATTTTGGACAAAGACAAATTGACAGAGAAGGGGAAATGATAAATAGATAAGTGATAGGTAGAATATATATATATATATATATATATATATATATATATATATATAGTAGATACAGACTTACAGCAGTTATTAACAACTCATGAAGCTTTCCCCCTGCAGGTATTTGAACATGGGTGCTTGGACACTACAATGCATACACTAAATCAGGAGTGCCACCAATTGGACCTTTACATTTTCTTCTTAAAATGATTTTTATATGGAGAATAGTTAATAAGCTATCAACACTTAATCTTTTAAATAATTTAGTAGCCTCTATCTAAGTTTTTGGTTCAAAATATTAGAGGAGAAATGAAAATTCATTTATTTTTGAGGACTAGCAAGTTTGAAAGAAAATGTAGACTAACTGTTGGTGCACTGGCTCAGTGCTTTTCTGAGAACAGAAGAATTTTAAAGGAATAAGGAAGTTCATAGTTTTTAGGAATATTTGTGTTCAGTAGTAAGCCTCTTGAATTTATACATCAAGTTTGAATAAAACAACAGAGCTTGATTTTTTTTCCATTAGTAGGTAGTTGCAGGTATGTCTCTATTATCATCTTTAAGCTCCTGTCTACTTTTAATTATTTTTTATTTTATTTTATTTATTTATTTAAGAAAGGACAAATTAACAAAACCATAGGGTAGGAGGGGTACAACTCCACACAATTCCCACCACCCCATCTCCATATCCCACCCCCTCCCCTGATAGCTTCCCCACTCTCTATCCCTCTGGGAGCATGGACCCGACCCAGGGTCTGTGTGGGTTGTAGAAGGTGGAAGGTCTGGCTTCTATAATTGCTTCCCCGCTGAACATCGGCGTTGACTAGTCAGTCCATACTCCCAGTCTGCCTCTCTCTTTCCCTAGTAGGGTAGGTCTCTGGGGAAGCACAATTCCAGGACACATTGGTGGGGTCTTCAGTCCAGGGAAGCATGGCCGGCATCCTGATCACATCTGGAACCTGGTGACTGAAAAGAGAGTTAACATACAAAGTCAAACAAATTGTTGAGCAATTATGGACCCAAAGCTTGGAATAGTGGAGAGGAACTATTAGGGGGGTACTCATTGAAAACTCTAGTGTACTTCTGCTTTCAGATATATATTTTGCAGTAGTTTATGGATACGTGTGAACATATGCTCTCTCTCACAGAAACTGGTGTTTATCTAGGTTTTGGGACTTTGTTAAAAAGTGAACCACCTGAGATGGAATTAGAGTATACTATGAAAGGAAAGGTCTCACCCGAGTAATGAAGCTGAAGGGTTGTCATTCCACTCCTGAAGTCTCTGGACACAGTCTGAAGTGAAGCATGTTGAGGTGGCCATCGTTGCATTGATTAGGTTGTGATCGGCAGATGCAATATTATTTGATATGGATTGGGAGAGGCACATGGGAAAGTGGGCCCTATCCAAGGGTTCCAGGACTGGGGCAAGTAGAGGCTCTATAGTGGAGATGTGAGGTTCCTGCTATCTTAGGGTTCAAAAAGACAATCGATAGTTAATGTTATCATCACATTATTTGGTAATTGGGTTAACTTTGAAAAGTCCTTTTGTTATGGTTTGCTGTACAGTACCCAGTATCTTGTATACAGCTGTGCTATTGGTTGCTTCTGATCTACTTGGTCTAGGCTTTTGAGAGAGTCTGCATATCAATTACACAGCCCATATATTAAAAAGATTCAGTCTGTGTTTTAAAAAACTTCGAGACATACAATTAATTTTCCCCCTCTCATATTAATTAACTAGTGATTTATATGGCTACATTTTTCTAGAAGTGTACATAAACACCATTCCCACCACCAAAAGACTGTGACCCATCCCTCCCACCCACTCCCACCCCCCACTGGCCCAGGAAGCTGCATGTCTACCCCTCACCACAGGGCTTTTACTTTGGTGCCCTACTTACAGTTTGGTCAGGTCCTGCTTTTAGTTTCCCTTTCAGATCTTCTTTCTCAACTTCTGTTGGTGAGTGGGATCATCCCATACTCATCTTTATCTTTCTGACTTAGCTCCCTTAATATAATTCCTTCTAGCTCTGTCCAAGATGGGTCAGAGAAGGTGGGTTCATTGTTCTTGATAGCTGCATAGTATTCCATTGTGTATATATACCACAGCTTTCTCAGCCACTCATCTGGTGTTGGGCACCTGGGTTGCTTCCAGGTTTTAGCTATTATGAATTGTGCTGCTATAACATAGGAGTACACACCTCTTTTTGGTTGGGTGTTATGGAGTCCTTGGAGTATAATCCCAGGAGAGGAATTACTGGATCATATGGAAGGTCCATGTCTAGCCTTCTGAGAGTTTTCCAGACTGCTCTCCACAGAGGCTGGACCAATTTACATTCCCACCAGCAATGTAAAAGGGTTCCTCTGTCCCCACATCTTCTCCAGCATTTGTTGCTGCTGTCCTTTTTGATGTATGCCATTCTTACAGGAGTGAGGTGGTATCTTAGTTTTGTCTTAATTTGCATTTCTCTGACAATCAGTGACCTAGAGCAGTTTTTCATATGTTTGTTAGGCTTTTGGATTTCCTCTGAGGTGACTGGTTTTTTTTTTAATTCTTTATTGAGGAATTAATGTTTTACATTCCACAGTGAATACAATAGTTTGTACATGCATAACATTCCCCAGTTTCCCATTTAACAATACAACCCCCACTTTGTCATTTATCATCCTTCATGGATCTGTATTCTCCCCACCCACACACCCCAGAGTCTTTTACTTTGGTGCGATAAGCCAATTCCATTTCAGGTTCTACTTGTGTTTTCTTTTCTGATCTTGTTTTTCAACTTCTGCCTGAGAGTGAGATCATCCCATATTCATCCTTCTGTTTCTGACTTAGTTCACTCAACATGATTTAGCCTGAGGTGAATGTTTTGTTCATATCCTCTGCCTATTTTTGGATAGGGTCATTTGGTTTTTTGGTGCTAAGTTTGCTGAGCTCTTTATATATTTTGGTGATTAGTTTCTTGTCTGATGTATGGCATGTGAAGATCTTCTCCCATTCTGTGAGGGGTCTCTTTGTTTGTTTAATAGTTTCTTTGGTTGTGCAGAAGCTTTTCAATTTGTTGTAGTCCCATTGGTTTGTTTCTGCTTTAGTCTTCCTTGCAATTGGGTTTGATTCATCAAAGGTGTCCTTGATGTGTAGGTGGGAAACTGTTTTACCAATGTTTTCCACTAAGTATTTGATTGTTTCTGGTCTGACATCCAGATCTTTGATCCATTTGGAGTTGATTTTTGTTTCTGGTGAGATAAAGTGGTTCAATTTCATTCTTCTGCATGTTACAACCCAGTTTTCCCAGCACCATTTATTGAAGAGAGCCTCCTTCTTCCATTTAACTTTTGGGCCCCCTTTTAATTCTTAAATCAATGAGGGTCATTTGAGGAGTACAGATTTCTAGCCATAGGGTATGTAAGATTTGACTGTTTTCTATAGCTCTTCTACAGTTGCAAAATTATTTGTTTATATATTTTAATATATCAGACCACAAACCCACAAAGCATGTGGGCCCATATTAGACCTGGTCCTCAGTGTGGATCAACAATGATAGGGAATATTCCATTTTCCAAAGGGAGTTTGGATAGCATACTTGGTTATGGGTCCTGAAATTGGTGCATCCTGGAATGTTCCTAGCCATGACCATGGAATATGAACTGAGACCTACAGGGATGAAGAGGTTACATAGGCTCCTATGCTGACTATGGGCCCCAGATCAAATCAATGGGGTCTACAGTCAGCAACATTTATATACTTTCCCCATATTTGGGAGCTACTCTCTGCCCTGATCCAGCTCTCTGGTCCTTTTTCCAACTATGACTTCATCTCCCAAATAATAACTTAGGTCACCTGCATATTAGATGTCAGCGTAGGCAAAAACTAGTTGGGTCATAGGCCTCTGAGAATATACCTAAAATAGACCTACTAACTTTTTCCAAAACAAGGACCCCAAATCTTCATCCACAATTTTCCAGCCTTTAGATTCATGATTAGTCAACCATTTGCTCTGCTTTCTATCTTAACTCTTTTTCAGCCACTAGGTTCCAGATGATACTATGATGCCAACCAGACTTCCCAGGCAGATGACTCCACCAAATGTGTCCTGGAGCCCTGCTTCTTCAGAGCTCTCCCCAACTAGGGAAACAGAGAGATGGGCTGGGAGTATAGCTTGATCTGCCAATGTCCATGTTCATCAGGGAAACAATTACAGAAACCAGACCTTCTACCTTCTGCACCCCATAATGACCCTGGGTCCATGCTTCCAGAATAGAAAAGCTATCAGGAGAAAGGATGGGATATGGAGTTCTGGTGGTGGGAATTGTGTGGAATTGTACCCCTCTTATCCTATGGTCTCTTCAGAGTTTCCATTTTATAAATAAAAATTTAAAAATATATATTACTAAGCACAAGGATCTGTGCAAGGATTCTGGTTCAAGCCCCCAGCTCCCCACATGCAGTGGGGAAACATCACATGCAGTGAGACAGGTCTGCAGGTCCCTATCTATCATCTGTCTGTCTGTCTGTCTGTCTGTCTTCTCCTTCTCTCTCAATATCTTTCTGTCCTATCCAATAAAATGGGAAAAAAAATGGCCACCAGGAGCAGTGGTTTCATAGTATCAGTACTGAGAAACAGCAATAACCTTCAAGGCAAAAATTATAAATAAATACATTAACAAAAATATAAAAAACCAGTAAATACTACATGATAGATTATACATATAAAGTCACTGGCCTAGAGAGTTTCAAGATTTTTTTTGACTAAGAGATTTTAAGTAAGATTACATTCAGTTAGCTATTTCAGATCTGGTTAAAAAACGTTATATGGGATGACTTATGTGTCATATAAACTTTGAAACTATTCTAAAAATAAAGAAATATGTGTGTGCTTATAATTTTTAACTCAAATTTAATCTTGGCAGTAAAGTATAATTTCAGCAAAAGCTACAAGTCTCAGTCAGTGGTTACCACCGAGTCTTGCAATATCAGGGGTTTGTAATAGATAGTTAAAAATGATATGATTAAATAACTGAATTCTATTATCTAAGAATAGACTATCCTAGAAAATATCTTCTGCATGTCATAGTTCTCATTTCTTCTACTCTAAGGACCTATTCTTTCCTAACTCCGTCTAAAGAATATTCATCCCTCACCTTTCCAAAGCCCCCCACTTTTAGCTGCTTTTCTAAAACAATAAACCAGGGCCATACACTGCCACACCCAGTTGAACACATTATAATTAACATATTACCAGAATAATGTAACTTAGCTATCCTTCTATCTTTCAGAACCAGAACCACAAAATAATCCATTTGCCATTGTGTTTCAGTTACTTGTGAATTATATTTAAATATAATTAAACATATAAAAACATAAATAAAACTTTACATTATAAAATTGTTCACTGTATGTGACATCTCTCTATTGACCACCACTGTAACTACTTTCCTGCAGGAAAGTACTTTCCTGTATTACTGAATCGGCTACCCAAATATAGCTTGTATTTTTCTCTTCAGGATACATTACCTAGGTTTATGTCTTTGTAAGGTATCCATGTTTCAGTTTTTTTAATCTTGTCAGTGCAAGTAGAGTAACTGATGCAGCTGCCAAAGAGAGAAAGTAGAGCAGGGTATTTGTCTTAGAGTTTTCTGAAATGTCCTTAATATGTACATAATGAAAATATTGATGAATAACTCCATTCATTCAGTATCTAAGCTCATCATAGATGGAATCATTTAGGAAGTCATTGTTTTCTGTAAACCAATTTCTAAAACATATAATTGAAGACTCTGGAATATTGCCTGGGGCATATATGTATATTTGTACTTGAGAGTTGAGATCAATTATATCTTTAAAAAAAACCTGAAAATATTAGCTTTTTAAAAATTTTTTTATTATCTTTTTCTTTATTTGATAGAAACAGCCAGAAATTGAGAGGAAGGGGAAGATAGAAAGAAAGAGAGACAGAGAGACACCTGCATCCCTGCTTCACCACTTTTGAAGCTTTTCCCCTGCAGGTAGGGACCAGAGGCTTGAACCTAGGTCCTTATGCATTGTAATGGGCACTCAATCAGGTGTGCCACCACCCGGGCCCTGTTTTATTATTATTATTAATATTAATAGAAAGAGAAAGAAGAGAGAACCATAACATCATTCTGGCACATACAATTTTAACTTGGGGAACCAACACCCTATCTACTCTGCAAGAGGATATATTTAGTATATATTTATTACAAAAATTATGACCTTTAAGAAAAAAACTAATTTTTCATGCTTTTAGTGAATATTAGTGGTTCACCATAGGGACATTTTTGACATATTATTTTTCTTTTTTTTTTTTCTGTAATTGCTAGAGCTTCAGTGCTCTGGGATAACATTTTCAGAGTTATATAAAGACTGAGGGAGAGAAGAAAGATGCTACTACCTCCTGTATGGTGGGGTGTCAGACTCTAATCTCTTGAAATATCTTTTGTTCTTTTTTTATTGGGGTAGTTAATTATTTACAGGAAATACAACTTTTGATATATGTGTAGCAATTGTCAATTTTCTGCAAAACTCTCTCATCCTCAGGCTAACATTCCTTACCACTCCCGTCTGAGCTGTCGCCCACATAAATTTAGAAAAGGTATCAATTGAGACAAACACATATTTTTGTTTGCCAAAGTTGGGTATGTGGGTGACAGCGATTTGCCAAAGAGCAGTGGCTTTTAAGCCTCGGGGGTTAACCCCAAGAGTTTGAATAGCAGGTGTTTTTAAGAAACTTGCACAGGAAGAACATGTAGCAAGGATATGTTTCAACTATGGTAAAAGAACATCAGGAAATAGGACTCCAATGCCTTTAAGATTAACATGGGTTAGTCAGCAGGATCAGAGACAGAGACTAGGAGAGTTCCTGTGGAGGTCAGCTGCAGCATTCCCTTCGGACAGGGAACCAGGAAGAGGGCTGTGGGAATGAAGGTGTTGAACATACAGTGGTTGGGTTAGAGTACAGAGCATAGGGGTGATTTGAATCAAGAGAAGGGAAAGTGGGTTGTCATCAATTTTTACATAAGAACTAGCAAGCCATGGAAGTAAGTTAACAGTTTACACACTGTCAGAAAAAAGGTTGAAGGATTCTGGTACAGCTTTTAATGCAAGGAAAACAGCATAAAGTTCTTTGTACTGAGGGGAATTCTCAGGAAGCTCAGTAAAGAGAGGTTTAGGGGATTGTTTGTTTGGGTAATATATAAGGGCAGCAGCTCCCTTTTTTCCACCATCATTGAAGACTGTAGGAGCAGAAGAGATGGGATCTCGAGAGAAAAGTTTAGGTGCTAGTAGGGGCAAAAGAGGTAAAGAAGCTATCAATTTATTAGAAGGAAAATGATTACCTATTTGTCCTGGAAACCCTACAAAGCTTCTGGCAAAACAGGAATGATGGCTTATGAGCCACTCTGTATCTGTGAGAGAAAAGGGAAGAATAACTAAATCCAGTTCTTTCTCTAAGACCAGCACAGACTTATTTCTTCCTTGGCGAATCATGAATGCTAACCCGTCTATCTCAGTGAGGAGTCTTGGAGCTCTGCCTACTGGAATATGAAGCCACTCAAGAACCCCATGTTTCTGCCACAATGCCCCCACTACTGTGGGGGTGGAGTTAAAGATTAGAAGGTTTACCGAAGAGGAGGGGGAGAATCGAACAAGGTGCATGTCCTGGAGGGCCTGGTTAACCCTTTCCAGTGCCAAGGAGGCCTCAAGAGTTAACTTACATTTTGAGGAGGGCTGTTTGTTTCCTTTTAACAGGTCAAACAATGGTTGGAGGCAGATAGTAGGCAGATAAAGATACTGCCTAAGCCAATTTAAATTTCCAAGAAAACTTTGTAAAGAAGCAAGAGTAAGGTTAGAAGGAAAAGTAACACTAGGTTTTAAGGGACAAATTTGCATTAGAGAAATCTCTGAACCTAAGAATGATGTTGGAGGAATTAGCTGTATCTTCTCAGGAGCTACATTAAGGCCGCTTTTCTTTAAGGCAGGAATGAGAAAATCACGTAGGGCACAGAGATCTGTATCTAATTCTCCCCATATTAAGATGTCATCAATGTAGTGAAAAACATTAAGGCCCTTATGAATATATGGAAAAAGGGCAGATTTAACAGCCTCTTGAAAAATTGTAGGACTATTGGCCATGCCCTGGGGCAGCACCACCCATTCAAATCATTGGCAGGGCTAGCGTTATTAATAGAAGGAACAGAGAAGGCAAAATGTTTACAGTCTTGTGGATGCAAGGGAATAGAGAAAAAACAATCTTTTATATCAATAGCTACGATTGGAATTCCCATGGGAATTGCAGAAGCAAGAGGCAAACCCCTTTGTGGGGAGCCCCAGACCTGCATGGTTTTATTTACTGCATGGAGATCTTGGAGGAGGCACCATTTTCCTGAGCACTTTTTAATCACAAAGACAGGAGTATTCCATGGGCTTCTGGAATGACGAATGTGTCCCAAGGACAACTGCTCTCAGACGAGCTCTTTTAAAATTTCTAGCTTATCCCTAGGCAAAGGCCACTATTCCACCCAGAAAGGCTCATTAGAAAGCCAGTCTAAGCAGGGAGTTTGGTTACAAACTGTGGCAATTAGTATTTGGGGTGCTGATTAGATCTAGTCTCACAGCAGCAGGTGTTACACTCTGCAGAGGCATCTGTGGATATCCTAACATCAAGACATTCCAGAAGATCACTGCCTAGTAGGTAGGTGCTAATATCAGCTACCAAAGGGTGGAAGTGTCCTGTAGTCCCTTCAGGGTCTTCCCACATGAGCGAATCTCGTGTTAGAAAGGCTTGAGTCAACTCTCCAACTCTGTGTAAACGGGGTCCTGGGAGGAGTTCCCAATTTTGGGGAGCCTCTGCTTGCCTTAAAATCATCTTTTCTGTCCCCATGTCAATCAAATATTTAAAAGGAATATTTCCAATCCTTACTGTCATAGTAGGGTGACCTCATTCTAAAACAGGAGTGGTCCACAAAATCTCAGGCCCCGAATTTGTACCATTCAGGGGCTTGCCATCTTTATGAAACTTGGACCCACAATCTCTCTTCCAATGAAAACCTTTCTGACATCTAGGACAAGGTGTCCGTGGCCTCTGGCTCCCTGACTGAAGGTGAGGTTGCCCTGACTGGAGGCATGGTTGCCCTAACTGGAGGCGTGGTTGCCCTGACTGGAGGCGTGGTTGCCCTGACTGGAGGCGTGGTTGCAGCTTATCTGGACATTGGTTACGCCAGTGCCCATGGTGACTGCACTGAAAGCAGGCCCCCTTTTGATTATGTGGGGTAACTGCATAAGCCTTTGTCATAATGGGTGCCCCATAAGAGCCTGGTCTGAGTTCCTGTGTTGCTAAAATCCAATTATATGGGTGTTGGTGTTTAAGACTGAGGCATGCCTGACAGAATTCTGGAATCATGCCATCCCAGACAATAGAATGCAGGAGGAGAGAACGGACTTCAAGATTATAAATCTTTCTCTCTAAAGTTGACCGTACCCTGGAAATGAAGTCAGCTAAGGATTCATCGGTTTTTTGGCGAAGGGAGTTAATGGGGACTGAGGCCTCTTCTGTGGATGGGGTTAACCTCTCCCATGCTTGTGTTGTGCAGATGCGTACCTGTTCAAAATAACCGGTTGGAAACTTGGCTTCTGCCTGCTGAATTCCAGTTTCAAACTCTCCCGTTCCAAACAATGCATTCAAATTCCATTCTAGCTGTTTGTGACTATTTTTCTGGCATTGTTTTGAGCATTCATCACGAAAGCATGCCTCTCATTGCATGTAGAGGGGGTCTGGGAGCGCAGCACGAGCTAAGTCCCTCCAATCTTGGGGGGTATTAAGGTGCTGTAGAAAGCCTCATAAAATGTACTTGATCCATGGGGCATGAAGTCTGTCCTCCTTTACTGCCTGCCTGAGTCCTCTGAGTTCTTTGGAGGACTACGGATGCCACACCTGAGGGTTTTGTCTATTGGGGGCAACATTTCCTGGGAAGGTGTGGACTTGGTTTGATGAAGTGGGGGAAGGAGTCATGGAAGTGGAAGCTGCTGGGGTGGTGGCTGTCAGAGCTGCTGAAGAGAACTCTTGGGGAAAACTGTAGAGGAATTAGGGTGGTTAATCTCTGAAAACATCTCTTTTAACTCTTGTATCTCATCCTCAAGGTCTCTTAATGATGAGGTATCAGCAGAAGGCTTAGGGTGTTTAAGCGCCGAGAACATATCCTTTAACTCTTGTATCTCAGCCTCAAGGTCTCTTAACCTTTTGGCAGGACATCTTATACATATCCTGAGAGTTGCAAACATAGCCAAGAGAACCCACGGTGTAGCTCCAATTAAAGCATCTCTGAGATAGAAAGCCTGTCCCGTGAGAAAAGAATAGAATGTCTGGGACGCCTCCTCGTAAAGTGTAAAAAATCTCATGGTGGGGGGAAACATGGGGCTGCAGAGTCAGGCAGCTGCCACTTACCTGTGTCTGGGCGGCTTTTCTGGACCTCAGGCCGGGCCACCCAGCAAGGCATGAGTGCGGGACATGTTGGGTGCCAGGTGTCGTGCTGCGCAGCAGAGAAGAAAGAGAGGATATCCGGAGCGAAGAGGGAACACAAATCTTTATTTGCGCTAGCACCTCAGAATTGGGTGAGAGAGAAGCAGCTTGGGTCACGTGGAGGTAGCAAAAATGGCCACCTCACGCAGTAACCTTTCCTGCATCTAAACACTGAAGTGAAGAGCCAGCAAGAGAACGAGGTGCGGAAGAAGGGAGGAGTAACCAAAGCACTTCAACTATTGCAGGGAATTGACAATGCCCTGAGGGCACAACATGGCGGAACAGACACTCGGAGAATGTCCCAACTCTTGTGGGAACTAGCAATAGCATGAGGGGACAACATGGCAGATGTGACTGCATCTGCACAATTTCCCAGCACTCGTTACTGAATCACTAATTAAAAAGATATAACTGACCTTGGTTCCATACTCCCAGAGGGTTAAAGAATAGGAAAGCTATCAGGGGAGGGGATGGGATATGGAGTTCTGGTGGTGGGAATTGTGTGGATTATACCCCTTTTATCCTATGGTTTTCTCAATGTTTCCTTTTTATAAATTTAAAAAAGAAACTGAAAAAATACTATAGATAAAAAATAAAAATAAAAGAAGATATAACTATGAAAAAATACAAGAAGATAAGTATAGTAATGGGGAAAAAAGAAAAAAATGGTTTTCATGTGTCAATAAGTGTTCTGTAAACTATTAATATTACCTTAATAAAAACAAAATTAGAATAGAAAAATAACCAAATTTCACGGTTAATACCACCCTCCACTACAAATTCAGAGCTAATATAGACTCTTATGAGAAGACTTGTGACTCTGACCCTTTTGTTGGTCATTGTTTTACTGTATTTGGCAGATTCAAGATCTCTCAAAATGTGTTTCTCAAGACACACCAGGGAAAAAAGGGTTATATGATCACATATAATTTGGAAAATCCTGTATACCTTATCTACCCTCAGGTCAAGAACCCCCCACCTTCTAAGGGTGATTAATAAGCAGTGAAGCTGTTCTATAGATGTCTATCTTTCCCTATGTCTCCATGTCTATCACCATGGACATTCTAAACTCTATTAAGGGGAGTCAGGCAGTAGCACAGCAGGTTAAGTGTACTTGGCGCAAAGTGCAAGGACCAGAATAGGAACCCAGTTTGAGCCTCCAGCTCCCCACCTGGAGAGGAGTCACTTTACAGGTGGTGAAGAAGGTCTCTCCCTCTCTTTCTCTCCCCTCTCTGTCTTCCTCTCCTCTCTCGATTTCTCTTTGTCCTATCCAACGATGACAACAACTTCCCTCCCTCTAGGAGTGTGGACCACAATTCTTTTGGGGGTACAGAAAAAGAAAGGAGTTCTGACTTCTATAATTGCTTCTTTGTTGGACATGGCTGTTGGCCTGATGACCAGACCCCAGCCTGTCTCCATCTTTCCCTAGTAGGTAAGGGCTCTAGGAGGTGAGGTTATCAGATATGTTGGCATCTCTTTATCTCCCTCTCCTCCCTTTTTTTTTCTCTGTCCTATCAAATAAAAATAAAAAAAGAGAAAGAGAGAAGGAAAGATAGAAAGGAATAGAAAAAGGAAGAAAGAGAGAAAGGAAGAATGAAAGAAAGAAAGAAAAGAGGGAAGGAAGGAAGGAAGGAAGGAAGGAAGGAAAGAAGGAAGGAAGGAAGGAAGGAAGGAAGGAAGGAAGGAAGGAAGGAAGGAAGGATATGTTGTGGAGTCAAGGCAAGGAAGACAAGTCAAGACCAAGGTCCACATTTTGAGTCTTTATATCCCTGCTGGGGACTGAATGACAGCAAAGTGCTGTGTACAGAGCAGTAATGGCTCATCTCACACAGCTGGTTTCAATGTCAAAAACCACAATGCAGCAAGCAACTGATAACAGAGGCTACTATAGGGGGTTCTTTTTTGAACCATTTTTGGGGAACCATCAAGTATCCCCAGGCTTCCACACCCTCTTTCTTAAGGGTATTTTGGGAATACATTGTTAAATTTAGTGGGTGAGAACTTTCATGGAACTGGTAGGGTCTCTGGGGTGTCAAGATGGCAGGTCAAGGACTTTGCATTTTATAAATAAAAAAATAATAAAAGAATTCAGTGCTGCTGTCATCAGAGAATCTAGGTCAGTATGACTCTTCCTAGAGAGAAGACCAAGAGGGAATATATCCACGTGCAGGGAAAAATCAGCCTTCTATTATTTACCATATGTTTTTCAAGTGAGTTTAAGAAACTGTGTTGCTATGGTATAGTCATTATTTGCTTTCAGTCAGTTTTGTTGTTGTTATTGTCATTGCTGTTGTTGTTGGATAGGACAGAGAGAACTCAAGAGAGGAGGGCAAGACAGAGAGGGCGAGAGAAAAATAGACACCTTGGAGACCTGTTTCAACACCTGTGAAGTGACTATCTCTGCAGGAAGGAAGCCAGGGGCTCGAACTGGGATCCTTTCGCTAATCCCTGAGCTTCATGTATTGTGCACTACCACCAGATTCCCATACTACATTTAAAGTCCAGAATTTGGGGGTTGGATTGTGACACAGCCAGTTAAACATACCAATACAATCATGCACAAGGGCCCAGTTTAAGCCCCTGACTCCACAAAAAAAAAAAATAAATAGTAAAATGGAAATTAGCTAACACTAAATACCGCTAGTGATTAAACCAATAAACAAACAATCACAACATTTAGTTCAGTCTAAGTTTGGATTTGTGTGACTTAGTACTGTGTTCTCTGGTTGAGTTCAGCAGCCCATGTCTGGCTTTACACAGAGGTCATAACCCGTCCCTTGTCCTTATGGGAATAAATGTTTTGATGTATATCAAATGTTGACATGACTCAGAGAGGTCTCGCAGCAATCTCCCTGATGACCCATGGTATGAAGTGTTCACAGTGGTGTTGAATCTTGAGTTTTTTAACTGTCTTTCCTCTGCACAGAGTGGAGGAGAAGTTTCTAGGTGCTGGAAAAAAAATTCTGCACGATATAAGTTGGAGGGAAATGTGCCAACTGATATCCATGATTTTATGGGACATGATCTCAGAGCTGACTCAATGAATGAAGTAACACTTCCCAAGTCACCAGAATATATGTGCTACGTTATAAGTGTAGTCTGTGCTGCAACTTCCTGGCCCATGTAGAGTGAGAATCAGACACCTGATAGAGCAGTGTATGCAACTTGTGTCTGGGGAAGAACTCTCTACATTCAATTAGTTCCTGATTTGGTGATTCTGTGACCCCAGAGATGTCACAGATGTTGGCGATTGTTGTATAAAATACTGAGCTCTTTACCCTGAACCTTCTCTCTGTTTCCTTATCTGAATGAAAAGGCAGCCCAGATTGTTGAATTGTTGAAAACATGAATGAGGCACTGATGAAGGAGAAATACAAATCTTAAATCAGTTTGAGAAGTGTTCCCATTTTGTTATCAGAGCTACTATTGTTGGGCCGAAGTCCCAGCATGACTGCACCCCATGACCAGTATGTTATTTTTCCCTAATGTGAGGATACAGAGAGAGAGAGAGAGAGAGAGAGAGAGACACTAAGGAATTTAGTCCGATATCACCCATTGTGAAGCTTTGCCCTTGCAGGTGCTCTGATGTTCAAGGCCCAGGACTAAAACCTGGTCATCAAACATGGCAAGCCCATGTTCCACCTGAGGATCTCTCTGGCCCTCTCATTTTGCTTTATTAGATTATATCCTAAGTATTTCTATTTCTATACCCTCAAAGGTTTCCTTCCGTAACTTCATTATTTTTAAAATGGTTGCATACAAAATACTCAGGTTTTGTAGACTAACCCAGAATTGAGAATACTAGAAAATTCTTTAGGTTACAGTAGTTTTGATGTGGACTTTTTGTTGTTGTTGTTGTTTCCAGGGTTATCATGGGGCTTGGTGTGGGTACTACAAAACCACTGCTCTTGGCAAGCAATTTTTTCCATTTTACTGAATATGAGAGAGAGTAATTAAGAGAGGAGGGGAAAGATAAAGAGGGAAAAAGAGAGAGATCTGCAGACCTGCTTCACTGCTTGTGAAGTGTCCCACCTGCAGCTGGGGAGGAGGGCCTCAAACCTGGATCCTTGCACGGGTCCTTGTACTTAGTAATATGTCCACTTAGCGGAGTGGGCCACCACCCAGCCATGGGGGTGTACTTATTTATTTTTATGTAATTTTTTATTTATAAACAGGAAACATTGACTAAACCATAGGATAAGAGGGGTACAACTTCACACATTTCCCAACATAAAAAAGATAATTAATAATTTCCTTCATTTGGTTGTTTGATATTAGCACACTAAATACTCAGAGGTTATAGACTAGCCCTGCATCTAACTACTTGAAAATTCCTCAGGTTACAATAGTTTTGTTTTTATTTTTTCTGTGTGTGTGTGTGTGTGTGTGTGTGTGTGTGTGTGTAATTATTTTTGAAAGGCTTATGAATCCTTCAATTAAAGACAGGGCTATTTGTATAGTAAGAGTTTCATTGTTTCACCAATGGGTGGTAATGCATTGGGCTAAATGCACATCGCCCGAAGCAAAAGGACCAGTAGAAGGATCCCAATTCTAGGCCTGGCTTCCACCTGCATGGGGATGGTGAAGCAAGTCTGCAGATATCTATTTTTCTCTCCTCCTCTCTGTCTTCCCCTCCTCTCACAATAGCTCTCTGTCCTATCCAACTACAACAAAACAACAACAAGAACAACAATACACATGGCCAACAAAAGGGAAAAAATGGCCTCCATGAGCAGGGGATACATAGTGTAGGCAGCAAACCCCAGTGATAACCCCAGAGGCAAAAAAAAAAAAAATTAATTGGTTTACAGGTTGCTTTACCATTACACACCCTCCACATGTTCACTGTCCAGCTATTGAGTAGAGGGCCAGAGAGGACCCCAGGGCAGGGAAGTGGACAGTGGGAGTGAACCTACAGTTGGACAGAAGCTGAGGAGGGGCTTCTGGGTGGGCAAATGGAGGGGAGGGGATGCTCTGTGCGGAGTCTCCTGTGAAGGCTGACATGCTCTGGGACTCCAGATCAAGGCCTACACACAGCAGTCTGGCTGTTCTGAAGACCATGGAGTGCTCAGACTACCTCAGAACACACAAACACTTTATTTGAATTAAGTTAAAAACAGGGAAATAAAACCATAAAGGAAAGGGCTCATGAACATGCAGTAGATGAGGAAAGCAATGCAGGTGTCCCCCAGGGAGGGCAGAGCCAGGTCAGGGGTGGGAGCAGGGCCCAGGGCCTTCTCCACAGCTGATTCTCAGAGTGCAGCTCTGAGCACCCAGCTCGGAGCCAGAGGGGCCTGTGTGGGCTGTGGCTTGGGGGTCCCCGCAGTCTTGGCTGAGGGCCCTGTCTCTAGGGTTGCTGAGGGCTGCACACTTGCAGAAGATTCTGGCTCCTGGGCCTGCTGGCAACAGGGGGCTGATGGCACCTTCTCATCATCCCCTGGACCTGAGAAACAGACAATTCACCTCATGAGCTCTCCTAGGGTCCCCTTGGTCTCACCCATCTTGAGTTGTAACTGAGGGGCCCAACCCAGGAAGCCTTCCCTGCTGCTGTCCCCAAGGTGAGCTGGTGTCAAGTCTCTCTCCTGAAGAGACAGCAGCTTCTGGGGCTCTTCTCTGTGGGGCCCAGTCCCAAACCTTTCTCCTACCAGATGCTCATACAACTCAGGCCCCCTCACCTGCAGGCTGTGTACCCAGGACACCCAGGTTCCGGGGGGCGCATGGAGTACAATGTCACTGTACAGCGGGATCACCCCCACCAGCAGCTCCACACAACCCTGTGGAAGGTCACTCTCTGCTGATCCTGCTGAAGTTGTGTCCAGGGACAGCAGACTAGACCTGGACCTCGGCTGCTCGCAGAACATCTTTGTCTGTGGCCATTTTCCCTCTGACAGAGTCTCAGAGTTGAGGCTAGACACCTCCTCCAGGTATCCTGACAGAGATCTCTGCAGAATCAAGAGACCAGAGTGTCATAGCCTCCCAGCCCCTGCACATTGTCCTGCTTCTTCTGCCCCTGGGCTCAGCTTCCACCTCAGCCTAGTCTTGTCCACACAGGCTACCTCCCTGGAAGAGGTACAGACAATCCCCACCCCCAATCCGAGGTAGGGAAAGACAGTGGGAAAATGTGGTCACTCAGAGTTATGCCTGCATATGGGCACCTGCCCCCAGTCACCCTCTGTTACCCTAGGACTTCTGCGGCAGCAACAACAGAAGCTTGCTGACTGATCCCTCAGCCAGCCTCTCAACTGAGTTATTCTGCCTCCTCTGAGGCTCTTATTCCGACCTTCACCATTGGGGTCTTTCATGGTGGAGAGCATCCTTCTCTCAGCTCTGAGAGCAAAGTGACTTGGGTAGGGTGGTCTGTGGCTAGAATGTGGTTGCCTGGTGACCAGGGTTCCAAGTCTGTTGATATCTAGCCCAGGGAGGTGAGGTCACTTCCTGCATCTCCTGACCTGAACTTGTGCTCAGACAAGACACCCTTAGTCACCATGGTGGGCTGACTGACGACTGCTTACCCTCCACCCTCATGTCACCTGCATACACAGTGACAGCACATAAGGCACTCCACAGCCCTGGAAAGTCTTGGGAGTGGCCTGGGCTCCGACTTTGAGGACACAGACTTAGGGCAGAGCCTGATCCTCCTTTTCACCAGTGATGAGACACAGGATTGGCCATTAGCCTCTCGGGACCCCTGGTCTCCATGTGACACATGGTTACTCTAGCCTGCTTCCCTAGAATGTCCCCAGGTATATGTGTGCACCCACAAATACCTGGGTCCCTGTGCAGCCAAGGCTGCTATTTCCATGGGATGTCACACAGACTACGATGGAGTTGTGATCTGGGGTTGCTAGTAACCACCCTCACACAGGCTGGGCCTGCTCTGGTTGCAAGGACAATTGCTTCAACCCCTACAGACGTAGTGTTGTGGTATCTCTCCTTTTCTCTCTGTCTGTCTTTCTCTCACACTTATGTTTTAAATTAAAGTCCATTTTGAGATGGAATTGTGATGGAGACAGAAAAATGAAATGAAGTCAATAATACAAAAAGAAATAAATGGGAAGTTAGACCATTTCACCCAACTAAAGGCCTTCTGGGGATGGATGGAGAGAGTGTTAGGGCCCCAGAATGGAGGGAAATGACCCACACTGGGGTTTGATTGTGTTGCTGACATCCATACTAGGTGTATAAGACTTTGTATTGTAAACACTAAATTTCCTTCAGTAAAGTGAACTGATACCATTTATGAAAAGTGCATTTGATGGGTGGAGAAAACGTCACCATGCTTTCAGGACCCAGAGGTAGGTTCTTAGCCACCTTGTGGTAGCCGTTCCTCCTGTGGGTGACACTAAGATTGTTAAGACTCCCTTCAGGTAGGTCCTAAAATGAAATACAAACACAAGCAGACACAAAGGGTTACTATCCCCAATTTGTCACAACAGTTTAGTCTCAATAATCAGAAGTAAAAGCAACCCAGATACCCAGCAGGAAGTGCCATAGCAAATGTGACCTAGGAAACTTAAAGACAATTTTATAGGCCCAAGATAATAGTAGGTGTCATTTCAAAGAAATAAAAACTTGATTGGGGTTGGGGATGTGACTCAGTGGTTAGAGCATGTCTTCCATTCATGAGGCCTTGGATTCAATCCTCAGTAACACATGAGAGCAGTAAGGTAGAGCTATGTGGAAATTCATAGATGGAGGCATGTTTCTCTCCCCCTCATAAAAATATAAAAATAATAATTAACCGGGAGTTGGGCAGTAGCACAGTGGGTTAAGTGCATGTGGTGGAAAGAGCAAGGAGACGCATAATGATTCCAGTTCGAGCCCGCAAGCTCCCCACCAGCAGGGGAGTCATTTCACAGCAGTGAAGCAGGTCTGCAGGTGTCTGTCTTTCCCTCTGTATTCCCCATCTCTCTCCATTTCTCTTTGTCCTATGCTACAACAATGGCATTAATAACAACAATAACACTAATAATAACAAGGGTAACAAGGGCAACAAAAGGGGAAATAGATGAATAAATAAATAAATAAACAAACAAATAAATACATATTCTGGGTTCAGGTGGTAGTGCAGCGGGTTAAGCGCACATGGCACAAAGCTCAAGACCAGCATAAGTATCCTGGTTCGAGCCCCCGGCTCCCCCCCTGCAAGGGAGTTGCTTCACAGGTGGTGAAGCAGGTCTGCAGGTGTCTATCTTTCTTTCCCCCTCTCTCTTCCCCTCCTCTCTCCATTTCTCTCTGTCCTATCAAACAATGACGACATCAATAACAACAACAACAATAAAACAAGGGCAACAAAAGGTGAAAAAAGCAAAATTAAAAATAAATAAATAAATATAAAAAATAATTGAGCTAGGGAGTTGGGTTAGTGGTGGAGCACAACATCAAAAGTAAGTATAATTGATATATAATAAAATGCATGTAGTCTGGGGCCAGGCAGTAGCGCACCTGATTAAGTGCATAAATTACAGTATGCAGGGACCTGGGTTCAAATCCCTGGTCCTCACCTGCAGGGGGAAAGCTTCATGAGTGGTGAAGCAGGGCAGCAGGTGTTTTTCTGTCTCTTTCCCTCTCTATCTCCCCTTCCCTCCTGATTTCTCTCTGTTTGTATCCAATAATAAATTAAAATACTAAAAAATAAAATAAGGGAGTCAGGCTGTAGCACAGCGGGTTAAGTGCATGTGGCACAAAGCTCAAGGACCCATCGGTAAGGATCGCGGTTCGAGCCCTCAGCTCCCCACCTGCAGGGGAGTCTCTTCATAAGTGGTGAAGCAGGTGTGCAGGTGTCTATCTTTCTCTTCCCTTCTCTCCATTTCTCTCTCCTATCCTACAACAAAGACATCAATAACAACAATAATAACTACAACAACAATTGCAAAAAGCAACAAGGGCAACAAGAGGGAATAAATAAATTTAATAAAAATAAAATAAAATGCACACAGTCTAATTTTTGTCAATGAGATTTGACAAATACATATATTTATGTAGTTAATCTCAACTTTTGAATATGTAGACTATTTCCATTATCCTAAAAGTATCTATGTGCTTAATATTTTTTCCTTCAGTCGTTTGTCCAGAATGCTACCCTAAGTCAGTCACTGATCTGATTTATCTAATTTCCCTATCTACAGACTAGTTTTACTTCTTCTTTAAAAAGTCCTATAAATAGAGTCCTTCCATGTGTACTTTTTTTTTTTTTTGGTCTGGTGTCATTTGCTTATGCAATGCCTGTGAGGTTTGCTTTGTATTATTTCTCATGAACAAGGGCTCAGGGTGGAGAGGAGGTAGAGTGAGGCCGGAGCACTGCTCAGCTTTGGCACAAGTGGTATCAAAAATTGAACCTGTGACCTCTGCAGCCTCTGGAAGCATGAGAGAAGTGTTGCTTGCTGTGCTATTTACCCTGTTCATATACTTGTGCATGCCAACATTTTTTTTAAACTGACGAGCTTTTAATTTTTATGTGAATAGGCCAGCTTGTTTATACACTCATCTGTTGATGGAAATGAATTACTTTGAGCCATTATGACATATATGTTGCAAACGTCCACATATCTGCCTTTATGATTTCAGTTTTTCTTGGATACATACCTGAGAGTATAGTTGCTGATTCATATAAGTGTGTGTGTGTGTGTGTGTGTACATACAATTTTGAAAATATCTTCCAAACTATTTTCAAAGTGACTGTATCATTTTATATTCCATGAGCAATATATGGAGTCCATTTGCCATACTTCCATACAAACACTTGTGTTGTCAGTCCTTGAAGTTATAGCCTTCCAGATGACCTCACCAACGTTTGCCTGGACTCACCTCTCCAGAGCCTTATCACATTAGGGGAAGATAGAAACAGGCTGGGGATATGGATTGACCTGCCAACATCCATGTCCAGCAGAGAAACAATTATAGAAGCCAGACCTTCCACCTTCTGCACCCTATAAAGAATTTTGGTCCATACTCCCAGAAGGATGAAGAATAAGGAAATTTCCAGTGGAGGAGATGGGATGTGGAACTCTGGTGGTGGAAATTATGTGGAATTATCCCCCGGTTATTTTACAATCTGGTTAATCATTATTAAGTCACTAATAAAAAATTTAAAAAAAAAGAAAAGGTGATCTAGGGAGTCAGGCGGTAGCGCAGCAGGTTAAGTGCGCGTGACGCAAAGCTCAAGGATCAGCTTAAAGATCCAGGTTCGAGGCCTCTGCAGGAAGTCGCTTCCCAGGCAGTCAAGCAGGTCTGCAGGTGTCTCTCTGTCTCTCTTCCTCTCTATTTCCTCCTCCTCTCTCAATTTCTCTCTGTCTCTATCCAATAATAAATAAATTTAAAAAAATAAAAAAGTGTACGAAATAAAAAAAAAAGGAAAAGAAAATGTGACCTGTCTGCATATGAAGTTCATTCAGCAGTAGATACAAATAAGGTATTCACACAAGAACCTGGAAAATACACTCAATCACTTTTGTCACTCAGCATGAGAGCTTTCTTTTGCCATCAACTTTTTTTTTTTTTGCTCAATTGTGAGTGTTTTTATCTCAGCACTAATAAGAATAAACTTATCTGAAAGCAGAAAACTAATGTGCTAAGTATTAGGCAGGGCACCCCTGGTTGAGCACCCATGTGCCCATGCACAATGTCCTGTGTTCTAGCCCTGGTCCTAGCTCAGGGGAGAAGTTTCAGGTGTGGTGCAGCAATACAGGAGATGCAGAAGATAACAGACGCAATAAGGAAGAGTTCTCTCTATCTCTCACCCGCTCTCAATCTCCCTTTCTCTTTAGTTTTTTTCTTTTCTTTTTAGAATTTTCACTTATTTTTTTCCTTTTAAAATTTATTTATTTATTTGAATAAACACAGAGCAAAATTGAGAGTGGGGAGTGAGACAGAGGGAGAGAGAAAGTCATGCACCACTCTGTCACATGCAGAACTGGGAGCCTCAGACACACAGCCTGATGCTCTACTGGGTGAACCATGACAATGGTTCTGGCTACTCATGACAATCATTTAGTGGAGGAGAAGGAGGAGGAGGGTGAAGAGGAGTAGGAGAAGTCATAGGAGGAGGAGGAGAAAGAAGAGGAGAGTAAGAGAAGGAAGATGGTGTCAGAGTTGAGAATAGGACTCTAAAGCTGGGCTAGGGCAGAGAGTAACTCCCAATATGGGGAAATTATGTAAGTGCTGCTAATTGGAAACCCCACTGCAAATGCCGCCATAACACCAACCTGACATCCCTGGGTGAAGACCTCACCAGTGTGTCCTAGAACCTCACCTCCCCAGAGCCCTGCCCCTCTAGGGAAAGATAGAAACAGGCTGGGGGTATGGATAGACCGCTATCAATGCCCATGTTCAGTGGACAAGCAATTACAGAAGCCAAAACTCCCACCTACTGCACCCCATAAAGATCTTTGGTCCATACTTCCAAAGGGATAGAGAATAGGGCAACTTCCATTGGAGGGAATGGGATACAGAACTCTGGTGCTGGGAATTGTATGGAATTGGACCTCTCTTACCTCATAATCTTGCCAATCATTAAATTACTAATATTTTTTGAATATATATATAAAAATAGATAGATAGATAGATAGATAGATAGATAGATAGATAGGGATAGATGATAGAGAAATAAGAGTCGACCCATGTCTGCTACTTTGGGAGAACTACTGATTTTTCCAATGGAGTGAATGGGGATATCAGGGTCCTTGCACATGGTAAATTATGTTCTCTGTCTGGTGAGGTATCTCCCAGAGTCTGGTCTCTCTTTTAGAGCGCTATAACTGTATGTGTTGCAATGGTGTCCTGGCATTAAATTACTAATATTTTTTGAATATGTATAAATATAGATAGATGATAGATAGATAGATAGATAGATAGATAGATAGATAGATAGATAGAGAAATAAGAGGCGACCCATGTCTGCGACTTTGGGAGAACTAGTGATTTTTCCAGTGGAGAGAATGGGGATGTCCCGGTCCTTGCACATGGTAAATTATGTTCTCTGTCTGGTGAGGTATCTCCCAGAGTCTGGTCTCCCCCTTTTAGAGCTCTACAACTGTATGTGTTGCAGTGGTATCCTGACGTCTCTTTTTTTCTCTACTTATCTCTGTTTCATTTGAATCCCAGCCTACTTATATGTAATTAATAAAAAAAATTTAATAAAAAGTCAAAAATATATAGTCACCCATTCTCTGCATCACGTTATTGAACAGAAGTTCCATAAAAATATTCCTGTCATAGAAATAGTGACAGCTGTAAACGTGGCATAGCAGGAGGGAAGTGCTGGATAAAGAACAGTTTGTCTCCGGAGTGGGACGGTAGCTCAATGGGTTAAGTGCACGCGTCGTGGAGCAAAGCCAAGGACCGCTTCAAGGATCCTGGTTCAAGCCCCTGGCTCCTCAGTACAGGGGAACTGCTTCACAGGCAGTGAAGCTGGTCTGCAGGTGTCTATCTTTATCTCCCCCTCTCTGTCTTCCCCTCCTCTTTACGTTTCTTTCTGTCCTAACAATGATGGCAATAATAATTACTACAACAACAATAAAAACAAGGCAACAAAAGGGAAAATAAATACTAAAGAACAAGAACAGTGTTTCATTTGACATCACAATGCCATTTCATTGACAATCAAATATTATATGACACTTTTATTTACATGATTAACCCTCACCAGGTCAATTGTATTATCCAATATGTTCTGTATATTTGTGGATCTTTACAGTTCACATGTTAAAAGCATTAAGGCCATATCTTGTATAAGAATTGCCAAACCATAACAAAGGGACTTTTCAAAGTTAACCCAATTACCAAATAATGTGATGATAATATTAACTATCGATTGTCTTTTTAAACCCTAAGACAGCAGGAACCTCACATCTTCACTATAGAGCCCCTACTTCCCCCAGTCCTGGAACCCTTGGATAGGGCCCACTTTCCCATATGCATCTCCCAATCCATACCAAATAATATTGCATCCGCCGATCACAACCTAACCAAAGCAACGATTGCCACCTCAACATGCTTCACCTCAGACTGTATCCAGAGACTTCACGTGTGGAATGACAACCCTTCAACTTCATTACTCAGGTGAGACCTTTCCTTTTATAATACACTCTAATTTCATCTCAGGTAGTTCACTTTCTAACAAAGTCCCATAATCTAGATATACACCAGTTTCTGTGAGAGAGAACTTATGTGCACACGCATCCGTAAACTACTGCAAAATATATACCTGAAAGCAGAAGTACACTAGAGTTTGCAGTGAGTACCTCCCTAACACTTCCTCTCCACTATTCCAAGCTTGGGATCCATGATTGCTCAACAAATTGTTTGGCTTCATATGTTAACTCTCTTTTCAATCACCAGGTTCCAGATGCCACCAGGATGCTGGCCAGGCTTCCCTGGATTGAAGACCCCACCAATGTGTCCTGGAGCTCAGCTTCCCCAGAGACACACCTTACTAGGGAAAGAGAGAGGCAGACTGGGAGTATGGACCGACCAGTCAACGCCCATGTTCAGCGGGGAAGCAATTACAGAAGCCAGACCTTCTACCTTTTGCAACCCTCAAAGACCCTGGGTCCATGCTCCCAGAGGGCTAGAGAATGGGAAAGCTATCAGGGGAGGGGGTGGGTTATGGGGATTGGGTGGTGGGAATTGTGTGGAGTTGTACCCCTCCTACCTTATGTTTTTGTTCATTAATCCTTTCTTAAATAAAAAATTAAATAAAAAAAAAAGAATTGCCCTAGGGAATTGCTTGGTAGCTCAGTGGGATGAGCACCTGTGGCAATAAGCACAAGGACCGGCATAATCATCCTAGTTTGAGTCCCTGGCTCCCCACCTGCAGGGGAGTCAATTCACAACCTGTGAAGCGGGTCTGCAGGTGTGTCTCTCCCTCTTTCTGTCTTCTCCTCCTCTCTTCATTTCTCTCTCTCCTATCCATCAACAATAACATCAATAAAAAACAATAGTAACTACAACAATAAAACAAAAGGACAACAAAATGGAATGAATAAATAAATATTAAAAAACTTTAAAAAATTAATTTATCCCACCATGTGTCTAGCAGCCCCACCTCCCCAGATCCCTGCCCACTAGGAAAAGAGAGACAGGCTTACAGGACCAGCCAATGTCTATGTTCAGCAGAGAAGCAATTACAGAAGCCAGACCTTTCACCTTCTGCACCCCTCAGTGGTCCTGGGTCCATACTCCCAGAGGCATAAAGAATAGGGAAGCTATCAAAAGTGGGGACTGTATATGGAGCTCTGAGGGTAGGCAGTGTGTGGAAAGGAACCCCTCTTATGCTATGGTCTTGTCAAGTTTTCCATTTTAGCAATAAAAAAAATAATAAAAGAGTTTATTGCTGTAGTCACCAGAGAATCTAGGTCAGTATGACTCTTCCTAGAGATAAGACTAAGAGGGAATATATCCACTTGCAGGGAAAAAGCAGCCTCCTATTATTTACTGTATTTATTTCAGGTGTGTCGTATGCTTTACATTGGATTGTTCTAGCCCTCCCCCGCCAAGAGAATTGGGTGAGTCCTATTAATTTGGCGGGCCTGCTTGGCCCCTCCCCAAAAGAAACCCCGAGAGAGGGTTCCTGAGTCTGAGAGTTCCTGAGTTCCCGAGTGACAGAGTTCCTGAGTTCCTGAGTTCGATAGTGCCAGAGTTTTCAGAGGGCTCCCCAGTACGAGAGTTGCTGAGTTCCGGAGTTCGAGAGTTTCAGGGTTACAGAGTAAGAGAGAGTGCCAGAGAGACAGAGTTCCAGGGTTTCTGAGTTCCAGAGTAAAAGAAAGAGTGCTTGCGCCGCCGCAAAGAGACAGCAGAGTTCTGTTTGGTGATTAGTTTGTCTTAGTTTATGAATCGTTGTTCCTGAATAAAGAAATACAGCTTCCCTGCCCAGCCGTGTGTCCGCGAGTCTCTGTTCACCACCGCGAAGCAAGCCAGCCCGGCCAGAGCCTTTACAAATTTTAACAACACAGGTGAGTTTAAGAAACTGTGATGCTATGGTATAGTCATTATTTGCTTTCAGGCAATTTTGTTGTTGTTATTGTTATTGTTGTTGTTGTTTTGGGATAGGACAGAGAGAAATCAAGAGAAGAGGGGAAGACAGAGAGGGGGAGAGAACGATAGACACCTTGGAGACCTGTTTCACCACCTGTGAAGGGGCCCTCCCTGCAGGAGAGAAGCCGGGGGCTGGAACCTGGATGCTTTTGCTAGTCTCTGAGCTTCGTGCCTTGTGTGTTTATCTCTGTGCGCTACCACTGAACCCCCACACTACATTTAAAGTCTAGACTTTGGGGGTTGGCAGGTGGCACATCCAGTTGAGCATACACACAGGCTCATGCACAAGGGCCCAGTTCAAGCCCTTGGTCTCCACAAAGAAAAAATAATAATAAATAGTAAATTGCTAATCAGCTAATACTGCTAGTGATTAAACAAACAAACAAACAAATTCACCACATGTAGTTCAGTCAAAGTTTGGATTTGTGTGACTTAGTACTGTGTTCTCTGGTTGAGTTCAGTGGCCCCTGTCTGGTTTTACACAGAGCTCATAATCTGTCCCTTGTCCTTATGGGAATAAAGGTTTTGATGTATATCAAATGTGGACATGACTCAGAGTGTTCTCTCTGCAAACTCCCTGATGAACCATGAATGAAGTGTTCACAGTGGTTTTGAATCTTGAGATTTTTTACTGTCTTTCCTCTGCACAGAGTGGAGGAGAAGCTTCTAGGTGCTGGAAAAATAATTCTGTGCAATATCAGTTGGGGGAAAATGTGCCAAGAGATTTCCATGATTTTATGGGACATGATCTCAGAACTGACTCAATAAATGAATGAACACTTCCCAAGTCACCAGAATACATGTGCTACGTTATAAGTGTAGTCTGTGCTGCAACCTCTTGGCCCATGTAGAGCGAGAATCAGACACCTGATGTATGCAACTTGTGTCTGGGGAAAAACACTCTACATTCAATTAGTTTCTCATGTGGTGATTTTGTGACTCCAGAGATGTCATAGACGTTGGCGATTATTGTATAAAATACTGAGCCATTTACCCTAAAGTTTCTCTCTTTGTTTCCTTAACTGAAAGAAAAGGCAGATCAGATGGGTGAAATGTTGAATACATGAATGAGGCACTGATGCAGGAGAAATACAAATCTTAAATCAGTTTGAGAAGTGTTCTCATTTTGTATCACAGCTATTATTGTTGGGCCCCAGTACCAGCATGACTGCACCCCCATGACAAGTACATTATTTTTCCCAAATGTGAGGATACAGAGAGAGAGAGAGAAGGGAGAGAGAGAGAGATTGAGACAGACTAAGGAATTTAGTCCCATATCACCCATTGTGAAGCTTTGCCCTTGCAAATGCTCTGGTGCTCATGGCCCAGGACTAAAACCTGGTCATCAAACATGTCCCACCTGAGGATCTGTCTGGCCCTTACATTTTGTTTTATTAGATTATTTCCTAAGTATTTGCATTTCATATACCATCTAGGATTTATTTCCTTAATTTCATTCTTTTTAAAATGGTCGCATACAAAAAACTCAGGTTTTGTAGACTAACCCAGCATTGTGAATACTAGAAAATTCTTAGGTTACAGTGTTGGGATATTGTATAGATGTAGTTGAGTTAGGCAGGACCCACAAACTACCATATTTCCATGTGAGTATTATTATTTACATATCAATCATCGGCCTTGTTTTAAAGTGACTCCTCTGCTTCCCTGTTATCCCCTCAGGGTATTTATTGCTACAGTTGCTAGGATGCTTCCACCTTCCCAGCATGCCTTTTGCCTCTCTCCACTCCCTTTCCCAGCCAATCCCGTCCGACTTGCCACTTCCTGAATTTCTTTCATAAATGCCCTCCTGCTTCCAACTTTTTGCTCTTGCTCCTCTCTTCACTTCGGAGACAAGACCCAGAGAAGGGCTGGTAAGCTTAGTGGGAGGTGGCCATTTTGCTAGCTCCACGTGGCCTGAACCACTCTGCTCTTGCCCATTTCTGGGGTGCTTGCGTGATTAAAGATTTGCCTTCCCGAACCACCACAAATTCCTGGTCTCTTCTCTCTCCCCCATGATGCAACCCGACATTATAGTAATTTTGATATGTACTTTTTAATTTTTATTTATTTATATTTTTGCTTCCAGGGTTATCACTGGGGCATAGTGTGGGCATCAAGAATCCACTGATCTTGGCAAGCATTTTTTTCCATTTTATTGAATATGAGAGAGTAATTAAGAGAGGAGGGGAGATAAAAGGGAAAAAGAGAGAGACCTACAGACCTGCTTCACTGCTTGAGAAGTGTCCCACCTGCAGCTGGGGAGGAGGGCCTCAAACCCAGATCCCTGCAGAGAGTCCTTGTAATTAATATTATGTGCACTTAGCGGGTGGGCCATCACCCGACCCTGGGTGTGTATTTATTTATTTATTTTTATGTTATTTTTTTATTTATAAACAGGAAACATTGACTACACCTCACACAATTCCCACCACAAAAAGATAATTTCCTTCATTGGTTGTTTGATATTAGCACACGAAATACTCAGAGGTTATAGACAAGCTCTGCATCTTAACTACTTGAAAATTCCTTAGGTTACAAAAGTTTATTGTGTGAGTGTGTGTGTGTGTACTTATTCATTTTTAAAGAATTATGAATCCTTCATTTCAAGACAGGACTATTTATCTAGTATGAGTTTCACTGGGTGAGGGCTGGGCAGTAGCACACTAGGGTAAGTGCAAATGGCCCGAAGCAAAAGGACCAGTAGAAGGATCCCAGTTCTAAGCCTGGCTTCCCACCTGCATGGGGGTGGTTTCACAGGTGGTGAAGCAGGTCTGCAGGTGTCTATCTTTCCTCCTCTCTGTCTTCCCCTCCTCTCTCGATAGCTCACTGTCCTATAAAATAGCAACCACAACAACTATAATAATAACAACAACAACAATAAACAAGGCCAACAAAAAGGAAAAAATGGCCTCCATGAACAGGGGATACCAAGTGTAGGCACCAAACCCCAGTGATAACCCTGGAGGCAAAAAGAAAAAAATTAATTGGTTCACTGGTTGCTTTACCACTCCAGATGCCATAGACACACCTTCTAGATGTTCACTGTCCAGCTATTGAGTAGAGGGTCAGAGAGGACCCCAAGGCAGGGAAGTGGACAGTGGGAGTGAGGGGATTCTGGGTGGGCAGATGGAGGGGAGGGGATGCTCTGTGTGGAGTCTCCTGAGAAGGCTGACATGCTCTGGGACTCCAGATCAAGGCCTACACACAGCAGTCTGGCTGTTCTGAAGACCATGGAGCGCTCAGACTACCTCAGAACACACAAACACTTTATTTGAATTAAGTTAAAAACAGGGAAATAAAACCATAAAGGAAAGGGCTCATGAACATGCAGTAGATGAGGAAAGCAATGCAGGTGTCCCCCAGGGAGGGCAGGGCTAGGTCGGGTGTGGGAGCAGGGCCCAGGGCCTTCTCCACAGCTGATTCTGAGAGTGCAGCTCTGAGCACCCAGCTTGGAGCCAGAGGGGCCAGTGTGGGCTGTGGCTTGGGGGTCCCCGCAGTCTTGGCTGAGGGCCCTATCTCCAGGGTTGCTGAGGGCTGCACACTTGCAGAAGATTCTGGCTCCTGGGCCTGCTGGCAACAGGGAGCTGATGGCACCTTCTCATCATCCCCTGGACCTGAGAAACAGACAAGTCACCCCATGAGCTCTCCTAGGGTCCCCTTGGTCTCACCCATCTTGAGCCGTAACTGAGGGGCCCAACCCAGGGAGCCTTCCCTGCTACTGTCCCCAAGGTGAGCTGGTGTCAAGTCTCAATCCTAAAGAGATAGCAGCTTCTGGGGATCTTCTCTGTGGGGCCCAGTCCCAAACCTTTCTCCCACCAGATGCTCATACAACTCAGCCCCCCCCTCACCTGCAGGCTGTGTACCCAGGACACCCAGGTTCCGGGGGGGTGCGTGGAGTACAGTGTCACTGTAAAGCGGGATCACCCCCATCAGCAGCTCCACGCAGCCCTGTGGGAGGCCACTCTCTGCTGACTGGGCAGGAGTCCCTCCACGGCTGTCCAGAGAACTTGCTGAAGTTGTGTCTAGGGACAGCAAACTAGACCTGGACCTCGGCTGCTCGCAGAACATCTTTGTCTGTGGCCATTTTCCCTCTGACAGAGTCTCAGAGTTGAGGCTAGACACCTCCTCCAGGTATCCTGACAGAGATCTCTGCAGAATCAAGAGACCAGAGTGTCACAGCCTCCCAGCCCCTGCACATTGTCCTGCTTCTTCTGCCCCTGGGCTCAGCTTCCACCTCAGCCTAGTCTTGTCCACACAGGCTACCTCCCTGGAAGGGGTACAGACAATCCCCACTCCCAAACCGAGGTAGGGAAAGACATTGGGAAGATGTGGTCACTCAGAGTTATGCCTGCATATGGGCACCTGCCGCCAGTCACCCTCTGTTACCCTAGGACTTCTGCAGCAGCAACAACAGAAGCTTGCTAACTGATCCCTCAGCCAGCCTCTCAACTGAGTCATTCTGCCTCCTCTGAGGCTCTTATTCCGACCTTCACCATTGGGGACTTTCATGGTGGAGAGCATCCTTCTCTCAGCTCTGAGAGCAAAGTGACTTGGCAGGGGTGTCTGTGGATAGAATGTGGTTGCCTGGTGACCAGGGTTCCAAGTCTGTTGATATCTAGCCCAGGGAGGTGAGGTCACATCCTGCATCTCCTGACCTGAACTTGTGCTCAGATAAGACACCCTTAGTCACCATGGTGGGCTGACTGATGACTGCTTACCCTCCACCCTCATGTCACCTGCATACACAGTGACAGCCCATAAGACACTCCACAGCCCTGGAAGTCTTGGGTGTGGCCAGGGCACCAACTTTGAGGACAAAGACTTAGGGCAGAGCCTGACCCTCCTTTTCCCCATGATGAGACAGCGGATTGGCCATGAGTCTTTCAGGACCCCTGGTCTCCATGTGCCACGTGGTCACTCTAGCCTGCCTCCCTAGAATGTTCCCAGGCATGTGTGTGCACCCACAAACACCAGTCACCCCATGAGCTCTTGAGTCGTAACCGAGGAGCCCAACCCAGGAAGCCTTTCCTGCTGCTGTTCCCAAGGTGAGCTGGTGTCCAATACCACAAATACCACAAATCCAGGGCTGCTATTTCCTGGGGATGTCACACAGAAGATGATGGAGTTGTCATCTGGGGGTTAGCAGTGACCACCCTAACACAGGCTGGACCTGCTCTGGTTGCAAGGACAATTGCTTCAACCCCCAAAGAAGTGGTGTTGTGGTATCTCTCCTTTTCTCTCTGTCTCTTCTCACTTAATTTTAAATTAAAGTCCACTGTGAGATGGAATTGTGCTGGAGACAGAAAAATGCAATGAAGTCAATAATACAAAAATAAATAAATGGGAAGCTGGATACATCATTCCACCCAATTAAAGGCCTTCTGGGGGTGGATGGAGAGCGTGCTAGGGCCCCAGACTGGAGGGAAAGGACCCACATTGGCATGTGATTGTGTTGCTGACATCCATACTAAGTGTATAAGACTTTGTATTGTAAACACTAAATTTCCCTCAGTAAAGTAAACTGATACCATTTATGAAAAGTGCATTTGAAGGGTGGAGAATGGGAGGTGGAGAACACTTCACCATGCCTGCAGGACCCAGAGGTAGGTTCTTAGCCACCTTGTGGTGGCCATTTCTCAAGTGGGTGACACTAGGATTGTTAGACTCCCTTCAGGTAGTTCCTAAAATGAAATACAAACACAAGCAGACACAAAAGGTTACTATCCCCAATTTGTCACAACAGTTTAGTCTCAATAGTCAGGAGTAGAAGCAACCCAGATACCCAGCAGGGAGTGCATAGCAAATGTGACCTAGGAAACTTAAAGACAATTTTATAGGCCCAAGATAATAGTGGGTGTCATTTCAAAGAAATAAAAACTTGATTGGGGTTGGGGATGTGACTCAGTGGTTAGAGCATGTTTTCCATTGATGAGGCCTTGGTTTCAATCCTCAGTAGCATATGAGGGCACTAAGGCAGAGCTATGTGGAAATTCATAGATGGAAGCATGGTTTTCCCCCCCTCATAAAAATATAAAAATAATAATTAACCGGGAGTCTGGCAGTAGTGCAGTGGGTTAAGTGCATGTGGCAGAAAGAGCAAGAACCCCCATAATGATCCCATTTCGAGCCCCCAGCTCCTCACCTGCAGGGGAGTAGTTTCGCAAGGTGTCTATCTTTCTCTTCCCTGTCTTCCCCATAGCTCTCCATTTCTCTTTGTCCTATCCACCAACAATGGCATTAATAACAACAATAAAAATAATAACAAGGGTGAGAAAAGAGAAAATAGATAAAGAAATAAGCAAATAAATATTCTGGGGTTGGACAGTAGTGCAGCGGGTTAAGCGCATATAGTGCAAAGCTGAAGGACCTGCAAAATCATCCCAGTTTGAGTCCTAGGCTCCCCACCTGCAGGGGCGTTGCTTCACAGGCCAGGCGGTGAACCAGGTCTGCAGGTGTCTATCTTTCTTTCCCCCTCTCTGTCCTCCCCTCCTCTCTCTATTTTTCTCTGTCTTATCAAACAATGACGACATCATCAACAACAACAACAATAAAACAACAAGGGCAACCAAAGGGGAAGAAAGCAAAATTAAAAATAAATAAATAAATAAATAAATAAATATAAAAAATAATAATTGAGCTAGGGAGGTGGGTTAGTGGTGGAGCACAACATCAAAAGTAAGTATAATTGACATATAATAAAATGCATGTAGTCTGGGGCCAGGCAGTAGCGCACCTGATTAAGTGCATAAATTACAGTGTGCAGGGACCTGGGTTCAAACCCCTGGTCCTCACCTGCAGGGGGAAAGCTTCACGAGTGGTGAAGCAGGGCAGCAGGTGTTTTTCTGTCTCTTTCCCTCTCTATCTCCCCTTCCCTCCTGATTTCTCTCTGTTTGTATCCAATAATAAATTAAAATACTAAAAAATAAAATAAGGGAGTCAGGCCGTAGCACAGCGGGTTAAGTGCATGTGGCACAAAGCTCAAGGACCCATCGGTAAGGATCGCGGTTCGAGCCCTCAGCTCCCCACCTGCAGGGGAGTCTCTTCATAAGTGGTGAAGCAGGTGTGCAGGTGTCTATCTTTCTCTCCCCTTCTCTCCATTTCTCTCTCCTACACTACAACAAAGACATCAATAACAACAATAATAACTACAACAACAATTGCAAAAAGCAACAAGGGCAACAAGAGGGAATAAATAAATAAATTTAATAAAAATAAAATAAAATGCACACAGTCTAATTTTTGTCAATGAGATTTGACAAATACATATATTTATGTAGTTAATCTCAACTTTTGAATATATAGACTATTTCCATTATCCTAAAAGTATCTATGTGCTTAATATTTTTTCCTTCAGTCATTTGTCCAGAATGCTACCCTTAGTCAATCACTGATCTGATTTATCTAATTTCCCTATCTACAGACTAGTTTTACCTCTTCTATAAAAATTCATATAAATAGAGTCCTTTAATGTGTACTTTTTTTTTTGGTCTGGTTTCATTTGCTTATACAATGTCTGTGAGGTTTGTTTTGTATTTTTCTCATGAACAGGGGCTCAGGGTGGAGAGTAGATAGAGTGAGGCCGGAGTACTGCTTAGCTTTGGCACAAGTGGTATAAAAAATTGAACCTATGACCTCTGCAGCAGCCTCTGGAAGCATGAGAGAAGTGTCGATTGCTGTGCTATCTACCCTGTTCATATACTTGTGCATGCTAACAGATTTTTTTTAAAAAAACTGTTGAACTTTTAATTTTTATGTGAATAGACCAGCTTGTTTATATACTCATCTGTTGATGGGAATGAATTACTTTGAGCCATTATGACATATATGTTGTAAACATTCATATATCTGCCTTTATGATTTCAATTTCTTTTGGACAAATAACTGAGAGTGTAGTTGCTGATTCATATAAGTGTGTGTGTGTGTGTGTGTGTGTGTGTGTACAATTTTGAAACTATCTTCCAAACTATTTCCAAAGTGACTGTATCATTTTATATTCCATGAGCAATATATGGAGTCCACTTGTGGAGATAAGCGTAAAGACCGGTTCAAGGATCCTGGTTCAAGGCCCTGGCTACTCACGTACAGGGGAGCCGTTTCACAGGCAGTGAAGCAGGTCTGCAGGTGTCCATCATACTCTTCCCCTCTCTACTGAATATGCAGTTCTCCCATTTCTGCATCTTCTGCCTGCCCGCAATCTCCATCATCTCCTTCTCCCTCTTCTGCATCTTCTCACTCCCGGCCACCTCCATCATCTCCTCCCTCTTCTGCATCTTCTGCCTCCCCACTATCTCCAACATCTACTTCTACCTCTTCTGCATCATCTGCCTCTCTGCAATCTCCATAGTCTCCTTCTCCATCTTCTACATCTTCTCCCTCCCTGCCATCTCCATCATCTGCTTCTCCCTCTTCTGCATCATCTCATTCCCTGCCATCTCCATCATCTCCTTCTCTTTCTTCTGCATCTTCTCACTCCCCACCATATCCATCATCTCCTTCTCCCTCTTCTCCATTTTATTCCTCCTCCCCATCTCCATCATTTCCTTCTCCCTCTTTTGCATCTTCTGCCTGCACAACATCTACATCATCCTCTTTCCCTCTTCTGCATCTTGTCACTCGCCGCCATCTCCATTATATCCTTCTCTCTCTTCTGCATATTCTGTCTCCCTACCACCTCCATCATTTCCTTCACCCTCTTCTGCGTCTTCTGCCTCCCCACCATCAGCATCATCTCCTTCTCCCTCTTCTGTGTCTTCTGCCTCCTCGCTGTCAGCAGCATCTCCTTCACCCTCTTCTGCCCTGACATAGACATCATCTCCTTCTCCCTCTTCTGCGTCTTCTGCCTCACTGCTGTCAACATCACCCCATGACCATCTGCATCTCTGTTTTGAAGATCACTAGTTGGCTTATTATAGTTATATTCCAAAGGACATATTACTACACTAGTTTTTAGCCTAACCTCTTATATGCAGGTGGAGCCATGTTATTGTCAGGGGAGATGGTCACCCTCTTCTGCCCTGACATAGACATCATCTCCTTCTCCCTCTTCTGCATCTTCTGCCTCACTGCTATCAACATCATCCCATGACCATCTGCATCTCTGTTTTGAAGATCGCTAGTTAGCTTATTATAGTTATATTCCAAAGGACATATTACTACACTAGTTTTTAGCCTAACCTCTTATATGCAGGTGGAGCCATGTTATTGTCAGGGGAGATGGTGTCATGGCTGGAAAAAGAACCTGAAAGCTGGATCAGGGAAGAGTTTACCTCCCAAATATGGGGAAGTTGTATAGATATTGTTGACTGTAAACCCCATCGATTTGTCCTGGTGCCGAGATTCACCTTAGGTGCCTATGTGACCATCGCATCCCTGTAGGTCTGAGCTCACAATCTGTGGCCATCAGTAGGAACGTTCCAAGCTGCCCCAATATCAGGACCCATCTTCCTCAGGTGTAGCCTAGAGTATGTTGTCTAGCCTCTCTTCAGAGGATGGAACATTCTCTACCATTTTTGATCCTTGTTGAGGGCAAGGTCCTATGCGGGCTCACAAAGGGGTCTATTGTGTGGTTCCTGATGGAGATGGCCAGTGACAGATCCTGTGAGATAGGGCATATGAACACGTGTCCATAAGTTAGGGCAAAACAGATACCTGAAGTAAAACTGCACAATAGTCTGCAGTGAGTCAATAAATGAAGCAAGCAAATAGAAAGACCTAGAAAGACACCATAAAGTTCCTAATGAAAGTTTCTATTCAGACCTAGATACCCTCCTCGCCTACCTCCTATTATACTTCCCTCAGTCACTCAAAAGCTAAGTAAGTCCATGGAGGTCAGGTATTATAGGATTTTCACTCTTACTTGTACAGCAGATAAAGCCAACTACAACATGAACTAGGTAAACCTGCAATCAGCCTTTCCACAGCCAATTACGAGTTAGTGGTGTGAAGAGTTCAGCGGCTTGGGTGAAGAAGCCTAGAGCTGATCATTTAATGGCCAACTCGATGTCATTAACCTCTGTGCCCAGGTGATTCCAGTCAAGTACTGATTCCTTGGGAGACTTATTGAGTGAAAGAGAGAGGAAGAACCAGACATCACTCTGGTACCCGGGCTAGAGAGATTGAACTCAGGACCTCATGCCTGAGACTCCAGTGTTTTATCCACAGTACCATGTCCTGGACTAGGATACATGTAGATTTTCAACTATGAACCCTGGAAACTGCTACAAAGTCAATCAGCCATATAAGGCATGGGAAAGTCAAGGTGATTATGGAAAAGATTTTCACATGTGAGCCTAGGATGCCCAGCTTGGTGCCATCCCAAGACTGTCAGGCAGAGCTCAGCATTCTTCTGGATCACCAGCCAACTCACCCACCAAAGAAACAAACTCGCTTAAGGAACAATCAAGTAGCATAGCTTAGACATAGCAGACTGCAGCCTCAAAGTAAGATGTGCAGATTAATTAAATTAATTCCTTAGAACCAAACCAAAACAGCAACTGTGAGATTCAACTGAAGTCAATAAATAAAGTTTTGTTTCTTTCAACTGGTTGTTTAAATTTTTTATTTATAAAATAGAAACACTGACAAACACCATAGGATAAGAGGGCTACAACTCCACACAATTCCCACCACTAGAACTTGGTATCTGATCCCCTCCCCTGATAGCTTCCCTATTCTTGATCCCTTGAGGAGTATGGACCCATGGTCACTATAGGGTGTAGAAGGTAGAAGGTCTGGCTTCTGTAATTTCTTCCCTGCTGAACGCTGGCATTGGCAGTTCAATCGATACTCCCAGCCTGCCTCTCTCTTTCCATAATGGGGTAGGGATCTGGGGAAACAAAGCTCCAGGACACATTGGTGGGGTTGCCTGTCCAGGGAAGTCCAGTTGGCCTCATGGGAGCATCTGGAACCTGTTGACTGAAAGAAGAGTTAATATATAAAGCCAAAGGAACTATTGACTAGTCATGAGCCTATACACTAGAATTTTGTAGATGTCAATTTTGGGGTGTCTCTGTTTGGTAAATAGCTAGTAGGCCTATTTCAGTTATATTCTGAAGAGCCCATGACTATACTAGTTTTCTTTTTCTCCTTAATTTCTTTCTTTCTCTTTCTTTCTTGCTTTCTTGCTTTCCTTACTGACCCTGACATCTGATAAACAGGTGGACCCAGTTTATTGTCTATGGTGATGATGTCATGGCTAGAAAAAGAGCTAGGAAGCTAGACCAGGGAAGTGAGTAGCTCACCAATGTGAGAATGGTGTATAAATATTGTTGACTGTAGACCCTATTGATTTGATCTGGGGCCCATATTCAGCTTAGTAGCCTATGTGACCTCTGCATCCCTGGAGGTTTTCAACTGGTTTTTAAATGAGTTTCAATTATATGGACTGGGAAATTCTAGTCATCCAGGTCATGATTTTAGTAGAAAATGATAGGCATCTGAAGGAAATCTGCCCCCATTTAACACTCCAGTGAAATTCAGAAAAATAAAAACTACTAAATAAACCAAATCAAAACAACGACTCTGAAATGGCATAATGATTATGCAAAATATTTTTGTGCCTGAGGTTCTGAGGTCCCAGGTTCAATCCCCTGAACCACCATAATCTAGAGCTGAGTAGTGCTCTGGTCTCTCTTTGTATCTATCTCTTTTTTAAGTATAATTACAAAAAAATAAAATTAATAAGAATTTTAAAAGGAGTTTGAGAAGCTACAAAAAAAGAAAAGAAAGGAGAAGAAAAGAAAAGAGAAGAAAAGAAAACCACCAACATAAAAAAAAGAGTGTGGGGGTGAGGATGATGACTGTGCAGTTGAGCAAAAGCCAGGAAGAGTTACCATATCAGCCCTCCTGAAATCTGAAGTTGGTGCAGAGTAGCTTTGGGAGACAGGACATCAGCATTAGCTTGCATAGTGTCAGACCCCTAGTGGGCTGGTGGGGATTATCTGGCTGACACACCAGAAAGAGGCTGAGTTCCCATCCAGCCACAGGCAGAAATGACCTTCCCTGCCAGGTTGCTTACAGACTTGAGCTCCAGCCAATGGCACCCCGGCCACTTGCAGACCCCTCCCCCCCCCCATTTTTCCCCAGAGAATCCAGAGACAGAAGCCACAGGCATGAAGATCTTAGATGTATTTTTATTTTTATTTATTTTATTTATTTATTTATTTATTTTTAATTTCAATTGCTTTAATTCATGCCAATTGCTATATATATGTTTTTTAACCAGAGCACTGCACAGCTCTGGCTTATGGTGGTGCAGGGAATTGAACCTGGGACTTTGGGGCCTCAGGCATGAAGGTCTCTTTTTTTAAATTTATTTTTTATTTAAGAAAGGATTAATTAACAAAACCATAGGATAGGAGGGATACAACTCCACACAATTCCCACCACGCAATCTCCATATCCCATCCCCTCCCTTGATAGCTTTCCCATTCTATATCCCTCTGGGAGCATGGACCCAAGGTCATTGTGGGTTGCAGAAGGTGGAAGGTCTGGCTTCTGTAAATGCTTCCCCGCTGAACATGGACGTTGACTGGTCAATCCATACTCCCAGTCTGCCTCTCTCTTTCCCTAGTAGGGTGGGTCTCTGGGGAAGCACAATTCCAGGACACATTGGTGGGGTCTTCAGTCCAGGGAATCCTGGCCGGCATCCTGATGGCATCTGGAACCTGGTGGCTGAAAAGAGAGTTAACATACAAAGCCAAACAAATTGTTGAGCAATCATGGACCCAAAGCTTGGAATAGTGGAGAGGAAGTGTTGGGGGGGGTACTCACTGCAAAATCTAGTGTACTTCTGCTTTCAGGTATATATTTTGCACTAGTTTATGGATATGTGTGAACATATGCTCTCTCTCACAGAACCTGGTCTATATCTAGGTTTTGGGACTTTGTTAGAAAGTGAACCACCTGGGATGGAATTAGAGAATACTATGAAAAGAAAGGTCTCACCTGAGTAATGAAGCTGAAGGGTTGTCATTCCACACCTGAAGTCTCTGGACAAAGTCTGAGCTGAAGCATGTTGAGATGGCAATCACTGCATTGATTAGGTTGTGATGGGCTGATGCAATATTATTTGATATGGACTTGGAGAGGCATGTGGGAGGGTCTCTTTACATAACCATTATGTTGTCTACCCTCCACCCAATTGTGATTTTTTTTATAATTTATTTCTTTATTGGGGAATTAATGTTTTACATTCAACAGTAAATACAATAGTTTGTACATGCATAACATTCCCCAGTTTCCCATTTAACAATACAACCCCCACTATGTCATTTATCATCCTTCATGGACCTATATTCTCCCCACCCACCCACTCCAGAGTCTTTTACTTTGGTGCAATACGCCAATTCCATTTCAGGTTCTACTTGTGTTTTCTTTTCTGATCTTGTTTTTCACTGAAAATTTCACCGTTTTCAGACGATCTTGGATGGACCTTGAAAAAATCATGTTGAGTGAAATAAGTCAGAAACAGAAGGATGAATATGGGATGATCTCATTCTCAGGCAGAAGTTGAAAAACAAGATGTATTTTTAAAAATATTTATTTTTTATTTCCTTTTTGTTGCCCTTGTTGTTTTATTGTTGTAGTTATTATTGTTGTTGTTATTGATGTTGTCATTGTTGGATAGGACATAGAGAAATGGAGAGAGAGGGAAAGACAGAGAGGAGGAGAGAAAGACAGACACCTGCAGACATGCTTCAAGGCTTATGAAGTCACTCCCCTGTAGGTGGGAAGCCAGGGGCTCGAGCCGGGATACTACCTCCAGTCATCGCACTTCGCGCCACCTGCACTTAACCTGCTGCCTTACTTCCCGACTCCCATATGTATTTTTTTTTTAATTATTAGTGAGGTGGTTCAGGAGGTGGTGTAGTAATAAAGCTTTGGACTCTCAAGCATGAGGTCCTGAGTTCCATCCCCGGCAGCACATGTGCCAGAGTGATGTCTGAGTCTTTTTCTCTCCTCAGTCTTTCTCATAAAAAAATAAAATCTTTAAAAAACAAATTATTAGTGGGAGTCTGCTGGTGGCGTAGCGGGTTAAGCGCACATGGCGCAAAGCACAAGGATCCGAGTCAGGATTCCTTTTCAAGCCCCCTGCTCGATACCTCCCCACAGGGGAGTTGCTTCACAAGTGGTGAAGCAGGTCTGCAGGTGTCTGTCTTTCTCTCCCCCTCGCTATCTTCTCCTTCTCTCTCCACTTTTCTCTGTCCTATCCAACAATAACGACAGCAATATCCACAACAGTGTTAAACAACAAGGGCAACAAAAGGGAAAATAAATAAATAAATGTAAAAATATTATATTTAAAAAATTATTTAATGAGTTAACATTGACTTACACCTAAGATGTAAGATTCTTCTGTGAGGTAATGTGGGGGAGGGGGCAAGGCACGTTATCCTGGTGGCTGTTATGCAGGACCTGGTCCTTCAAAGACAGCTTAGTGTCCACATGGGTGGGTGTTAACCTATAGAGACACCCAACTCCACTAACCTCCAGTCATTCACAGGCTCACTGATCCCAAGAGCTTAGACCCAGAAATATTTGGTACTGCTAAAAATTGATGCATGTGTTTACTTATTTATTTTGTGAGAGAAAATTATAGAGGTGGGAGGGTTAGTGTGAGATCAAGAAGGAGATAGTGAGAATGAGAGTAAGGGAGTGAGGAAAACAGCAAGGACTGGTGTGTGGAGAGAGAGAAAGAGAGGACGGGAGGGAGGGAGGAAGAGAGAGAGAGAGAAAAAGACCCGGGGGGGGGGGAGAAAGAGAGAGAGAGAGAGAGAGAGAGAGAGGAGCATTGTTCAATTCTGGGAAGGAATGGAAGCTTAGTAAGGTTAGACCTCAGCTCTGCAAATGGAGGCTCTGACAGGATGATCTCTAGGGAACCTACAGAAGACCAAATTCCAGAGAGTTCAGGCCAAATCCCAGATTGTTTCCTTTACCTTTTGCTAAGAATGAAAGAGCTGGGAGTTGGGCGGTAGTGCAGGGGGTTAAGCGCATATTCTCCAAAGCACAAGGACAAGTTTAAGGATCCTCTTTGGAGCCCTGGGAGGAAGCCCAGCCTGCAGGACCCCAGGTGGACAAGCAGCTCCGCATTGAGGAGCCTGCAGAAGCACGGATGCCGCCAGCACCCAGACTACAGGAGCCACAGGAGCCCCGGACGGCCATGCTGCACATCTCCGTGGTGGTGCTGGTACCGAGCTGTGGCCTGCAGGTGCCCCTGGGAGACAGACAGGTGCTGGTGGAGCCCAAGCCCAGCGCGGTGACGTAAGGGTCTCTGCCAGGCCAGCTGCTGCCGGTGTTGAACGATGCCCACCTGCGCTCCGTGGACCAGAGCCAGGGCCCAAGGCCTCGGGGGCTGCTTCCGGGTGCAGCCCTGGGAGCTCTGGGCCGCGTGCTGCCCCTGGAACACCGGCTGCGGGGCGCCACCTGGCCGCGGGTGTCCGTCCAGGAGGAGCACTGGCAGGTGCCCGCAGGCTCCAGCACCAACTTCTGCATGGTGTCTGCTCGCAGCTTCCTGCGTGCAGCCAGGCCACAGCGCTCAGCTCAGACACGCTGCCTGCAAGGACTCCACAGCACACAGCCCTGGCTTGGGGCCACCACCAGGGACTCCCACCTGCCCTCCTCCTCCCCAGGTCTGGCTCTCAAGTACAGCCTGCAGGCTCACCTTCAGCATCTGCCCCCCAGCTCAGCGCTCAGACCTCTGCCTCCTTCTCCCAGTCCGGGACCTCTCTCCTGGCAGCCCCCTCCCCCACACACACACCATGCCCTTGGCGGCCTGGGCCTCCACCCAAGGCCCCCAGGTGCCTCTTCCACTAGCACTGTCACTCCTCAGATGAACATCTATCTCCCTGAGGCCTGGACCAGTTCTCCCACAAGCCCTCAACTGACTCTGCACAGCCTGGAGACTCAGCGCTGACGACCTGCAGGCGACCATGCTGCATCAACCTCAGCTCACAGCAAGGACACGGAGCCCACAGTCCAGGGCATGGAGCCTGAAGACACACAGGACCCTACCAGCTCTGCTCCAGCCTGCCTGCCTGCTGGGAGGAGTAGTGCTCCCTCCCTTCCCCAAGGACAGACACTCAGCTTTTGCCATGGAGACTCCAAACACAGCCATATGCCCTGGATTGACCCGGACTCACTCCACCTGGACCCAGTCAGCTCTTTCTTCTTTGGAACGGAGGCTCACGTCGCTGGGTGCTACCTACCCACAGTCCAGCCACCCACCCCTCATACAGGCACTGCTGGCAACAACCCCCCAATTCACAGCACTGTGCTGGGCCCAGCACCCCTGAAAGGCCCTGGCACTCAGCTCTCACTTGGATGAACACCAAGGAAACACTAGTGGGCTTCGCTCACTTCCTCACCCCAAGACTGTGCAGCAGGTACTTTGGTCTATCCAGACAGATTCTTGGCACCTCTGCTCCCTGTTTCTCTCCAAGCCCCCAAATCACTGCAGGTGCTCTGTGGGGCTGATTTCCCAGGAAATGGAAGGATGCCTCGCTCAAAGATATCTTTTGGCAGACTTGGCCACTCTGGACACAGCTTTGTGTTGCTCCCACTTGGCAGATGTGGATAGCACTGAGGAAATTATGTGTGTAATAAATAGGGGGGGGACCTTGATGGGGAACCTTTTGTCAATCAACAGCCATGTTTGTCCACATATGCGTGAAGAAACAAAGTGCCTGTGAACCTGACTTCATGGAACTGGGGGAAACATCCTCATAGTCCAAAGACCTTTGACCTGAGACTCTGAGCTCCCAAGTTCAAACTTTAGCATCTCCAGAGGATACATCAGAGCAGCGGGTGGGAAAGAACAGTCAACAAACAGAATGACAAAGGAATCAACACCTAAAGTTAGAAGTCATGGGGTGGGGGGTAGCTGGGGAGGGTAGAGGGGAGGTGGGGCTGCTTCATTGGTTCTAAAGGGGACATTTACAGTGCTAACACTATGTGGAAGATTGTAAACAAAATATAATAAATGCAATAAAACACCTTGGTGAGAGTAAGAGGAGTCTCCTTTTATTCCTAGAAGCAGGAAAAGGAAACTATTTGGTCTTGGCCTGAAGTCAAGTGTTTCCCAGGTTCTCTAGATCAGCCTGTCAGAGCTTCATTGGCAGGGCTGAGATCCTTCCTGACTCAGGTCCCATCCCTGGCACCACCTTCTGCTAGAGCTGAGCAGTTCTCTGGTCTCCTCCACTTTTTCTCTTCCTCACTGCACCCCTTTCTGGATTAATAAAACAAGAGGAACTCTCATTTAGCAAATTTCCAGCCACCACCAAGAACAAAGGACCACTTTCCTCCTTCTCCTCCTCCTCCTCCCCCTCCCCCTCCTCCTCCTCCTCCTCCTCTTCCTCCTCCTCCTCCTTTTCCTCCTCCTCCTCCTTTTTAATCCACCACTGTTATTGCTGAGGCACAGAGCTGGTACTATGAATTCTTGACTACTGGTGGCTATTTTTCTTCTCTTTTTCCTTTTTTTTTTTTTTGGTTTTCTAATTGTGTTAGACAGGACAGAGAGGAATTAAGAGAGGAGGGCCAATAGAGAAGGAGAGAGAAAGATAAAATAAACACTTGCAGACCTGCTCACCACTCATGAAGTATCCTTCAGGAAATTTGGCAAATTGGAAATCAGGAAAATTGGGTGGGGATAGAGACCACAATAGTTATGCAAATAATAGTCTGTCATGCTTGAGGTTCCAAAGTCTCACCATGACTAAGAACCAAAGCTGAGCACTGTTATGGTAAAAAAAAAAAAAAAAAAAAAAAGAAGCAAAGAAAAAAGAAGAAGAGGAAGAACTAAGTTGCAGACAGTAGAATGAGGCCAGCTGATTTCCCTGGGAAAATGACCTCATCAATGTGTATTAGCACCTCGATTCTCCAGATCCTTACCCCACTAGGGAAAGATAGTAACAGGCTGGGAGTATGGATCAATCTGGCAATATCTATGTCCAGCAGAGAATCCATTCCAGAAGCCAGACCTTCCACTTCTGCACATAATAAAGCATTTTGGTTCATACTCCCAGAGAGAGATAAAGAATAGGGACCTGAGGCTAGGTGGTGGCACACCTGGTTGAGTGAACATATTACAATGCGCAAGGACCCAGGTTTGAGACCCCGGTCCCCACCGCAGGGGGAAAGCTTTGTGAGTGGTGAAGCAGTGCCGCCGATGTCTCTCTGTCTCTCTCCCTCCCTGTCCTCTCAATTTCTGAATGTCTCTATCCAATAAATAAATTAAGGTAATAAAAAATTAAAACAAACAAAGAATAGGGACATTTACAATGGAGAGGATGGGACATGGAATGCTGGTGGTGAAGACTGTATGGCATCGTATTCCTATTAAATTAAAATCTTGTTAATCGGGGTCAGGCAGTAGCACAGCGGGTTAAGCGAAGGTGGTGCAAGTGCAAGGACCAGCTTAATGATCCTGGTTCCAGCCCCAGGTTCCACACCTTCAGGGGAGTCACTTCACAGGTGGTGAAGCAGGTCTGCAGGTGTCTGTCTTTCTCTCCCCCTCTTGTCTTCCCCGCCTCTCTCCATTTCTCTCTGTACTATCCAACAATGAATGACATCAACAACAACAATAATAACCACAACAAGGCTACAACAAGAAGGGCAACAAAAGGGGAAATAAATGGCCTCCAGGAGCAGTGGATTCATATGCAGGCACTGAGCCATAGAAATAACCCTGGAGGTAAATATACATATATCCATATATATTTACATATATGTATATATAGTTACTCATTATTAAATCACTAATTAAAATAGATATTTTTTTTATAAAGAGGAAACATTGACTAAACCATAGGATAAGAGGGGTACAACTTCACACACTTCCTAACATAAAAAAGATAATAATTTCCTTCATTTGGTTGTTTGATATTAGCACACTAAATACACAGAGGTTATAGACTAGCTCTGCATCTAACTACTTGAAAATTCCTTAGGTTACAATAGTTTTGTTTTTTATTTTGTGTGTGTGTGTGTGTGTGTGTGTGTGTACTTCTTTATTTTTAAAAGGCTTATGAATCCTTCAGTTCAAGACAGGGCTATTTGTATAGTAAGAATTTCATTGTTTCAGCACTGGGTGGTAACGCATTGGGTTAAATGCACATGGCCCGAAGCAAAAGGACCAGTAGAAGGATCCCAATTCTAGGCCTGGCTTCCACCTGCATGGGGGTGGTGAAGCAAGTCTGCAGGTATCTATCTTTCTTTCCTCCTCTCTGTCTTCCCCTCCTCTCACAATAGCTCACTGTCCTATCCAACTGCAACAAAACAAGAACAACAATACACATGGCCAACAAAAGGGAAAAAATGGCCTCCATGAACAGGGGATACCAAGTGTAGGCACTGAACTCCAATGATAACCCTGGAGGCAAAAAAAAAAAAAAAAAAACAATTGGTTTACAGGTTGCTTTACCATTCCAGATGAGATGCACACACCCTCCAAATGTTCACTGTCCAGCTATTGAGTAGAGGGCCAGAGAGGACATGAGGGCAGGGAAGTAGACAGTGGGAGTGAACCTACAGTTGGACAGAAGCTGGGGAGGGGCTTCTGGGTGGGCAAATGGAGGGGAGGGGATGCTCTGTGCGGAGTCTCCTGTGAAGGCTGACATACTCTGGGACTCCAGATCAAGGCCTACACACAGCGGTCTGGCTGTGCTGAAGACCATGGAGTGCTCAGACTACCTCAGAACACACAAACACTTTATTTGAATTAAGTTAAAAACAGGGAAATAAAACCATAAAGGAAAGGGCTCATGAACATGCAGTAGATGAGGAAAGCAATGCAGGTGTCCCCCAGGGAGGGCAGGGCTAGGTCAGGTGTGGGAGCAGGGCCCAGGGACTTCTCCACAGCTGATTCTGAGAGTGCAGCTCTGAGCACCCAGCTTGGAGCCAGAGGGGCCAGTGTGGGCTGTGGCTTGGGGGTCCCTGCAGTCTTGTCTGAGGGCCCTGTCTCCAGGGTTGCTGAGGGCTGCACACTTGCAGAAGATTCTGGCTCCTGGGCCTGCTGGCAACAGGGAGCTGATGGCACCTTCTCATAATCCCCTGGACCTGAGAAACAGACAAGTCACCCCATGAGCTCTCCTAGGGTCCCCTTGGTCTCACCCATCATGAGTCATGCCTGAGGGGCCCAACCCAGGGAGCCTTCCCTGCTGCTGTCCTCAAGGTGAGCTGGTATCAAGTCTCAATCCTGAAGAGATAGCAGCTTCTGGGGCTCTTCTCTGTGGGGCCCAGTCCCAAACCTTTCTCCTACCAGATCTCATACAACTCAGGCCCCCTCACCTGCAGGCTGTGTACCCAGGACACCCAGGTTCCGGGGGGGGGTGCATGGAGTACAATGTCACTGTACAGCGGGATCACCCCCACCAGCAGCTCCACGCAGCCCTGTGGAAGGCCACTCTCTGCTGACTGGGCAGGAGTCCCTCCACGGCTATCCAGAGAGCCTGCTGAAGTTGTGCCCAGGGACAGCAGACTAGACCTGGACCTCGGCTGCTCGCAGAACATCTTTGTCTGTGGCCATTTTCCCTCTGACAGAGTCTCAGAGTTGAGGCTAGACACCTCCTCCAGGTATCCTGACAGAGATCTCTGCAGAATCAAGAGACCAGAGTGTCACAGCCTCCCAGCCCCTGCACATTGTCCTGCTTCCTCTGCCCCTGGGCTCAGCTTCCACCTCAGCCTAGTCTTGTCCACACAGGCTACCTCCCTGGAAGGGGTACAGACAATCCCCACCCCCAATCCGAGGTAGGGAAAGACATTGGGAAGATGTGGTCACTCAAGAGTTATGCCTGCATATGGGCACCTGCCCCCAGTCACCCTCTGTTACCCTAGGACTTCTGCAGCAGCAACAGAAGCTTGCTGACTGATCCTTCAGCCAGCCTCTCAACTGAGTCATTCTGCCTCCTCTGAGGCTCTTATTCCGACCTTCACTATTGGGGACTTTCATGGTGGAGAGCATCCTTCTCTCAGCTCTGAGAGCAAAGTGACTTGGCAGGGGTGTCTGTGGATAGAATGTGGTTGCCTGGTGACCAGGGTTCTAAGTCTGTTGATATCTAGCCCAGGGAGGTGAGGTCACTTCCTGCATCTCCTGACCTGAACTTGTGCTCAGATAAGACACCCTTAGTCACCATGGTGGGCTGACTGATGACTGCTTACCCTCCACCCTCATGTCACCTGCATACACAGTGACAGCCCATAAGACACTCCACAGCCCTGGAAGTCTTGGGTGTGGCCAGGGCTCCAACTTTGAGGACAAAGACTTAGGGCAGAGCCTGACCCTCCTTTTCACCCATGATGAGACACCAGATTGGCCATGAGTCTTTCAGGACTCCTGGTCTCCATGTGCCACGTGGTCACTCTAGCCTGCCTCCCTAGAACATCCCCAGGTATATGTGTGCACCCACAAATACCTGGGTCCCTGTGCAGCCAAGGCTGCTGTTTCCTGGGGATGTCACACAGAAGACGATGGAGTTGTGATCTGGGGGTTAGCAGTGACCACCCTCACACTGCCTGGGTCTGCTCTGGTTGCAAGGACAGTTGCTTCAACGCCTACAGAAGTAGTGTTGTGGTATCTCTCCTTTTCTCTCTGTCTCTCTCTCTCTTACTTATGTTTTAAATTAAAGTCCACTGTGAGATGGAATTGTGCTGGAGACAGAAAAATGCAATGAAGTCAATAATACAAAAATAAATAAATGGGAAGATGGATACATCATTCTACCCAATTAAAGGCCTTCTGGGGGTGGATGGAGAGAGTGTTAGGGTCCCAGACTGGAGGGAAAGGACCCACATTGGCATGTGATTGTGTTGCTGACATCCATACTAGGTGTATTAGACTTTGTACTGTAAACACTAAATTTCTCTCAGTAAAGTTAGCTGATACCATTTATGAAAAGTGCATTTTATGGGTGAAGAATGGGAGGTACAGAACACTTCACCATGCTTGCAGGACCCAGAAGTAGATTCTTAGCCACCCCTGGTAGCTGTCCCTCAAGTGGGTGACACTAAGATTAAGATTCCCTTCAAGTAGGTCCTAAAATGAAATACAAATACAAGCAGACATAAAGGGTTACTATCCCCAATTTGTCACAACAGTGTAGTCTCAATAGTCAGAAGTAGATGCAACCCAGATACCCAGCAGGGAGTGCATAGAAAATGTGACCTAGCAAACTTAAAGACAATTTTATAGGCCCAAGATAATAGTGGGTGTCATTTCAAAGAAACAAAAACTTGATTGGGGTTGGGGATATGACTCAGTGGTTAGAGCATGTCTTCCATTCATGAAGCCTTGGGTTCAACCCTCAGTAGCACATGAGGGCACTAAGGCAGAAATATGTGGAAATTCATAGATGAAGGCATGGTTCTCCCCCCCTCATAAAAAAATTAAAATAATAATTAACTGGGAGTCGGGTGGTAGCACTGGAGGTTAAGTGCATGTGGCAGAAAGAGCAAGGACCCCCATAATGATCCCGCTTTGAGCGCCCTGCTCCTCACTTCCAGGGGAAGAGTTTCACAAGTGGTGAAGTGGGTCTGCAGGTGTCTATCTTTCTCTTCCCCTGTCTTCCCCATAGCTCTCCATTTCTCTTTGTCCTATCCAACAACAAAGGCATTTATAACAACAATAAAAATAATAATAACAAGAGCAACAAGGGCAAAAAAGAGAAAATAGATAAGTAAATAAATAAATAAGCAAATAAATAAATATTCTAGGGTCGGGCAGTAGTGCAGCAGGTTAAGCGCACATGGTACAAAGCTAAAGAACCTGCAAAATTATCTCAGTTTGAGTCCCAGGCTCCCCACCTGCAGGGTGGTGAACCAGGTCTGCAGGTGTCTAACTTTCTTTCCCCCTCTCTCTCTTCCCCTCCTCTCTCCATTTTTCTCTGTCCTATCAAACAATGACAACATCAATAACAACAACAACAATAAAACAACAAGGGCAACCAAAGGGGAAGAAAGCAAAATTAAAAATAAATAAATAAATAAATAAATATAAAAAATAATAATTGAGCTAGGGAGGTGGGTTAGTGGTGGAGCACAACATCAAAAGTAAGTATAATTGACATATAATAAAATGCGTGTAGTCTGGGGCCAGGCAGTAGCGCACCTGATTAAGTGCATAAATTACAGTGTGCGGGGACCTGGGATCAAACCCCTGGTCCTCACCTGCAGGGGGAAAGCTTCATGAGTGGTGAAGCAGGGCAGCAGGTGTTTTTCTGTCTCTTTCCCTCTCTATTTCTTCCCTCCTGATTTCTCTCTGTTTGTATCCAATAACAAATTAAAATACTAAAAAATAAAATAAGGGAGTCAGGCCGTAGCACAGCGGGTTAAGTGCATGTGGCACAAAGCTCAAGGACCCGTCAGTAAGGATCCCAGTTCGAGGCCCTTGCTCCCCACCTGCAAGGGAGTCTCTTCATAAGTGGTGAAGCAGGTGTGCAGGTGTCTATCTTTCTCTCCCCTTCTCTCCATTTCTCTCTCCTACCCTACAACAAAGACATCAATAGCAACAATAATAACTACAACAACAATTGCAAAAAGCAACAAGGGCAATAAAAGGAAATAAATAAATAAATTTAATAAAAATAAAATAAAATGCACAAAGTCTAATTTTTGTCAATGAGATTTGACAAATACATATATTTATGGAGTTAATCTCAACTTTTGAGTATGTAGACTATTTCCATTATCCTAAAAATATCCATGTGCTTAATATTTTTTCCTTCAGTCATTTGTCCAGAATGCTACCCTAAGTCAATCACTGATCTGATTTATCTAATTTCCCTATCTACAGACTAGTTTTACTTCTTCTATAAAAATCTGTATAAATAGAGTCCTTCCATGTGTACTGGTTTTTTTTGGGGGGGTGTCTGGTTTAATTTGCTTATGCAATGTCTGTGAGGTTTGTATTGTTTCTCATGAAACAATACAAAGGGCTCAGGGTGGAGAGGAGGTAGAGTGAGGCCAGAGCACTGCTCAGCTTTGGCACAAGTGGTATAAAAAATTGAACCTGTGACCTCTGCAGCAGCCTCTGGAAGCATGAGAGAAGTGTCGATTGCTGTGCTATCTACCCTGTTCATATACTTGTGCATGCCAACAGATTTAAAAAAACTGTTGAACTTTTAATTTTTATGTGAATAGACCAGCTTGTTTATACACTTATATGTTGATAGGAATGAATTACTTTGAGCCATTATAACATATATATTGTAAACATCCACATATCTGCCTTTATGATTTCAGTTTCTCTTAGACAAATACCTGAGAGTGTAGTTGCTGATTCATATAAGTATGTGTGTGTGTGTGTGTGTGTGTGTGTGTGTGTGTGTGTGTACAATTTTGAAACTATCTTCCGAACTATTTCCAAAGTGACTGTATCATTTTATATTCCATGAGCAATATATGGAGTCCACTTGTGGAGATAAGCGTAAAGACCGGTTCAAGGATCCTGGTTCAAGCCCCGGCTACTCACATACAGGGGAGCCGCTTCACAGGCAGTGAAGCAGGTCTGCAGGTGTCCATCATTCTCTTCCTCTCTCTACTTCCTCTCCTCTTTCCATTTCTCTCTGTCCTATCTATCAATGACAATATCAGTAGCAACAATAATAATAACTATAACAACTATAAAAAAGGCAACAAAAGGGAAAATAAATAAATATTAAAAAACAACAACAGTGAGTTTCATTTGACATTACTATGCCATTTCATTGACAATCAAATATTATATGACACTTTTATTTACATGATTAACCCTCACCAGGTCAATTATATTATCCAATATGTTCTGTATATTTGTGTATCTTTACAGTACACGTTAAAAGCGTGTAAGGCCATATCTTGTCTACGAATTCCTCCAGGGAGTGACTCTATCACACAGTGGGTTGAATGCCTATGGCACAAAGCACAAGGACCAGCATACTCATCCCAGTTTGAGTCTCAGGCTCCCCACCTGCAGGGGAGTCGATTCAGAACAGGTGAAGCAGGACTGCAGGCGTCTCCCTCCCCCCTCTCTGTCTTTCCCTCCTCTCTCCATTTCTCTCTGTCCTATTAATCAACAATAACATCAATAATAACAATAATAGTAAATACAACAATAAAACAATGACAACAAAAGGGAATAAATAAATAAATATTTAAAAACATAAAGAAAAAATATTTACTGCATCATGTGTCTTGGAGCCCCAACTTCCCAGATCCCTGCCCCACTAGGAAAAGAGAGACAGGCTTACAGGACCGGCCAATGTCCATGTTTAGCAGAGAAGCAATTACAGAACCAGACCTTTCACCTTCTGCACCCCTAACTGATCCTGGGTCCATACTCCCAGAGGAATAAAGAATAGGGAAGCTATCAAGGGAGGGAATTTTATATGGATCTCTGGGGGTGGGCAATGTGTGGAAAGGAACCCCTCTAATGCTATGGTCTTGTCAAGGTTTCCATTTTAGAAATAAAAAAATAATAATAAGAGAATTTATTGCTGCTGTCATCAGAGAATCTAGGTCAGTATGACTCTTCCTAGAGAGAAGACAAAGAGGAAATGTATCCACCTGCAGGGAAAAAGCAGCCTTCTATTATTTACCATATGTTTTTCAGGTGAGTTTAAGAAACTGTGATGCTATGGTATAGTCATTATTTGCTTTCATGCAATTTTGTTGTTACTGTCATTGCTGTTGTTGTTGGATAGGACAGAGAGAAATCAATAGAGGAGGGCAAGACAGAGAGGGGGAGAGAAAGATAGATACCATGGAGACCTGTTTCACCACCTGTGAAGTGACTATCTCTGCAGGAAGGAAGCCAGGGGCTCGAACCGGGATCCTTTTGCTAATCCTTGAGCTTAGTGCCCTGTGAGCTACCACTGGACTCCAGAATTTGGGGGTTGGCTGGTGGCACAGCTAGTTGAACATACACACACAATCATGCACAAGGGCCCAGTTCAAACCCTTGTCTCCACACACACACACACACACACAAATCATAAATAGTAAACTGGAAATGAGCTAACACTAAATACTGTTAGTGATTAAACCAACAAACAAAAAAATAAAACATCATGACATGTAGTTCAGTCAATGTTTGGATTTGTGTGACTTAGCACTGTATTCTCTGGTTGAGTTCAGTGGCCCCTGTCTGTCTTTACATAGATGTCATAACCTGTCCCTTGATGTTATGGAAATAAATGTTTTGATGTATATCAAATGTTGAGATGACTCAGAGAGTTATCTTGGCAATCTCCTTGATGAACCACAGAATGAAGTGTTCACAGTAGTGTTGAATCTTGAGTTTTTTGACTTTCTTTCCTCTGCACAGAATGGAGGAGAAGCTTGTAGGTGCTAGAAAAAAAAAAATTCTGCATAGTATCAATTGGGGGGAAATGTGTCAAGAGATTTCCATGATTTTATGGGACATGATCTCAGAGCTGACTCAATGAATGAATGAATGAATGAATACTTCCCAAGTCACCAGAAAACATGTGCTACATCATAAGTGTAGTCTGTGCTGCAAGTTCCTGGCCCATGCAGAGCAAGAATCAGACACCTGATAGAGCTGTGTATGCAACTTGTGTCTGGGGAAAAACTGTCTACATTCAATTAGTTCCTCACGTTGTCGTATGCTTTACATTGGCTTGTTCTAGCCCTCCCCCTCCAAGAGAATTGGATGAGTCCTGTTAATTTCGCGGGCCTGCTTGGCCCCGCCCCAAGGGACCCTGGGAGAGGGTTCCGGAGTCCGAGAGTTCCTGAGTTCCCCAGTGACAGCGTTCCTGAGTTCCGGAGTTCGAGAGTGCGAGGGTGCGAGAGTTTCTGAGTTCAAGAGTAAGGGAGAGGGTTCCTGAGTTCCAGAGTAAAAGAAAGAGTGCTTGCGCCGCCGCAAAGAGACAGCAGAGTTCTGTTTGGTGATTAGTTTGTGTTAGTTTACGAATCGTTGTTCCTGAATAAAGAAATACAGCTGCCCTGCCCAGCCGTTGTCTCTGCGTCTCTGTTCACCACCGTGAAGCTAGCCGGCTGAGGCCAACCTGCCCAGCTAGAGCCTACGAATTTTAACAACAAATGGCGCCCAACGTGGGGCTGACCTGCGCATCTCTCAGATAAGTAAAGACAATTTGGCTACCTATGCACGATGGCCTTCTCTTCTGCTTGTGAAGAGATCTCCAAAGGCCTCTGCTCTTTCTTCACGAGACTGTTTTGCTGTTTCTGGAACATTTATCTCTGGACCACTCTGTGGTTTCCACTCGCTCGGGCGAACTCAAAACAGCCAGCGGGAAGAGCCAGCGGGCGGGAGGCGAGGCACGGAGCTGCCGTTTCCACCTGGTTAAACAGCCAGCCAGCCGGCTGCGCCCAGACAACCCCGCGCACCGCGCCAGCAACCCCGCAGCCCCGCAGCCCGCAGGAGGCCTACGCCACCATGCAAGAGCCCGATGCCAGCACGCTAGAGCCCGATGCCAACATGCTGGAGCCCGATGCCAACATGCTGGAGCCTGAGGCCAACATGCTGGAGCCCGATGCCAACATGCTGGAGCCTGAGGCCAGCCCACAGGAGCCGGCTCTCCACCGCGTGGTGCAGGGCACTGGACGCGTGATCCCTCCACGCTGCTCGGCCACTGCGAACAGGGCAGCAGACATGGCAGGGCCATGGGGCAGGGCCGCGGCGTTCTATCATGGCCGCCACCCCTGGGCACCTAGGCTCACGCCTTCTACAAAGATGGCCTGCCTGCCCTCTTTCTATGAATTCTGGAACCATCCCGGGCCTCCCGGACCCCCGGGCTCCCTGCCAAAACTGGGCACACGAGATCTCCAGCCGCCGGTCCGGTCTGAAGACAGACAAGCTGGAGTACGCAGAGATTTGTGCAGAGATCGCAACCTGCAATTCCTAGAAGTGGAGCTGTGCGGGAAGCCACCTCCGGATGGTGAACCCCCCCCCAACAACTAAGACAATATAGATTTAAATTCGTGTTTAAAATGACATGTCTTCGTAACAAAGGTTTCTCTCCTCGTGTATTAATGACTATGTTTATGTGTATGTTTAAAGTTTGGTAAACAGTAGCTTTAAGGCTAAATTCTTACTAGTCAAAGATAAATAAAAAAGGTTTTCAACGTAATTCTCATAAAGATAAAAATTAACTTACATTTAAAGTCTGAGGTAAAAATTAGTTAACAATCAATATATTTCAACTAAGTTGGTCTAAACAAAAGGTTAAATAGACTTGTTGATATGTAAAACACTACCTTCTCTATTAGAAATGGTAGATCGCACAATGGCTATGCTAATTATTCTCATGCCTGAGGTTTCCTCTCCGGCCCACACCTAGGGTGTGTCTCCATCTTGAATGGGTGTAACAAAAGGTTAAAAGACGTTGTTGATATGTAAAAGTCTCAAATTCCTTCTCTATTAGAAATGTTAGATCGTGCAGTAGATATGCTAATAACAAGTTTTGTTTCATAGTAAGTAAGTTGCAGCCAGCTGCCTTTGAGACCCTAGGCCGTTCCCCGCCCCCATGCAAATGCCCGTCGAGGCAAGTAGCCCCCCAGAGGCAAGAAATGTTTTTTTTTTTTCAGATATGGCCCCCTCAGGCCTTCCCTTGGCAACATGCTGGTTTTGGTTATATATGTTTCTGTTCACCCCACACCCTTGATACTATAGTCATTTAGTTAAAAAGAAAAGGGGGAATTGTCGTATGCTTTACATTGGCTTGTTCTAGCCCTCCCCCTCCAAGAGAATTGGATGAGTCCTGTTAATTTCGCGGGCCTGCTTGGCCCCGCCCCAAGGGACCCTGGGAGAGGGTTCCGGAGTCCGAGAGTTCCTGAGTTCCCCAGTGACAGAGTTCCTGAGTTCCGGAGTTCGAGAGTGCGAGGGTGCGAGAGTTTCTGAGTTCGAGAGTAAGGGAGAGGGTTCCTGAGTTCCAGAGTAAAAGAAAGAGTGCTTGCGCCGCCGCAAAGAGACAGCAGAGTTCTGTTTGGTGATTAGTTTGTGTTAGTTTACGAATCGTTGTTCCTGAATAAAGAAATACAGCTGCCCTGCCCAGCCGTTGTCTCCGCGTCTCTGTTCACCACCGTGAAGCTAGCCGGCCAAGGCCAACCTGCCCAGCTAGAGCCTACGAATTTTAACAACATCACGTGGTGATTCTGTGACCCCAGAGATGTCACAGACATTGGAATTGTTGTATAAAATACTGATCTATTTACCCTGAACCTTCTCTCTTTGTTTCCTTATCTGTATGAAAAGGTAGTCCAGATTGGTGAAATGTTGAAAACATGAATGAGGCACCGATGAAGGAGAAATACAAATCTTAAATCGGTTTAAGAAGTTATCAGAGCTACTATTGTTAAGCCAAAGTCCCAGCATGACAACACCCCCATGACCAGTACGTTATTTTTCCCTAATGTGAGGATGGAGAGAGAGAGAGAGAAAGAGTGAGAGATTGAGACAGAAAAGGGAAGCCTGGTTGGCATCATGATGACATCTGGAACCTGGTGGCTGAAAAGAGTTAATGTACAAAGCCAAACAAATTATTGAACCATCATGGACCCAAAGGTTGGAATAGTGGAGAGGAAGTGTTGTGGGGTACTCACTGCAGGTTCTAATATACTTTTGCTTTCAGATATATATTTTGCCCCATTTTATGGATACGTGTGAACATATGCTCTATCTCAGGGTTTTGGGACTTTGTTAGGAAGTGAACCACCTGGGATGGAATTAGAGAATACTATGAAAGGAAAAGTCTCACCCACGTGAGGAAGCTGAAGGGTTGTCATTTCACACCTGAAGTCTCTGGACACAGTCTGAGCTGAAGCACAGTCTGAGCTGAGGTGGCACTTGTTGTGGTGATTAGATTGCGATTGGCGGATGCAATATTATTTGGTATGAATTGGGAGAAGCATGCAGGAAAGTGGGCCCCACCCTAAGGTTCCAGGACTGGGGGAAATATAGGCTCTATAGTGGAAATGTGAGGTTCCTGCTGTCTTAGGGTTCAAAAAGACAATGGACAGTTATTGTTATCGTCACATTATTTGGTAATTGGGTTAACTTTGAAAAGTCCCTTTGTTAGGGTTTGCTGTATACCCAGTATCTTGTATATAGCTGTGCCACCAGTTGCTTCTGATCTACCTGGTCTAGGCTTTTGAAAGAGTCCGTATATCAAAGACCCAGCCTATGTATTCAAAACACTCAGTCTGTGTTTTAGAAAGTTTGAGACATACAAGTTTTTGATGACGTGGGGGAAGGAGTCATGGAAGTGGAAGCTGCTGGGGTGGCGGCTGTTGGAGCTGCCAGAAGAGAACTCTTGGGGCAAACTGTAGAGGAATTAGGGTGGTTATGTGCCAATAACATCTCTTTTAACTTTTGTATCTCAGCCTCAAGGTCTCTTAATGATGAGGTATCAGTGGGGGGAGGAGTCACGGAAGTGGAAGCGACTGTAGTGGCCACAGGAGAAACTGAACACGTGTCCACTGAAGCAGAACTCTCGGGGCAGACTGCAAAAGACTTAAGGTGTTTAAGTGCCAAGAACATATCCTTTAACTCTTGTATCTCAGCATCAGGTCTCTTAATGATGAGGTATCAGTGGGGGGAGGAGTCATGGAAGTGGAAGCTGCAGAAGAATTAGAGGGATTAAGCGCCGAGGACATATCTTTTAACTCTTGTATCTCAGCCTCAAGGTCTATTAACCTTTTGGCAGGACGCCAAAAAAAAAGTTGCAAATATAGCCAAGAGAACCCACGGTGTAGCTCCAATTAAAGCGTCTCTGAAATCGAGAGCCTGTCCCATGAGAAAAGGATATAATGTCTGGGACACCTCCTTATAAAGCAGAAAAAACCCCATGGTGGGGGGGGAATGAGGGGCTGCAGAGTCAGGTGGCTGCCACTTACCTGTGTCTGGGTGACTTTTCTGGACCTCAGGCCGGGCCACCCAGCGGGGCATGAGTGTTGGACACGTTGGGCGCCAGGTGTCGTGCTGCGCTGCGGAGAAGAAAAAGAGGAGATCCGGATCGAAGAGGGAACACAAATCTTTATTTGCACTGGTACCTCAGAGTTGGGTGAGAGAGAAGCAGGTTGGGCCACGTGGAGGTAGCAAAAATGGCCACCTCATGCAGTAACCTTTCCTGCATCTAAACACCGAAGTGAAGAGCCAGCAAGAGAAGGAGGTGCCGAAGAAGGGCTTTTATGGGAGTAGCTCTTGTGAGAATGGGAAGGGGGAGGAGTAACCAGAGCACTGCAACTATTGTGGGGAATAGAGAATGCCCTGAGGGCACAACATGGCTGGAACAGGCACTCTGAGAATGTCCCAACTCTCGCGGGAACTAGCAATAGCCTGAGGGGACAACATGGTAGATGTGACTGCATCTGCACAATTTCCCAGCAGGATTGCAAGGTAATAGAGAGTCCATTTGTAGCCTTCTGAGAGTTCTCCAGACTGTTCTCCACAGGGATTGGATCAATTTACATTCCCACCTGCAGTGCAGGAGCGATCCTTTACCCCCACAACCTTTCCAACATGTGCTTCTACTTTCCTTTCTGATGTATAACATCAGAAAGTTTACACAGAAGTAATATTTCATTTTTGTCTTCCTTGCATTTCTCTGACAATCAGTGACCTGGGGCATTATTTCATATGTCTGTTGGCCTTTAGAACTCTTCTGTGGTGAATATTCTATTCATATCCTCTCCCCAATTATGGATAGGTTTTTTTTTCCTGCTAAGTTTGGTGAGCCCTTGATATATTTGGTTATTAACTTGTTGTCTGACATATGGTAAGTAAAGATCTTCCATTTTGAAGGAGTCTCTGTCGAGGTGGTGGTTTCTTTTATTGTGCAGACATCTTTCAATTTGGTGTAGTAAGGTGATGTGGTTACCTCAACTTGGCAACTTGGGAATAGTAGAATACTAGCTAGTCTTCATCAGAGTGACTTGAAAAGATTAAAATCAAGAGCCAAGGAGGTGACTCAGAAGGCAGAATAGATGCTTTCCTCAGCACCAAATGAGAGCTTTAAAAACAATGTCAGGTGGAATTCTGCAAAAGTGGAGCTATAATTGAACTCTCTCAGGAAAATTGGTCTGGGGTGCCTTTGCTATGGATATTGTACATGAAGCCCTGGGTTTGTTCTCTAGCAATATATATATATATATATGTGTGTGTGTGTGTGTGTGTGTGTGTGTGTGTGTGTATGTGTGTGTGTGTGTGTGTGTATGTGTGTGTGTGTGTGTGTATGTGTGTGTGTGTGTGTGTGTGTATAGTGAGTCTTAAACTCATGCATAGTTTTGAATTTATATCCTTTAAATGTTATTGTAGTATAAACAAATTATATGGCATTGTGAGTACTGTGTTCTTTTTGTCTTTATAGACTTTGACAGTTAGTTAAATTTTTGGCTCCAGTTGCTCTCTAATGACACCAAAACAAGCCTTGAAAACTGAGTACTCAGATAATTTAAAAATATTGCCTACATTATCTCAAACAGACTGCTTGAATTTAAACAAAGAAATTAAAAGAGAGAGAGAGAAAGACCATATCAAATGGATTAAGACTAATTTTTGGAAATGATGTAGCACTACAATGCAAATATAATATGTTCATATAATAAAATCTTAGTGCAACTAATATTATTTCAATAGTTTCTGTTTTTCTTTTCTGTTGTCCCCTAGGTTTCAACGCTCCAGGCTTAGTTTTTCAGAGAGAGGGAAAGATTATATAACAAAAAAAGCTTCCTTTGCCATGGTGGGGACTTACCATGGCTGCATACACAGCAAAGCAGCCATACTACTTAGATGAACCATTTTGCCAGACTTTTACATTATTTGCTATGTGTTTTTCCTATTAAATGTTTTTATTGATTTCTTATCCTTAGAATCAAGATACACATTTTAAGATTATATTCTTTAAACTGCAGATTTCAGAATGATAACCTTCCTTTGTATGGAGAGAGAACATAATGGATATGCAAAAGACTTTCATGCCTGAGGTTCTGAGGTCTCCATTTCAATTTCTAGCACTACCATAATCCAAACTGACCAGTGCTTTCATCACTGTGTGTGTCTTTATCTCTGTATTTCTCTCATTAAAGTAAAATAAAGAAAATATTTTTAAAAAATGATAACATAGGGGAAAACTGAGAAATAGAACTGTTTAGCTATACAGATCTGATATGCCTTGAGAAGTACAGGAATTTACTTTTTAAAAATGTATTTAATTCTTCTTTTTTATTATTTATAAAAAGGAAACATTGAAAAACCATAGGATAAGAGAGGTACAACTTCACACAATTCCCACCACCAGAATTCCATATCCCAATCCCCTCCCCTGATAGCTTTCCTATTCTTTATATCTCTGGGAGTATAGACCCAGGGTCATTATAGGGTGCAGAAGGTGGAAGATTTGGCTTCTGTAATTGCTTCCCTGCTGAACATGGGCATTGGCAGGTTGAGCCATACTCCCAGACTGTCTCTCTCTTTTCCTAGTGGGTGGGGCTCTGGGGAGGCAGGCCTACAGGACACACTGTTGGGGCTGTCTGTCCAGAGAAGTTTGGTTGGCCTTGTGGTAGCATCTGGAAACTGGTGGCTGAAAAGAGAGTTAACATATAAAGCCAAACAAGTTGTTGACTAATTATGAACCTAAAGTCTGGAAATATTGCAGATGAAGAGTTGGGCAGCTCTCTGTTTTACAGATAGCTGCCAGTCTCTTGCCCTTACTCAGCTTTTACAGTTCTTACCTTGATAAGGTTAGCTTTGGAGTGACTGAGGGAAGTATAATAGGAAGTAGGTGAGGAGGGTATCTAAGTAAACACTATTTCATTATGAACTTTATATTGATTCACTGCAGATTAAACGTTCAGGTATATATTTTTTCCTAATTTATGGATACATGTGAACATATGTTCTATGTCATGGGACTTGGTTTATATCTAGGATTTGGGACTTTGTTAGGGAGTGAACCGCCTGCAATGGAATTAGAGAATCCTATGAAAGGAAAGGTCTCACCTGAGTAATGAGGGTGAAGGGTTGACATTCCACACCTAATGTCTCTGGACACACTCTGAAGTGCAGCATACTGAGGTGGTGCTCCTTGCCTTGATTAGGTTGGGTTCAGCAGATGCAATATCATTTGGTATGAATTGAGAGAAGCATGAAGGAAAATGAGCCTCACCCTAGAGGTTTCAGGACTGGGGGAAATAATGGGCTTTATAGAGGAAGTGAGAGGTTCCTGCTGTTTTTGGGTTTAAGAAGACAATAGTTATTGCTATAATCAAATTCTTTGGCAGTTGGGTTAACTTTGAAAAATCCCTTTGTTAGGATTTGCTGCATCGTACACAACATCACCATAGTTTATGTCCTTTGACATTATTTGTGTATTGCTGTGCCAAAGGTTGCTTCTCTTCTTTCTGGTCTAAGCTCTTAAGAGAGTCAGCATATCAAAGACTCAGCCTATGGTCTGCACATTAAAAAATTTGAAACATTTCATTCAATTTTCGCCTCTCATATTAACTAAAGAGTGATTTATATGACTACAAATTAATAGGAGTGTACATAAACACCATTCCCACCACCAAAAGACTGTGTCCTATACAATCCACCTCCTCCCCCCACCACTACCAGTGAAGCCAAACTTCCACCCTTGCCCTCAACACAGAGATTTTGACTTTGTTACCCAAATTCATTCAAATCCTGCTATTTTGAGTTTTCCTTTCTGTTCTTCTTTCTCAAGTTCTGTTGATGAGTGGGATCATAGCATACACGTCTTTGTCTTTCTGACTTAGCTCACATAACATAAATCCTTCTAGCTCGGTTCATTGTTCTTCATAGCTGCTTAGTGTTCCACTGTGTATATATTCCACAACTTTCTGAACCATTCATCTGCTGTTGGGCACCTGGGTTGCTTGCAGGTTGTAGCTATTAGGAATTGTGCTGCTATGAACATAGGTATATATATATATATATATATTTTTTTTTTTGGTTGGACTTTATGAAGTCCTTGTCGTATATCTGGAGGGGAGGAATTACTGGGTCATGTTGAAGGTCCTTGTCTAGCCTTTTGAGCATTCTCCAGACTGCTGTCCACAGAGGTTGGACCAATTTTCATTCCCACCAGCAGTGCAGAAGGGTTCCTTTGTCCCCACAGCCTCTCCAGCATTTGTTACTGCTGCCCTTTTGATGTATGGCATTATCACAGGGGTGAGGTGGTATCTCAGTGATGTCTTTATTTCCATTTCTCTGACAATCAGTGACCTGGAGCAGTTTTTCATATGTTTATTAGCCTTTTGTATCTCTTCTGTAGTGAATGTTCTATTAATATCCTATGTGTATTTTTTTTTGGATGGGGTCATTTGCTTTTTTTTTTTTTTTTTTGCTAAGTTTGCTGAGCTCTTTGTATATTTTGGTTATTAGTCTCTTGTCTGATGTATGGCATGTGAAGATCTTCTGCCATTCTATTAGTAGTCTCTTTGTTTGTGTGATGGTTTCTTTGGCTGTGCAGTAGCTTTTCAATTTGATGTAGTCCCATTGATTTGTTTCAATTTAGTCTTCCTTGTAATTGAGTTTGTATCATCAAAGATGTCCTTAAGGTTTAGGTCAGAAACTGTTCCACCAATGTTTTCCTCTTAGTATTTGATAGTTTCTAGTCTAACATCTAGGTCCTTGATCCATTTAGAGCTGACTTTTGTTTCTGGTGAGATAAAGTGGTTCAGTTTAATTCTTCTGCATGTTTCAACCCAGTTTTCCCAGCACCATTTATTGAAGAGAGCCTCCTTCGTCCACTTAATACTTTGGGCCCCTTTATCAAAGATTAGATGTCCGAGTTTAGTTCTGGGCTTTCAATTCTGTTCCACTGGTCTGTGTGCCTATTTTTGTTCCAGTACCAAGCTGTTTTGATGATAATGTTCTTATAATATAATTTGAGTCTGGGAATATGATGCCTCCATTTACGTTTATTTTCCTCAAGGTAGTTTTGGTGATTCTAGGTGTTTTCTGGTTCCAGATAAATGATTGTAATTTTTGTTCCATTCTCTTAAAGAAGCTTGTTGGAACTTTGATGGGTATCTCATTAAATTTGTATATGGTTCTGGGGAGAATATTCATTTTGATGATATTCATTCTTCCAATTCATGAGCATGTGATGTTTTTATATTTCTTGGTATTATTTTCTATTTCCTTGAATAGTAACTCATAGTTTTCAGTATACAAGTATTTTACTTACTTGGTCAGCCTTATGCCTAGGTATTTTATTGATTTTGCTGCAACAGTCAATGGGTGTTATTTCTGGATATCCTCTTCTTCAGATTTAATGTTTGTATAAAGAAATGCCACTGATTTTTTGCACATTGCTTTTGTAGCTTGACACCATGCTATATCGTCTATTAACTTCCAGTACCTTTTTGCTGGATTCTTTAGGTTTTTCTATCTGTTCTATCATATCATCTGAAAATAGTGAGAGCTTGACTTCTTCCCTTCCTATCTGTATTCCTTTGATTTCTTTCTCTTGCCTGATTGCTATGGCAAGAACTTCCAATACTATGTTGAAGAGTAATGGTGATAGTGGACAGCCCTGTCTAGTCCCTGATCTGAGGGGAAATGCTTTCAACTTCTACCCATTGAGTATGATGTTGGCTGCAAGTTTGCTGCATATAGACTCCATTATCTTGAGAAATTTCCCTCCTATTCCCATTTTTTGCAGTCTTTTGAGCATGAATGGGTGTTGGATGTTGTCAAAGGCTTTCTCTGCATCTATTGAGATAATCATGTGGTTTTTTGGTTTTGCTTGTGGTGAATGACATTGATTGGCTTACATGTGTTCAACCAGTCTTGGATTGCTGGGGTAAAATCCTACTTGGTTGTGATGACAATCTTTTTGATAGACTGCTGTATCTGGTTGGCCAGGAAATTGTTCAATATTTTGGCATCTGTGTTCATCAGAGATATTGGTCTATAGTTTTTCTTTTTTGTTTGTCCCTACCTGCTTTTGCTATCAGGGTGATGTTGGCTTCCTAGAAGGTGGAAGGGACTGTTCCTTTTTCTTCAGTCTTATGGAAAAGCTTTAGAAGTATGGGTATTAACTGTTTCCTGAAGGTTTTTTAGAATTCGTTTGTGAAGCCATCTGGTCCAGGACTTTTGTTGTTAGGGAGATTCTTAATAATGATTTTGATTTCTTTGTCTGTGATTGGTGCATTTAGGTTTTGTAGATCTTCTTGGTTCAGTTTTGGAAGGGTATATGCTTCTAGAAATTGTTCTGTTTCTTCCAGATTCTCTAGCTTGGTGAGATATACTTCTTGGTAAATTTTTCCAAGATTTTCTGTTTTCTGTGGTGTCAGTTGTAATATCTCCTTTATCATTTACAATTCTATTACTTTGAGTCCCCCCCCCCCCTTTTTAAGTGAGTCTACCTAGGGGTTTGTCAATCTTATTTAATTTTTCAAAGAACCAACATTTGGCTTCATTGATCTTTTGTATGGTTCTCTTATTTTTGATATTGTTTATTTCTGCTCTAATTTTAGTGATTTCTGTCCTTCTGGTTGCTTTAGGCTTCCTTTATTCCTCTTCCTCTAAGTCCTTAAAACTTGCAGTAAGGTCATTTATTTGAGCTTTTTCTTATTCTCTTATGTGTGATTGTGTGGCTATGAGTATCCTTCTCAATACTGCTTTAGCTGTGTCCCAAATATTTTGATAGCTTATGTCTTCATTTTCATTTGTTTCCAGGAACATTTGAATTTCTTGCTTGAGTGCTTCTTTGACCCAGTGGTTATTAGGCAGCATGTTTTTGAATTTTTAAATTCTGTGACTTTTAATAAGTTTCTGTTTGTTTTTGAATGTTAGCTTTACTCCACTGTGGTCTGAGAAGATACTTGCATGTTTCCAATGCTCTTGAATTTGTTGATACTGTCTTTGTGACCTAACATGTGGTCTATCCTTGAGGATGTGCTGTGTGGATTTGAAAAGAATGTTTATTCCATTTTGTTGGGGTAAAGAACTCTGAAAATGTCCAGAAAGTCTAGTCTGCCCATATCTTCATTTAATTCTCTTATTTCTTTGTTGATTCTCTGCTTCTTTGATCTGCCTAAGTGTGAGAATGTCATGTTGAAGTCTCCCGCTATTATTGTATTACTATTGATGTATTTTTCTAGTTCTTTCAGTATATGTTTGATGTGTTTAGATGATCCCTCATTGGGTGCATAGATGTTAAAAATTATTAAATAATTGTTAAATTATTAAATCTTTCTTAAGTAATTGTTAAGTCTTCTTGGTTGATTGATCCTATAATTATTATGTAACGGCTTTGCCTCTCTTTTATTACTTTATTTAATTTAAAGTCTATGGTGTCAGAGATGAGAATGGCTGTTCTTGCCATTTATTTGTAGACCATTAGCCTTATGGTAGTTTTCCATCCTTTCACTTTAAGTCTGTGTTTGTCTTCTTGGGTCAGATGGGATTCTTGTAAGCATCATATAGTTGGATTGTGTTTTCTGATCCATCCTCCCACTCTGTGCCTTTTAATTGATGAGTTTAAACCATTGACGTTTATTGATATTATGAATTCAAGGTATTGCAGTGCCATTATTCACCATTTTTTAATTTTTATTATTACCATATAGCTGATATATGGCAAGTATTATGGTGATGTTCTTGTTTATGTTCTTTTTGAACCTCTTTCAGGCCAGGCTTGGTGATGGTTGCCTCCTTTAACTGTTGCCTGTTTGGGAAGGTTTTGATCCCTCCATCTAGTTTGAATGAAAGTCTAGCAGGATATATTTTCCTTGGTTGAAACCCTTTTTCATTCAGGGCTTGATAAGATATCTTGCCATTCTCTTCTGGCTTTTAGAGTTTGTGTGGAGAAGTCTGCTGATAGTCTTATGTGTTTTCCCCTGTATGTGACTTTCTGGTTTTCTTTTTCAGTCTTTAGGATCCTTTATCCTTACTTCTTTTCATTGTAACTATGATGTATTTTGGTGTATTCAGGTCTGGGTTGATTCTGTTTGGGACTCTCTGGGCCTCTTGAATTTTAACTATGAGGTGTCTGATTGTCCTCAGGTCTGGGTTGATTCTGTTTGGGACTCTCTGGGCATCTTGAATTGTAACTATGAGGTGTCTTAGTGTCTTCAGGTCTGGGTAGATTCTGTTTGGGACTCTATTGGCCTCTTGAATTTTAATGTCCTTTCTGTTGTTTAGATATGGAAGTTTTCTTCCATTATTTCCTCTAGGATATTTACTTCCCCTTCCTCTCTTTCTTCCTCTGGCAGGCCAATTATACAAATGTTACTTTTTCTGAGATTATCCCATATGTCTCTGTTGTTCTTTTCAGTGTCTTCTAATTTATTTTTGAGCTCTTTTACCTCTTTCTTTGTTTTCTGTAGCTCATCTTCTGTCTGGTTAATTCTGCTTTCTGCTTCTGTTACTCTGCTTTCCCTTCCCTCAGCTTCTTTCTTCAGTTCAGTCATAGCGTCAGTTTTTTCTGCTAATTGGCCTTTTATCTCAGCCATTTCAGGTTTCAATTCTCTAATTACCTTTATGTAGCTAGTATTTTCCTTGAGGGTCTCATCTGTTGTTTCCCTAATTCTGATAGCCCTTTCCTCCATAGTTGTCTTCATTTCTGTGACTATTAGGTTTATTATTGCTTGCATACTATTCTATTCTATGTTTGCTTTTGACTGATTTGGAGTTTCTTCTGGGCTCCTGTCCTGGTTCATTATGGTAGCAGTTTTATTTGCTCTTGATTTAACCATTTTTTTATTGATGTGGTTTTTATTTTTCTCTTCTGTCTTTCTTCAGTTATTGTGTTTTGAGTACATGCCATGCTATACTAAATACCTTAATGAAAAATGCAGTCATAAACCTCAGAAATTACAAGAATAACAGCTAAAGCAAGGATTGACACAGTTCAACCAATACCAGTTAGCCAAACAACACTTCCAGTACAAGAAAATATCAGCAAACAAAGCCAAAAGAATAAGAAAGAGAAAGGAAAAAAGGGAGAGCAAGCATAGACAATTATGCAAATTTACTGTCTACTAGAAGTTCTAGGGACAGAGGGGTCGGGCGGTGGCGCAGTGGGTTAAGCGCATGTGGCGCAATGCGCAGGGACCGGCGTAAGGATCCCGGTTCGAGCCCCCGGCTCCCCACCTGCAGGGGAATTGCTTCACAGGCGGTGAAGCAGGTCTGCAGGTGTCTATCTTTCTCTCCCCCTCTCTCTGTCTTCCCCTCCTCTCTCCATTTCTCTCTGTCCTATCCAACAACAAAGCAATGTCAACAATGGCAATAATAACCGCAACGAGGCTGCAACAACTAGGGCAACAAAAGGGGAAAAATGGCCTCCAGGAGCGGTGGATTCATGGTGCAGGCACTGAGCCCAGCAATAACCCTGGAGGAAAAAAAAAAAGAAGTTCTAGGGACAGCAAGAGGAGAAAGAAAAGTAAAAAAGATACACACACACATACACACACACACACACACACACACACACACACACACACACACACAGAGAGTTCAATCCCAGTCAGATTTCTTCCACAAAATAATTCACAAATAAATGAGTGTCAGTGATTTCGGAAAACAAAATAAGGAAGAAAAGAAGAAGAAAGAAAAAAAAAACAGTGAAAGGAAAGAGTTTTTTTTTTTTTTTTAATTAGCTAGGAGAAGGAGAGAAAAAGGAGGGTGGAGGGAAGAGGAAAAGAGAAACAAGTTCCTTTCAATGGATAGGACACCCAGTCACCTATCAATGTAAAAAGCAACAGCAGTTAATTTTGGTCAACCTGAAGAGGAGGGAAAAGGGACACATATATAATAATAGTAATAATAAAATAAAAAAGAGTAAAAAACCCTGACAGTCAGTCTTCAGCTTGGACTGCTCCAGATTGGCTGCACACAGCCTGAGCAAAGACAACCAATTATAAGAAAAAAAATAAAAATAAAAAATTATATATATATATATATATATATATATATATATATATATATCCAATCCAAGTAGTCTTTCCCAGGGATGGCTGAGGCTCTGATTGGTCAGGTATTTTGTCACTCAAATAGAACTCCAGCCATGTAAGAAAAATAAAAAAGAGAGAAAGAAAAAAAAAGGGCTTGGAATGAAGCCCCTACAGAGGTAGGTATATTGGTAAAGAAAATAGCTCCACAAGAAGCCTGCTAGAAGCAGCTGGACAGCTGTGGGGCTGGTTCTGGGGTCTAGGGGAAGGATGACTTCACAGATAGTGAAGTCAAAGATTTTCCTTTCTTTGTCTGTTTGAACTCTGTTTGCCAACCCAAGAGGGGTTATAGGACTCTTTTTTGGTGTCACCCTGACCACCTCTTATTCACTGTTTCATGGATGTGCCAGTTAGCCTACCCTCTCCAGAGAATCCCAGGTTGTAAACCACTTTTTTTTTTTTTGAAACTCACCCTAGGTGTTGTTTCCAAGTTTCCACCTTATCTCAATCCCCTTACTTATTATTTTTTTTATTATTTAAGAAAAGAGACATTAACAAAACCATAGAATAAGAGGGGTACAGTTCCACAATTCCCATAACCCAATCTCCATATCCCATCCCCTCCCTTGATAGCCTTCCCATTCTCTATCTCTGTGGGACTATGGATCCAGGGTCATTGTGGGTTGCAGAGGGTGGAAGGTCTGGCTTCTGTAATTGCTTCCCCGCTGAACATGGGTGTTGACTGGTAGATCCATACTCTCAGTCTGCCTCTCTCTTTCCCTAGTAGGGTGGGGCTCTGGGGAAGTGGAGCTCCAGTACACATTGATGGGGTCGTCTGTCCAGGGAAGTCTGGTCAGCATCTTGCTGGTATCTGGAACCTGATTGTTGAAAAGAGAGTTAACATACAAAGCCAAACAAACTGTTGAACAATCACGGACCTAAAGACTGGAATAGTGCAGATGAGGTATTGGGGTGTACTCCCTGCATGCTCTTGTGTACTTTTGCTTTCAGGTATATATTTTCCCCCTAGTTTATGGGCACGTGTGAACCTATGCTCTATCTCAGGGGACCTGGACTATATCTAGGTTTGGAGACTTTATTGGGGAGTGGAACACCTGGAATGGAATTAGAGAATACTATGAAAGGAAAGGTCTCATCTGAGTGATGAAGCTGAAGGGTTGTCATTCCACACCTGAAGTCTCTGGACACAGTCTGAAGTGAAGCATGTTGTGGTGGCACTCATTGCGTTCATTAGGTTGCGGTCTGCGGATGCAATATTATTTGATTTGAATTGAGAGCAGCATGCAGAAAAGTGGGCCCCACCCTAAGGTTCCAGGACTGGGGGAAATATAGGCTTTATAGTGGAAATGTGAGGTTCCTGTTGTCTTAGGGCTCAAAAAGACAATGGATAGTTATTGTTATCGTCACATTATTTGGTGATTGGGTTAAATTTGGAAAGTCCTTTAGTTAGGGTTTGGGGTATATTACCCAGCATCTTGTATATAGCTGTGCAACCGGTTGTGTCTGTTCTCCCTGGTCTAGGCTTTTGACAGAGTTCACATATCAAAGACTCAGCCTATGTATTAAAAAGACTCAGCCTGTGTTTTAAGAAGTTCTAGACATGTGATCAATTTTCCCCTCTCATATTAATTAAATAGTTGTTTATATGTTTATACTTTAATAGGAATGTACATAAACACCATTCCCACCACCAAAAGACTGTGTCCCATCCCTAAAGCAGAAACAAACCAATAGGACTACATCAAATTGAAAAGCTTCTGCACAGCCAAAGAAACTATCACACAAACAGAGAGACCCATCACAGAATGGGAGAAGATCTTCACATGCCAAACATGTGACAAGAGACTAATCACCAAAATATACAAAGAACTCAGCAAACTTAGCACCAAAAAAGCAAATGACCCCATCCAAAAATGGGCAGAGGATATGAACAAGACTTTCACTTCAGAGGAGATCCAAAAGTCTAACAAACATATGAAAAACTGCTCCAGGTTGCTAATTGTCAGAGAAATGCAAATAAAGACAACATTGAGATATCATCTCACTCCTGTAAGAATGGCATACATCTGGGAGTCGGGCTGTAGCGCAGCGGGTTAAGCGCAGGTGGCGCAAATCACAAGGACCGGCATAAGGATCCCGGTTCGAAGCCCAGCTCCCCACCTGCAGGGGAGTCGCTTCACAGGCGGTGAAGCAGGTCTGCAGGTGTCTATCTTTCTCTCCCCCTCTCTGTCTTCCCCTCCTCTCTCCATTTCTCTCTGTCCTATCCAACAACGATGACAACAACAATAATAACTACAACAATAAAAAAAAACAACAAGGGCAACAAAAGGGAATAAATAAAAAAAATAAATATTTTAAAAAATAAAATAAATAAATAAAAGAATGGCATACATCAAAAAGGACAGCAACAACAAATGCTGGAGAGGCTGTGGAGACAGTGGAACCTTTTGCACTGCTGATGGGAATGTAAATTGGTCCAGCCTTTGTGGAGAGCAGTCTGGAGAACTCTCACAAGGCTAGACATAGACCTTCCATATGACCCAGTAATTCCTCTCCTGGGGATATACCCCAAGGATTCCATAACGCCCAACCAAAAAGAGGTGTGTACTCCTATGTTCATAGCAGCACAATTCATAATAGCTAAAATCTGGAAGGAACCCAGATGCCCAACAACAGATGAGTGGGTGAGAAAGCTGTGCTACATATACTTATTATTCTTAATGAAAGATACTTTTAGCAAAAAAGAGACTAAGAGAAAGATCAGAGCTCTGATCAGTTCTGGCTTTTGGTTGTACTGGAAACTGACCTTGTCACCTCAGAGTCACAGACATTAAAGTCTTTTGCATAACCATTATGCTCACTCCTTAACCACAAAAATCTATTTGTTACATAGCTTTTAGTAATGGCAGATGTTAGCTAAGTGTTTACCTCCCTAATAGTGTTATTAATCTCTAAACAAAACATCATTCTTTACTCTTTTTTCAAATTTAAATTAAGATAGCATCCATTTTAGATTGCATAATTTTATAAAGTGTAGTCTTACTATATCCTTAAGGACTTTTAAATCTCTATTTTGAATAAAATTATGATACTTTATCTGTGTCATATATTCCTTATTCTAGGAACACTGCAAACACAGACAAACATACAAATATGCAATAGATGTAACAATATACATTTTATTTAAGAAGTAGTAACCCTTATATTGTTTGGCTTTTTTATTGTTTGTTTTATAATTATTAAGACATCATTATGCTAGTAGTGACTAGCATTAATATTATACCCAACAGACATGTTCAAGTGCTTTTATTAGTAAAAATAAAATTTGATCTTTCTGTCACTGAAAATCTTATGATTCTCATTTTTTGTTTTTAATGTTGAAAAATTGCAGTTTTGCATGTTCTGCTAAGATGTTAATGCACTCTGAGTATTAAATGTTAAAAAATGAGATTTGAAAGATGAAATGATATTACCATACTTATGTTCACTGCCTTTAGATTCTGCGTTTTCCTCTTTTTAAAAATTTTTTTATTATCTTTATTTATTGGATAGAGACAGCCAGAAATCAAGATGGTGATAGAGAATAAGAGAGACATTTGCAGCCCTGCTTTACCACTTGCAAAACTTTTCCCCTGCAGGTGGGGGCCAGAACCTGGGTCCTTGAGCATTGTAATATGTGTGCTCAACCAGGTGGGCCACCACCCGGCCTCTGTTTTCCTCTTTATAAAGCTTTAGCACAGTCTCTTGTAGCAACTAACTTGAACAATTGCATTATCTAAAGTTATTAGTTTCTCCCTGGCAAACACTAGAAGTTTCTCCCTGATTCACTACTTGCAATTGGCATTACTACATTTAGTTAAATTAAATTTGAAAAAAAAATTGTGCTGATTGAAAATAGCCAGTTAAGTGAACCAGCCATAAAAAACAGTGTTTAGTAATGAAAAAAGATAATGATATGCATTGTGATAATTATTGTAATGATTTCCTATCAAATGATCCTTTTAATTTCTTTCTCATTGCAAAAATAAGTGGCAACATCCTTCTGTATTTCTAGAATTGGTTATGTATTTTAAAACTAGTTGAGTCAAACTGATTGTATAATTAATTTTTATTGATTGGGGCCAGGTGGTGGCACACCTGGTTAAGTGCACATATTACCATGCACAAGAACTTGGATTTAAACCCCCCACTCCCCATCTTCATGGGGAAAGCTTTATGAGTAGTGAAACAGTGCTACAGATATCTCTGTTTTTTTCTCTCTCTGTTTCTCTCTATATATATCTCTCTATGTCCCTCTCAATTTCTGTCTCTCCTATCAAATGAAATAAATAAAGCTAAAAAAATTAAAAATTATTTATCATGACAATAAATGGAGACACAATAGATTAAGAAACTTTGCAAATGTCTCTTTCGGTGAGATGAGAAGTTAAAACCAAGTGCCAACAACTGTACTATAAACCATAACCTCCCAATAAAAATGAAGAAAAGAAAAAGAAATTACATTAAAATGATCTAGTTCTTTTTAAAAATTTTTTATTAAGAGACCATAGGTTTACAATGCATAAGTTTTAGGTGCACAGTTTCACACTTCTTCAAATGTCTGTTCTGCACTATACTGGCAACTAAAGTGTCAATGTTCTTCCACCAGAATCCTCTGGACCTCCACCATCCTTTCATAGGGCTACTCACCCCTACCCCTCTGGTAACCTCACTGCTATCGTCAGAATCCGAGGGTGAAATCAACCAGTGTTTGTTTTTTCTTCTTCTGAGTCACTTTATCTCAATACCCCCATCCAAGTCTATCCATGCTGTTGCAAATGGCAATTTTTCATATTTTGTTATAGCTGTTGACATTATGTGCCTATATACCAACCACTTCTTTGTGCTTTCCACTGTCATTAGGCACTGGGGTTGATTCCAGACCTCGGCTACTATAAATAGGGCTGCAGTGAACACAAGGGTACAAAGATATATTTGGATTAATGTTTTGTATTCTTAGGGTAGGTACCTAGGAGACCAGTTGCTGGATCATGTGGCAGATCTTTAGCTTGCCATAAAATAAAATAAAAAAAAAGATCTAGTTCTCCTCAAACTTCAGTCACATATTTACCCTCATTGTAGTTACTCCCTAACCTCAGTAACAATTTGCGTTCCCAACCCTTGCCATAGTTTCCACTTTCTTTGTGAGGGTTCCTAGTCATTAAACATCACCTGTAGGTTTGGCCTTGGACCACAGCAAAATTTTCTCCAAGGAAATAATAGAACATAGAGCCAACTCAATAGACGGTGTACCTCAATAAAATAAGCATTTTTTCAATGTCATTATCAATTACAACTGCAGAGCAGTTTGTGTGTTATCAGACTATATGATACTTTACAGGTAACCAATGAAAAAGTAAACTTTTTATTGAAATTAATGTTATGCACCTAACCTTGAGTTCACCTAACAATTTGGCATCTTAAACACTATAGAATTCAAAGCAAGGCAAATGCTTATACCAAAAATTTCACCCTCTTTTACAAATTTTCTCAAGGCAAAGCATAAAGACCTGCATAATGATTCCAGTTAGCCCCGGCTCCCCATCTACAAGGGAGTCCCTTCACAGGCAGTGAAGCAGGTCTGCAGGTGTCTATCTTTCTCTCCCCTTCTCTGTCTTCCCCTCTTCTCTCAATTTCTCTCTGTCCTATCCAACAACAATGACATCAATAACTACAACAATAAAACAACAAGGGCAACAAAAAGGAAATAAATAAATATTTTAAAAAATTCCTCAAGATATTTCTATAAGTAGTAATAACTTTGAGATTGTGATATTTTCCAGTATTGTCTATGTGTCACAGACCAAAATAACCTGCTAGTAAAAAGAATAAATAGTTGAAATATAAAAATTGACTTTGGTACCAATTTTCCTCTGGATATTTTACAATTTCTGCATGTGAAACACAAGATTAGATTATTTGGGCCTCAGTTTATTAAGCTTAGCTAAAACACATTGAACAAGATCTCTGAATCAGTTGAAATAGTGTAGGTAGAAATGCTTTGTAAAGAATTATCTTCAATAGTTTGATTGACTATTGTATTTCATGTACATATGCTCATGGAGTAGATTGAAAGAATTCCTAATAATAGATTTCTGATTCTGACAAGGCTACAAATAGTTGTTTAAGACTAGGGGACAAGATAAGAGGCAAGTTTCTTGGGTAAATATTTGCAAAATATTTACAAAGGATAAGCCTGCCCTAATCTCACATTCCTAAACTGTATATTTTGGCCAGGATAATGAAGTCTCAATTAAGTTGTGCCTTGTTCAACTGGTTCCTCAGGATGTCAATCCTGGGAAAGATCTTGAAGATAAACTATGCCTTTAATAACTGGAGAGAGGTTATTTTCCTATTTCAGAAGTATTTCTCTAGGGCAACAAAATGTCTAGAACAAAAGAAATTAACTTGTAGAAGTTAAATACATTTACATATTTAAAATACTGGTAAAATAGGAAGAAAAACGTAGCAGCTTTCAAATTATTTTAAGGATTTGTTATTGTTGTTGTTATTATTATTGGTCTACTTTTTTGTCATCTCTGAAGCTTCACTCCTCCAGGATGTTCAACAAGAGACGAGTGGCTAAGAAATGTGTATTATATATACATAGTGGAGTACTACTCAGCTGTTAAGAATGAAGTTAGTGGTAAAGTCAAGATGACAGCATGGAGACAATATTTAGGCTGACTCTCCTCAAGAAATCTCGTTAGATCCTGGCATCTCTGAATGGAAATGAGATTTCCAGGCAAGTAAAAGAGAAATTGCAAGGAGGGAATACAGAAAAATCACTTTGCTGAATATGAACAGCAAAGATTCTGAAAAGGACAAAGGGCAAGTGGTAAGTTTTCTGCCTTACTCTCCCAGCCCCACCCCAAAGTCCAGAAGCAGATGAACTAAGAAGGAAGAGCAGCCAGCCTTCTGCATTCCAGAGGTGATGACTCTCAACAAAGAGAACCTGCCTTGCCACATTCCAGGCACCTCTGATCCCTTCAGTAAATAACTTGCTTTTAACAAAAGCTCATACTATTTAAAGCAGTAAAATAGGTCACAGATGTGCTACAACCAGCTGTTTCTCAGCATAAAAACAAAGGAGTACCTAAGACCTCTTTTGTGAACTAAAACAAAAACAGACTGTCTAGGGAGGGAGGCCATGTCAGCCAGCAGCTTTCTGTCTGGAGAACTCTTGTGGAGGCAAATTATAGGCAGGTCTGAGGAGTGTATTGCAGTGAAATTATTCATGGATGCTGTAGGCCAGGGGATTGAATTTCCCAAAGAGTGCATCTTTTGTCAAACCTACCCTAGTGCTGCTTACTAGTATTGTGCCTAGATATAGTCCTCTGGAGAATAACATAAATAAGATGGGTAATTCAACAAGACAGATAAGAATCATGCTAAGTGAGATAAGGCAGAAAAAGAAGGATGAATAAGGGATGCTCTCACTTATGGAAAGAAGTTGAGAAATAACAACAGAAAGGGGAAACACAAAGGAGAATTGGGACTGGGATTGGTGTATTGCACCCAAGTAAAGGACTTTGGGGAGAGAGGGAGACCTCCAGATTGTGGTGTATGATAGTGGAAGAACACCTAGGCTGGTGGGGAAAGTGGCAGAGAATTGATTTTAAACATGTATTAAGAACTGTATTTACTATGAACAATTAACCCTCCAATAAAAACAAAAAAGCACAAAAGTAAGTTAGTATATCTCAAAAAAGAAAAAAAAAAGGACCAAGACAACTTTTTTTTACCTTATCTTGGATGTAACTTGAAGAAATCATGTTAAGCATGAGGTGAGCCAGAAACTGGAGAATTAATATGGATGATCTCATTAAGAACAGAAATTGAAAAATAAAAAGCAAACAAAAAGTTGAAGTTTGACTGGGTTTGGTATATTGCACCAAAGCACAGGACTCTAGGGAAAGTGGAAGTGTTTTCAGGTCCTGTTGCATGATAGTAGAGGGGGACCTAGGCTGGAGGTGAGAGTATTTGGCAGACATTTATCATGGGGAGATGAAACATTTTATCCATTTTTCCATAACCATTTTTACTGTAAACCATTATTAACCCCCACCCCCCAAATAAAGAGGGGGAAAAAGTGGTCCAGGAGGTGGTGCAGTGATAAAGCTTTGGACTCTCAAGCATGAGGTCCTGAATTCAATCCCCAGCAGCACATAGGCCAGAGTGATGTCTGGTTCTTTCTCTCTCCTCCTAGCTTTCTCATTAATAAATAAATAAAATCTTTTTAAAAAAATTTGAAAAGTGGAAAAAAAAAGAAAGATCAAGATGGGGAGGCCGGATCAGGGGGAGAAACCACATCAACGAAGCTTCCTCCAGTATTTTGGGACTGGGCTGCAACTTGGATCATGCACATCACAAAGCAGTACACTATCCAAATAAGATATTATTCCAGCCCTCAAATATTTCCTGTATAGTTTAATGTTTAGTTTGGGTTATTAGAAACAATTTGCCTATACAGTTTTAGAGTTGTTACTCACTTTGAGAAATGCATTTCTTTTTCCTCATAGTGCAGCCTTTATTCCTCTTAATCAATGACAAATTATCTCATCTCTACTCACTTGTATCAACTCTTTTAACACTTTCTAATGCTATCTTCCATGTAATCCAAGATTGCATTTTTTTAATGCTATCTGGTTTTGCAATTGTGATTATTTTTATACTTGAAATATTCTAAGAGTTCTAACACACATATTGAATATTTAAAATATTTATATATCAGCTTTAAAATTATACTCTTTTTGCAATGAATATAAGCTTTTGTAAAGGATTACCCATATCAGTTCCTTCTGTAAGTATATTTATACAGCTGCTATTCTCATGAGAGGTTATTAAACTTATTAGCAATAAGTGAGCAAATAAAATGTTTTTTTAAATTTTTATCCAATAAATTAAGAAAATTTACCCTCATTTTAAAAGAAATCTTTTATTACAGTTAGAGGTGGAATAGGGAAAGACCACTGAAAAGTCTGTCTTAAAGTTGGACATTGTTTTAATTGCTAACTTGAGGAAAATGGTACAGAATGAACATTTATAAGGATGATCCAAACACTTATAAAATAAGTTATATACAATCAATTCAGCTATCACAATATCTTTAGTCATTCTGCCAAAAATATTAAACTATCATTTTCCTGGAAATGTAGCTGAAGATTTTTTTTTTACTTAAAAAACTGAATATGTTTTTTCTATTTTCCTGTGGCAGTTGTAATAAATTACCATAAATTTAGTGGCTTAAGAGTATAAGCATATATTCTTCTACTATTTGGGAGAACAGAAATTTGAAGTGAAGTATAGGACTACTCCACTTACATGCTCTAAGGATGAATCTGTATCCCTGTTTTCTAAACTTTCTAGAGGTCATCCAAATTACTTGTGAAGGAAACCATATCACTCCAGCTTCTGCTTCCATTGCCTCATCTGCTTCTATGATTTATCCTTCTACATGGTTCTTACATGAGGTCTTGTAGTTACGTAAGGTTAATTCAAATTACTCTCTTTATATTGAGGGGCCTAAATATATCTTCAAAGATGCTTTAGCCATGCAAAATAACATATTCATAATTTTACAGGGATTAAGATGTGGCTATTTGGGGAGATTATTATTTATGCCACAATGTGAATTTTAACATATATTTATAAAAGTGAAAAACACTACTACATTTGAAGAAAATTTCTCTTCTAATTTATCATCACAAGTACTATATGTCAATAAAACACAAGTGCAAACAATAAACCAAATGAATCCTTCTTGTGAAAGCAATAGAGTAATTAATATAAGTAAACAGTTTTATTTAATCCAATCTTGATGAATTAAATTAGTTAAGAGGTAATATAGTGATGGCTTATCTCATATCTTGTAAATCAGAAGAATAATTTGTCACTTCTTTTTAGAAGCAAAGGGTATAAGTGAAATATGTCTGCTTGTTATTCAGATAATGGTTTTTGTGCTTCAAATGGGTGGCAGGTAAAACAGTAATTTTGCAAGTACTATTCTTTATTGGATGGTGATTGCCAAGATGTACTACTGACCCTTAAAATCCAGAGAAAACATACCTGAATCCCAAAGAGTTGTGTATCTTTTTCCTAAATGTTCATGACTATAAATATTTTCCTAGAATATTTTCTGTTTCTGGATCACTTTGACATGACAAGACCAGAAAATTTACTCCTTTATCTTTCATTTAATTGAAAACACATACTTAAGAAGTCTCATTAGATTAAGTGTGCAGGTGTAGACTGAACTTTGATGTCTTGTAGTGTTGGGAAGAGTTTATTAGCCACAGGGCAAGAAATGTGTGGTTGAATACAAGTTTCTAACTTAAACACAATGTTTCAGTTACTTTGATGTTTTATAGTGATAGGAAGAATGTTTTAGCCCCAGGGCAAGAAACGTGTAGTTGAATACAAGTTTTTGACTTAAACACAATGTTTCAGTTGCTTTTTGCCCACTTAATTTCATTAATTCTTATCAAAATAACTCACTCTTTTGATCCAGTTTACAAACTCTTGAGTTTTATATCCAAATCTTTGATTACATTTCTTATTACACAATGGAAATTTGTCTCTTTACTCTTTCTTATTCATCTCTACAAAAAGAATGGATATCTAGAGATTTCTTCTATTTTGATAAGAATTATATCCCCCCTCCCCAAGAAAAGGAATCACTACAACTAGTTTATACATAAAACTTTGTCCCTATAAAGTATACTAGTTAATGTTATGATAGTGCTTTCCATAAAAATAGAGGTCACATAGGCTACTAAACTGAATATGGGCCCCAGATCAGATCAAATCGATGGGGTTTACAGTCAATAATATTTATATACCTTTCCCATATTTGGGAACTACTCTCTTCCTAGATTCAGCTTTCTGGTCCTTTTTCCAGCCATGACATCAACTCCCCAGACAATAACTAGAACCCACCTGCATATCAGATTTCAGGCTCAGGGAAAAAAAAAAAAACTAGTATAGCCACAGGCCCTTTGGAATCTAACTAAAATATGCCTACAGAACAGAGCCTTCCACCCCCAACTCTTCATCTGCACTACTCCAGCCTTTAGGGTCATGATTAGTCAACAACTTATTTGGCTTTATATGTTAACTTTTTTTTCAGCCACCAGGTTCGAGATGCTAGCATGATGCCACCCTGACTTCCCTGAACAGACGACCCCACCAATATGTCCTGGAGCTCCAATCCCACAGAACCCCACCCCACTAGGGTAAGAGGAAGGCAGGCTAGGAGTATCAATTGATTCTCAATGCCCATGTTCAGTGGGGAAGCAATTATAGAAGCCAGACCTTCCACCTTCTGTATTCCACAATGACCTTGGGTCCATACTCCCAGAGGGTTAAAGAATAGGAAAGCTATTAAGGGAGGGGATGGGATACAGAGTTCTGATGGTGAGCACTGTGTAGAGTTGTACCCCTCCTATCCTATGGTTTTGTCAATGTTTCCTTTTTATAAATAAAAATAAAAAATAGACTATAACCAATAAAGATAAGAGAAAAAGCTTAGAAACTTCAATCCTATGGTTGAGAAATTGTGACATATGACAGTTCTTTTTTTAAATATTTTATTTATTTTCCTTTTTTAAAATTTATTTAAGAAAGGAGACATTGACAAAATCATAGAATGGGGGGTACAACTCCAATATCAATATCAATAAATGTCAATGGCTTAAACTTACCCATCAAAAGGCACAGAGTGGGAGGATGGATCAGAAAACATAACCCAACTATATACTGCTTGCAAGAATCCCATCTGACACAACAAGATAAACACAGACTTAAAGTGAAAGGATGGAAAACTATCAAACAGGCTAACAGACCACAAAAAAAGCTGGACAGCCATTCTCATCTCTGACACAATACATTTTAAATTAAATAAAGTAGTAAAAGATAGGCAAGGACACTACATAGTGGTTAGAGGATCAATCAGCCAACAAGACTTAACAATTATTAACATCTCTGCACCCAATGAGGGACCATCTAAATACATCAAACACCTACTGAAAGAACTTCAAAAATACATCAATAGTAATACAATAATAGTGGGAGATTTTAACACTCCACTCTCACACTTAGACAGATCAACAAAGCAGAGAATCAACAAAGAAACAAGAGAATTAATTGAAGAGATGGTCAGATTAGACCTCCTGGACATTTTCAGAGCCCTTCACCCCAAAAAACTGGAATACACATTCTTCTTAAATCCACACAGCACATACTCAAGGATAGACCACATGTTAGGACACAAAGGCAGCATCAATAAATTCAGGAGCATTCAAATAATCCCAAGTATCTCATCAGACCACAGTGGAGTAAAACTAACATTTAATAACAAACAGAAAATTATTTAAAGACACAGAATTTGTAAACTAAACAACATACTGCTTAAGAACCACTGGGTCAGAGAGTCACTCAAGCAAGAAATTCAAATGTTCCTGGAAACTAATGAAAATGGAGACACAAGCTATCAAAATATTTGGGACACAGCTAAAGCAGTATTGAGAGGGAAACTCATAGCTATACAATCACATATTAAACATGAAAAAGCTCAAAAAAACGACCTTACTGTAAGCCTTAAGGACTTAGAGGAAGAGGAACAAAGGAACCCTAAAGCAACTGGAAGGACAGAAATCACTAAAATTAGAGCAGAAATAAACAACATCGAAAATAAGAGAACCATACAGAAGATCAATGAAGCCAAATGTTGGTTCTTTGAAAGATTAAACAAAATTGACAAACCCCCAGCCAGACTCACTAAACAAAAAAGGAGAAGATTCAAATTAATAGAATTGTAAATGATAGAGGAGATATCACAACTGACACCACAGAAATCCAGAAAATTATTTTCCTTTTTGTTGCCCTCTTATTTTTTTAAATCGTTGTTGTGGTTATTATTATTGTTGTTATTGATGTCTTTGTTGCCAGTTAGAACAGAGAGACATGGAGAGAGGAGGGGAAGACAAAGGGGTGGGAGAGAAAGAGAGACACCTGCAGACCTGCTTCACTGCCTGCTAAGCGACTTCCCTGCAGGTGGGGAGCTGGGGGTTCAAACTGGGATCCTTGTGCTTTGCGCCATGTGCGCTTAACCCACTGTGCTAATGTCTGATACTCTAAGACAGTTATTTCCATGTTCTTTAAAGAATAAATGCAAATGATTTATCCAGAACTCTCAGAAAAGTAAATGAAGAACACAATGTAAAACTAATATAGACTCAAGTTAGGACTATTTGATTGGGAATACTTTGGACACTATGTTCGTTGTTCATACAGCGCTAGCAACATATATGGGAAAACAGCCCTGTACAAAGAGCTCAGCTCTACCCTGCCTTATTAGGTAATACCACAGTGTTTTAGCTTTCTGTTCATGAGTACATTGCTTTAAGGTCTATGTCTACCATGGCAACAGTGAGCTGGAACCTTCTAGTATTTAGGGGAAAAATCTGCTACTGAAAGCAATAATATTTGATAATTTCATAAGTTTCTCTCCTGTAAGGAATTAATATGGCACACATACACAATAAATAAAATATTAGAGTCTCTGTTCAAATCATACTAACAAAGGTAAGGTAACTTGCTTCTTCACCATATTCATATACTAATTCTTTAAGTTTGAATGCAACCTTCAAAGGAAAACAGATTCAAATCCAAATAGTTGCTAACTGAATGAGAAGCTTTCTTTGAGTAATGTTTTTCATTTTTGTCCTAGAAAGGTTCTTGTCTACAGTTTCAGAATATGCAGTACTTTGTTTAAATTCATTTGAAATTAAGTAGACAATATTTTTAAATTATGTGAATACTCAGGTTCAATGCCTTGTTTTCCTGTCTTTTGAGAATAATGACAGCCAGAAACTTAACCCATTGTCAAAGTCTGTGAAGACAAAAGAACAGTATTTACAATATTTGGGAAGCATACAAGTAGCTAGCTGTATGACTGTGGGAAAATTACTTAAAACTCTGTCTCATTTATAAAATTTTTTTATTCATTTATTATTTGATAGAGAGAGAAAAATTGAGAAGGGTGGGGAAGTTAGCAAGGGAAAGAGACAGAGAGACACCTTCAGACTTATTTTACCACTTGTGAAGCTTTTCCCTTGCAGGTGGAGAACAGGGACTTAAACCTCGGTCCTTGCACAATGTAATGTGGCTCTTTACTTAATTTTTTTTAATCTATAAAAATGGAGGTTGTAGGAAGTTCTTCCTCAGATGACTATTCTTAGAAATATATTGGTGGATAAGTAAGGTGCCAAATAGAAGCTTTACAAAGATTTTCAATATTCTCTTTATGGAATGTTTCATCTACAAGCAATGTGCAAAAACTTATTTGGAAAATATGGTAATCTCAAATCATTTAATTTCCAAATGTGTATTGTTGTTAGAAATTAGAAAAAAATGCTAATATGGAATTTTAATTAGACTGTAAATTAGGTGAATCTTAGCCTTTTGGTTATATTTCTGGTTAGAATAGCATATGAAATATTTATTTACTTAACTAAAGGTTACAGTTTAATAAGCAGTGACAAAAAAATCATCTGCTAATTAATCAGAGCTGAATAAATTCATATAGCAGTGAATAGAGCTCAACCTTGGTTTGCTTTCTTGATATTTATGTTGCTCATAGTCTGTAATTTCACTGGAAAAAAATTCATTAAAAAAATATAATTTGGATACAACAAATAATAGTCAGTGATTTAACAATTGGGAGAAAGTAACCTCATCAAGTAAAGAAAGGACAACAAAAGCTATATAAGGGCTTACTTTAATAATGACCATTTTGGTCACTACCAGGTCATCCCATCATCTGGGGCCCAAGTCAGGAAATCCTTGGATTCCCTCATAGATATGATGGGCCTAGAACTCTAGTAGATTCATCTTTCCACCATCACTGGTCACTTTTATCAGGGACATCATCATAAGCCCTCTGTGGGTCCCTCTAGGACCTTGCCCTCAACTATAGAGCAGCAATGGTAGGGACTGCCCACTCTCCTAAAGGAGACTAGGTCATCCTACTCTGCCACTTCAGGAAGACTGGTCCTGAAATGAATACAGCCTAGAATGATCCTAGCTGTAACCATGGACTGTGAGCTCAGACTGACAAGATTCAGAGGTTACACAGAAAAAAAACAAAACAAAACATATATATATATATATATATATATATATATATATATATATATATATATATATATATATATATGTTACCTAGGTTAGTTTGATAGTTAATTGTATTTATATACTTTCTTTATCTTTGGGAGCTACTTCTGCCCTAAACCAGCTTTCTATCCCTGTTCTCAACTCTGACACCATCTTCCCAGACAATATTTTATTTCTCTTGTACGTTGGTTGTTATGGTCAGGCAAAAATTACTAAAGTCATGGGCCCCTTGGAACACACCTAAATAAACTTGCTAGCTTCTTTCCACCTGAAGACCCCTAATTTAATCTGCTCTATTCCTACCTTTCATTTCCTGTTAAACAGTTTTCCTGCTTTGTATCTTATCACCTTTCAGTCAACAAGTTGCAGAAGCTACTATGATTCCATCTTAACTTCCCTGGTCAGATGACCTCACCCAAGTGTCTTGGAACCTTGCCTCTGCTAAGCCTGACCCCATTAGGGAAAGATAGAAGCAGGCTAGGCATATGAATAGACCTGCCAAAGTCCATGTCCAATGGAGAAGTAATTGCAGAAGGCAGACTTTCCACCTTCTGAACCCCATAAAGAATTTTGGTCCATACTTCCAGAGGGATAAAGAATAGGGTAGTTTCTGATGGACAGTATGGAGAAAGAAATTTTGGTGGTGGGAAATGTATGGAATTATACCTCTTATCTATAAATCTTGTTAATCATTATTAAATCAGTAATAGATTAAAAAAAAACAGGAGAGTAAAAGGTTTCAATGGTAATAGGTAGTAAGGAAATTGGGTTTGCAATCTTCATGAAAGTGATTTTTCCCTTTGCTTTTATTGTTTCCCATTTTTTGGATAAAATTATTATTTTTATTGATGATTAATGGTTTACAGTAAATATAATTATTGGTACATGTGTAAAATTTCTCAGTTTTCTGCAGAATACTCTCACTGCTAGCATAGGTCCTCATCCACTAGGACCTGAAAACTCCCCCTACTTGCTTTTAAAGATGTGTTACATTTACAGAAATTAAGCAATATTTGAGTGATCCTTGATTTAATATAGTAAAAGTCTATCTGATGAGATAATAATAAATCAAAGTGTTCAAGAAGGTTTTTTATTTCAAAATAGTTATTTTATGATAGTCACTATACAGGTTGAAAGTTGTTATTTTTATCATCTTAAAACATTTAAGTAGGGGTCAGAAGGTGGTGTACTAAGGCATGTTGCAACATGCAAAGACTCTGTTTCAAGCCCCTGCCACTACCTACAATGGGGTACTTCATGAACAGTGAAGCAGTGCTGCAGGTCTCTCTCTCTCTCTCTCTTTCTCTCTCTCTCCCTCTCCCCTTTTCCTCTCAATTTATCTGTCTTTATCATAAATAAATAAAATATTAAAAAATATTTAAACATAGTATGTCTTAACTAGAATTTAGTTCTTAAAGGTAAAAAGATTATTGGATACAAACAGTCAGAAATTGAGAGAGAGAAAGAAGGGGGAGGTAGAGAGGCAGGGAGACACCTGCAGCACTGATTCACTACTTGTGAAGTTTTCATCCTGCAGGTGGGGACCAGGGGCTCGAACTCGGGTCCTTGCTCATTGTAACATGCGCTCAAACTGGTGCGCCACCACCCCATAAAGGTAAAAATTGAACAAGTTAAACAAACATTGCAAGGAAACATTACTGAAAATTAAGAAAAAGAGTTAGGCTGAGGAATCAAGAGATAGCTTACCTGGTAGAGTACTTACTTTTCTGTGTGCAAGGACCCATGTTTGAGTCTCTGGTCACTTCATGGGAGCATCATGTAAAAAAAAAGCAGCTTTATGAGACCTGGAGTCATGCTGTAGTGTATCACTTTCTCTGTGTCTCTCTATTGTTATGAGGAAATTTAAATTATTTAGCAAATTTGAAGTATACATACTATTGTATTATAAACTACAATTACAATGCTGTGCTTTAGGTCTCCAGACCTTGTTCAAGTCTTCCAGTTATAACACTATATTTAGTGGTGGGGTGGTGGCACACTAACTGAGTGCACATATTACAATGTGCAAGGACCTGGGTTTGAGGGCCTGGTCCTCACCTGCAGGGGAAAAGCTTTGCAAGTGGTAAAGCAATGCTGCTGGTCTCTCTCTCTCTCTCTCTCTCTCTCTGTCTCTCTTCTTGCCTGTCAATTTCTGGCTGTTTATATCCAATAAATCAATAAATAGAGATAATAAAAAATAATAAAAAAGCCTAATATCCATAATTTCCCTCAACTGTAGTTACTGGTAAAAATTCTTCTTCTCAGGAGTTGGGCAGTTGCACAGCAGGTTAAGCACACGTGGTGCAAAGCACAAGGATCAGCTTTAAGGATCCCGGTTCGAACCTGGCTCCCCAATAGCAGAGGAGTCATTTCGCAGGTGGTGAAGCAGGTCTACAGGTGTCTTTCTCTCCCCCTCTCTGTCTTCCCTTTCTTTCTCCATTTCTCTCTGTCCTATCTAACAATGACGACATTTATAACAATAATAACTACAACAAAAATAAAAAACAAGGGCAACAAAAGGGGAAAATTTTTTTTAAATCTTCTCTTTGTTTCAGTGGGTTTCTATCCTATATATAAGTATATACTATATTATACTTTATATATACTTTATATATTATGTATATTTCATATATTCATGAACTCTATACAAATAATGTCAATCAGTAGCTAGTATTCATCTTACTATTCCTAAAATTATATTTACTCAAGAATTTTCTTGTGCATTTTGGAGGAAACTGCTTTATTTAACTCAGTAGACTCAATCTTTCCCTTGCCTCATTTATTTCTCTCATTTTTTTCCTTATACTATTGTGACCTCATGATCTTATTGTTTAATCCAGAAATCTCAAGAGTCAGCATAGTAGTTACTTCTAGTAAGAAATGAATTTTGAACCTAAACTTCTATTTTATTCCCCTAGGTCATTTTACTGAGGATGTAGTGGTTTACAGGGAAGCTGTTTAAACATGACTAGAGTTTATTATCTCCCTGTGAAGAGTGTTTTGCCCACTATTGCCACCATCAACCCAATTCTCTCTTTATAACCTTTAATAGCACTTTATAGTCTTTAATAGCACTTCATTGGCATTGGTATATTCAGAAGCTTGTCTATGACCCTTATGAGTAATCATCTAACTCTTTCACTAAATCCTTTTCTGATCAATTCACTGTTCTTTAATTCCTGAATTTGTCCTTTAAAGTGACTACAGAGTAAAAATTTAGTCTTCTTTTTTTTTTTTTCACTGAAGTTGTACAAATTGCCTTGTAGGTTTTTGAAAACAAGCATGTACAGCCTTTTTGATCCTAATATAATTCCCTTCTCTTTTGTCCCTTTGAAAACCATTTATTGCTCTTACAATCCAAAAATTTAATTTTGTCCTATTTATTGATCTTCATTGCTTTTCTCTACATACTACATGTCAGTAAAACCATATGCTATACTTATTTATGCCAATTTTGGACAACTGAATTGTCTAAGAGAATTAAATTATCTTATTTTAAGCTAAAGTACATTTAGCACAACAGCAAAGTTTTGTTGTACTTTTGAGGTTTATGTTGATCAATTTACATATACCAACTGAAAATGCATTCAATTCCAAATGTAGTGATAAACATTGGAGATACAATGTTGCAAAGGACAGACAAGATTCTTACTCTCAGAGCCTGAGATGAGTAATGTGGGAGTAAGCACATGGAACAATTTTCAAGACTTGAAGGCAGTGAATTATAAACAAAAAAGAGCTAAAGAAGTATAGACAGATGGAATAAAATATGCAAGAATTCACAGAAAAGAGAGCATCTGATAATAGTTAATCATGGTTGAGTAAATTAATTGGAGACTGGAGAAACAAATAACATTACATTTTGATAGGTTTTGTGCTGTATCTTCATGAAAATAAAGGGGACCATTAAAGGGGAATGACAATAAGAAAGGTATGTAATCATATTTTCATTTGAAAAAAATTCAGACCAACATCAGTGTATTAAAAGTTCACTGGCATTAATAACAAAAAAGTTAGATGAGTCTCTCTTATGAGATCAGAGAGAATAATTAATTCAAATTCATTTTGGTAGGAGGAAGGTGGTGGTACACTTGATTAAGTGCATATAGGTATTATGCACAAGGACCTAGTTTCAACTCCCAGTCCCTACCTGCAGGGAGGAAGCTTCACAAGTGATGAAGCACTGCTGCAGGTGTCTGTCTTTCTCTGTTCTTCTATTTCAGTGTCTGTCTGTTTCTTTCAAATAAATAAATAAAATACTAATAAAATATTTTTTAAAAAGGAATTCATTATGGTACAACCAAGAAATGCTGGAAACTTATTTTAAGTGTATGTTAGTGGTATGCAAGGAAAGTGGAGGATACCAGGGCAAAGCAATCAACAGAACAGCATGAAAAAATACTGGGATGGGGGGCTGGGCAGTAGTGCAGTGGGTTAAGTGCACATGGTGCAAAGTGCAAGGATTGGCACAAGGATCCCAGTTTGAGCCTCGGCTCTCCACCTGCAAGGAGGTTCGCTTCACAAGCGGTGAAGCAGGTCTGCAGGTGTCTGTCTTTCTCTCCCCATCTCTGTCTTCCCCTCCTCTCTTGATTTCTCTCTTTCCTATCCAACAATAGTGACATTTTTTTTCCCTCCAGGGTTATTGCTGGGCTTGGTGCCTGCACCATGAATCCACCGCTCCTGGAGGCCATTTTTCCCCTGTATATTCTATACTTAAACATTAGGAGAAACATTGCAGAAGTCTTTGAAATAATATGTTACACTCAGGAAGAGATTTCTTCAAATAAAATGATAATGGTAGTTAGCCTTTAGCCCTTCTAAAGTTTGGTCAACATTTCTAGGCCTCTAACTCCTTATAGTTGGTATTTGCTTATAGAAAGGCCATTTTCATAGAAATTGTATTTCCTTAATAGTAAGTTATATGAACATTTTTTCATGTGCCTATTGACCATCTAGGTGTTTCATTGTAAATTGCTTTTACTAATTCTCTAGTCTTCTTCTTCTCCTTCTTCTTTTCTTTTTGTCACTTTTGGGTCTTCACTGTTCCAAGACAACTTTTTTTTCAGATATAAATCAGAGAAAGAGGCAAAAAGACAGAGAGTTGGGGGGTAGCATACTTGGTTGAGTGCACAAACTATCATGTGCAAGAACCCAGATTTAAGCCTCAGGTCCATACTTGTGAGGGTGTATGTGTGTGTAGGGGGGAGCTTCACAGACACTGAAGCAAATGGTATTTCTTTCTCCCTCTCTCTCTCTCTCTCTCACTGCCACCAAGGTTGTTGGTAAGACCTGGTACCTGCACAATGAATCCACAACTCCTGGCAGACACATTTTCCTGTTTACTTGATAAGTCAGAGAGAAATCAGGTGTAGGGGATAGAGAAAGAGAGAAGCAGAGACAACTACAGGCCTGCTTTGCCACTTGTGAAGCTTCCCCCTGCAGGTAAGGAGTAGGGACTTGAACCGAGGTCATTGTGCATGATAATGTGTATACTCAACCAGAAATGCCACTGCCAGGTCCCCTCACTCTCCTTGCCTATCTCTTTTTTTTTTAATTTATTTTTTATTTAACAAAAGAGACATTAACAAAACCATGGGATAGGAGGGGTACAACTCCATACAATTCCCACCACTCAATCTCCATATCCCATCCCCTCCCCTGATAGCTTTCCCATTCTCTATCCCTGTGGGAGCATGGACCCAGGGTCGTTGTGGGTTGCAGAAGGTAGAAGGTCTGGCTTCTGTAAATGCTTCCCCAATGAACATGGACGTTGACTGGTCGTTCCATACTCCCAGTCTGCCTCTCTCTTTCCATAGTAGGGTGGGTCTCTGGGGAAGCTGATGTCCAGGACACATTGGTGGGGTCTTCAGTCCAGGGAAGCCTGGCCGGCATCCTGACGGCATCTGGAACCTGGTGGCTGAAAAGAGAGTTAACATACAAAGCCAAACAAACTGTTGTACAATCATGAGCCTAAAGGCTGGAATAGTGCAGAAAGACAACATTGAGATACAACCTCACTCCTGTGAGAATGGCATACATCAAAAAGAACAGCAGCAACAAATGCTGGAGAGGCTGTGGGGACAGAGGAACCCTTTTGCATTGCTGGTGGGAATGTAAATTGGTCCAGCCTCTCTGGAGAGTAGTCTGGAGGACTCTCTCAAGGCTAGACATGGACCTTCCATATGATTCAGTAATTCCTCTCCTGGAGAAATACCCCAAGAACTCCGTAACACCCAACCAAAAAGAGGCGTGTACTCCTATGTTCATAGCAGCACAATTCATAATAGCTAAAACCTGGAAGCAACCCAGGTGCCCAACAACAAATGAGTGGCTGAGAAAGCTGTTGGGAATATATCTCTTTCTTTCATATCAGCTACTGTTTCTAAACAAAACATTAAGTAAGTATGTAAGTAAGTAAATAAATAAGAAAGATAACACAGTGTAGTGATGGCTGCACTCAAAACCTGGGCTGTGAATATGACAAAGTATAACTTTGAAACAAAGCATAACTTAGGAAACAAGAACAATGAAGGAAGACAAGTAAAACTTGAGCTGGGTTTGATGTACTGTACCAAAGCATGGGACTCTAGGAGAAGTGGAGACAGACGGTAGATGGTGGGAATGATCTTAGTGCATGTTGATGGAAAAAGACCTAAGATGGGCATGAGAGTGTTTTGCAGATACCTCCCACAGGGAGATGATAAACTGTATCCATGTGGCAACAACTGTACTGTAATCATATATTAGCCTCCCTCAATGTTGTTAAAGAAAGATAGAAAGAGATAGAGAATCAAAAGAAACTAAGTTGTTGTTGTTGGGAGTGGTATTCAAACAGCTGTCATAAAGAGATAAGAAACTGTATGCATGTGTCAATATAGTCTTGTAAACCATTATTTCTCTAATAAAGTGATTAAAAAAATTGAGGTGATAAACACCATGAGTGGTGAGTAAGTGTTTTCCAATTCACTCTATGTTCTCTTTATAGGGGTGGGGGCCTGGTGGTCCCCCAATCAAGCTGTTCCTGAACTTCTGAGTCACAGAACTGTGAAAAATAAATGAATATTATTTTAAGCTGCCAAGTTGATAGCAATTTATCACACTACAATGAAATAAATACATATTTTCATTTGCTATAATTTTTTTGCAAAAGATTTATTCATTAGCATGAGGGGGATAATAAGAGAAAATGGAAGAGAAGGGTAACTATATCTATATTTCTAATGCCACATTATTTTTTAAATAGAAGAATTTCAATCTGTGCTGCTTTATTTGATGACTTATTTATTATTTTGTTGCCACTAAAGTTATCAATGGGGCTCAGTGCATGCACTCTCTGCTACTATGTTTTTCTCCTTTTTGAGGAATTGAAAAGGGAGGGGAAGAGAGAGAGAGAGGGAGAGGGAGAGAGAGACATAGATAGAAAGAGAGAGAGAGACAGTCTTTCATGAAGCTTTCCCCTTTGAAGTGAGGAGCAAAGGCTTGGATCCAGGTCCTTACACATGGTAGTACACGCTCTCAATTTGATGTGCCACCACCCAGGCCCCAGTATTTCTTTAAAAACTATTATTTACTTATTTTATATAGAGGTAGACAGAAATTGAGAGGGAGACAGACAGAGAGAGAAGAGAAAGAGAGAAAGAGAGAGAGAGAGAGCACAAATCAGCATTGCTCAATATTTGTGAAATTTTCCCACTGAGGAGTAGTTGGGACTTGAATCCAGGTCCTTGTGCATGGCAATGAGTGCACTCCACCAGATGCACCACTTCCTAGCACCCAGATGATGATTTTTTTTCAAATTCACTCTGCTTTATAGAAAATAAGTTGACTTTTTTCTTAATTGATATTTAAAAATTATTGTCATACTTATTTTACAGAATAGAGTCAAAGAGAAATGAAGAGGGAAAGGAGAGATAAAGAGCGAAAAAGAGAGGGGCCAGGCAGTGACACATCTGGTTGAACTGCACTCATTACAGTGTTCAAGACTGTAATGTCTGGGGGGGCGGGGAAGCTTCACAAGTGGTGAAGCAATGCTGCAGGTGTCTCTCTGTCTCTTTCCCTCCCTATCCTCCCCTCCCCCTCAATTTCTCTCTGTCTCTGTCAAATAATAAATAAATAATTTTAACAGATTAAAGTGGGGAGAGGGAGAAACAGAGACATGAGCAGTACTGTTTCACCACTTGCGAAGCTTTCCCCCTACAGGTGGGTAGACACGAAGAACTTAAACCCCTGCTCCCTACCTTTAAGCGTTGTAATGTATGCCAATGCCAACACTAACTTTCCTTCCTTCCTTCCTTCCTTCCTTCCTTCCTTCCTTCCTTCCTTCCTTCCTTCCTTCCTCCCCACTCCCTCTCTCCCTCTTTGTTTGTTTGTTTCTTTCTTATTTTTGCCTCTAGGGTTATCACTGGGGCTCGGTGCCAGAACTATAAATCCACAGCTCCTGTAGGCTGTTTTTCCCACTCCGTTGCCCTTGTTGTTGCCCTTGTTGTGGTTGTTATTATTGTTATAGCTATTGTTGTTGATGGATAGGACAGAGAGAAACCGAGAGTGGATGGAAAGACAGAGGGGGAGAGAAAGATAGACACCTGCTCACCTGCTTTGCTGCTTATGAAGTGTCTTTCCCGCAGGTGGGGAACTGTGGGCTTGAATCCAGATTCTTGCATGGGTCCTTGGGCTTAGTACTATGTGCACTCACTCAACTGTGTGTGCCACTGCCTGGCCCTTGCTTTTTCCTTTTCTTAATATTTAAAATGTATTGCCTTTATTTATTGGATAGAGATAGCCAGACATCTAGAGGGAAGGGTGTGATAGAGAGGGAGATAGACAGAGAGACACCCACCAGAATGCTGCACCACTTGCAAAGCTTTCCCCCTGCATGGGGGAACAGGGGGCTCAAATGCAGGTTTTTGCACATTGTAACATATGCACTATCACCCAACCTCTTATTGCTTTTTTTTCTATCCAAAACTGAACTCTTATTTCTGATTCATATGATCACTACTGATTACTTAAAACCTTGGTTGACGAATTATTTATAGCATTTAACTTATTTGTTAAACCTTTGCAGTTCCAGAGTAAAGAATCCTAATCACTTTAGTCTGTTTACATACAGCAATGTATCTGTCTACTTGATTATTTTAACTCGCTCTTACCAATAGTTTTTCCTGAAAAGTAGCAATTAAACCTATAAATGAATGTATGTTATAGACATATCAAACTTGTGTAAAGGCAGGATTTTCTTTCTGAAAGTGAGAAAGAAAAACATTAATCTAAAAGAGAGAATATAAGTTTGGAGTTTTTATATGAAGTACACATATAAAACGAATGAAGTTAGTTGTGGTGTTGCATTATGAATCTTTCTTGTTTTGAATAATTCACTCACATTTATTTAGCCTACTCAAGTTCAAAGAAAGTCTTAAATTTACATATTGTTTGATACTGACTTTACTTTTGTTTTATTGTGTTCAAATACTCTTCAGTTTAAGGAAAAATCCAATTATTTTAACCATTAACATTGATGTTTTGATTAGCTCTTTCTATGCCATCTAAACAAAGGAGTAGGAGGAATCATTATCTGGTAAATTAGAAAAGATATGCAGTTTGTGTGAACCACCTAAATTGTCAAATGAATCTGATTTTCTATTTAAAGATTGGCACTATTCTGCTTTCCTTAATAGACTAAATCTCAGACTTGAGGAAGGTGTATAAATTGATATTTACAAGGAATGCAGACAAAGCACATTTGTAGAATTATAGAACTCAAGAACTTTGCTGTTGAAAGTTTTTTTTTTTTTTTTTTTTGTACCAGAGCACTGTTCAGCTTTGGCTTATGGTGGTTCGGGGATTGAACCTGGGACTTTGGAGTCTCAGGCAGGAGTGTCTCTTTGCATAACCATTATGCTATCTACACTCTGCCCAGCCCAGAAGTGTTTTTAGATAGAATCTTCTTATTTAACTTCCTTGCTCTATATAGGAGTAAATAAATATAGCAGAAAGAAGTTCTATGATTTATTAATTTTATGTATTAATTTCAATACTCTTCCAACTACAGAGAAAAGCCATTCTTATTTTAGAAAGATAAACAGAAAGTCAATATGATAAAATCCCTATTTTCTAACATATTATTTGCTCTGTGTGTATCAATATAGAACAATTAAAAGAAATTAATACATTACTGTAAAAACATAAACATTTAAAATTAAAATATTTTGAGAAAGGCAGAATTAACCAACAAATGCTCATCATTAGCGTTGGTATGCTTCTAGTTCTGCTTCTGGGATCGCTTCTGTTACATTGCTTGACGTTGTGGTCTATTTACATGGTCATTCTGTTACATTGGTTTGGTCTCACTCCCCCTGCCTCCGGGAGATTTTGGTTTAGTCTTTGCCTTTTTGCGCTTCTTGCTTCTCCCGCTCCCTATCCCACGTACTTCCTTGGTTTTTGGCATTGCGGCCTGCGGCCAGAGGAGAGAGATGGAGGAGCCCATTGTGTTGTGATTAGGTTGTTGGACTGCTTGCCCGCTCGTAAATAAAGATTAAACTGCTTTCTCAGCTCTGAGTTTCTGGTCTTCTCTGTCTCCTGCCCGTGAAGCCAGCCCAGAGAAAACAACAATTAGCATTATGGAATCACTGTTTATTTGAACATAGTGATGTTATTATGGTGAGAATTTTTAAAAATGACTATAGCAATCCTCTGTGAAGCATTCACAAATAAATATAAATGAATTCATAAAATATTTTAGGGAAAGTTTTGCAAGAAAGAAACCTAGTGTTTGACTGAGAACTTGGTAGGTAGAGTTGAGTATCTGCTGTGTAGGTAAGGGCCTCAAGGGAAATTGCAGCTTTGGTGGACTCTGCAAGGGACCAAGATCTGCTGCTTTGTATTTCATATTATTTTTATAGATCAAACTCTGACTAAAAATATACTATCTCACTCATTTATTAATTCATAATGGGGGATTTCATTTCCAGTTTAGAAATAATTACATCTTCTACTCGGGGGCATTGGATTTGCAATATCAAAGTACCTGGGAAACTGAATTGGAAATCAGATAGTTACCTAATGAGCATGATGCTAGAGCCAAAGGAATTGAATAGCTTGTGGGATGTTTCATTCATAAGTGGAAGTGCCTGGAGACTCACTTTTGTTTTGCTCAATGTAATTATTTTCTTAAAAAAAAATCCTTTAATAAAGGTGTTTTTCTTTTAAAGGACCTTCAGTGCACTGAAATGACTATTCTTTGGTTGGCCTATTTGTTGGTCATTAATAATATTATGAGGACATGCTAACCAAGAATGAGCTCAATGTGAAATGTTCAAAGTGGCATCTGACTGGTACACCTAAATTTAATTCTTGGTCATATAAACTGGTTTTGGCAGATAACTTAGTCTCATCATTACCACCTTTACAATGCTGTCTTCCCCACCCTAGTCTTTTTTTTTTTTTTTTTTTACCAGAGCACTGCTCAGCTCTGGCTTATGGTGGTATAGGGGACTGAACCTGGGACTTTGAAGCCCACGTTCACGCATGAGAGTCTGTTTACATAACCATTATGCTATCTACCCTCTGCCCTCCATCCTAGTCTTTTTAACACCTGACAGCTAGGGGAATAGGGATCATCCTTCCTATGGCCAAATATGTTCTCTATACTGTCTATGAGCCAGTAATTAACTTCATGTATTTAAATCACTCACAAACATTTTATACCATATGAAAATTATATGAAGCATGAAGTTTTACAACTGAGATGATATGGTCTACAAAATCTAATGTTTATTATTTATTTAATAAAAAGGTTACTGGGGTCCATGTGGTGGTGCACCTGGTTGAGTGCACATGGTACAATGCACAAAGACCCAGAGTCAAGGCCTTAATCTGCACCTGCAGGAAGAAAGTTTTGCAAGTGGTGAAGCAGGGCTACAGGTATCTCTCTGTCTCTCTCCCTTTCTGTCTCTCCATTCCCTCTCAATTAACAACTGTCTCTATCCAATAAATAAATAAAGATAATATTTTTTTTTAAGTTACTGATAGTCTGGGAGATGACATAGTGGGTAGAAGACTGGACTTGCAAGCATGAGGCATTTACTTTAATACCTGGTATTGCATATGCCAGAGTAGTGATCTGATCATCTATCTATCTATCTATCTATCTATCTATCTATCTATCTATCATCTATCATAGTAATTAAAAAAATTAGGTGGGGGTTTTATTGGGGTTTAACAAATGTGACAGTTTTATTATAATGTGGATTTATTTAGGTTCATAAAAGTTGTGGCAGCAAAATAAGCAAAAAGGGAAAGATCAATTAGCCATGTAGCCTGAGCCACAGTCCTTAATCATTGCTTACCAGAGTTCAGCTAGATAGTGCATGTTACCATGTACAAGTACCTGGGTTTCAGCACCCACTTTCCACCTGCAGGAACTACATACACCTCATGAGATCTGTAAAGTAGATTTGCAGGAGTTTCTCTTCCTCTCTTTTTCTATTTTTAAATTCATTTATTCTCTTTTGTTGCCCTTTTTTTTTATTGTTGTAGTTATTGTTGTTGTCATCATTGTATAAGACAGAGAGAAATGGAGAGAGGAGGGGAAGACAGAGAGGGGGAGAGAAAGATAGACACTTGCAGACCTGCTTCACTGCTTGTGAAACTACTCCCCTGCAGGTGGGGAGCCAGGGCCTCGAACCAGGATTCTTACGCGGGTCCTTGAGCTTTGTGCTATGTGCGCTTAATCTGCTGTGCTACTGCCTGACTCCCCTCTTTCGCTCTTCTTTTCTATCACTCTCTTCCCTTTCAATTTCTCTCCGTACTATCAAATAAAATAGAAAGAAAAAAAATAGCCCTTGGCACCAGTGGATTCATTGTGCTGGCACTGAGCCCCAGAGATAATTCTGGTAATAATAAATAGAAAATAGTAATAAATAAAAATAATTATTTAATTTTTCATTGAATTTTTTTATGTCTTCTCCATCAGAAGAAGCAAGAGAGCAGACATTTTGGCTGCCTTATGATTTACTATATCTTGCATTCATAGTATAGTGTGTAGAAATAGTTTAAACTCAAGAAATGTTAAATGAGTAAGTAAATGAATGTAGGCATAGAGCTAAGGAAAGTCTTATAAGAGTCTGAACTTATAGGGAGTCGGGCTGTAGTGCAGCGGGCTAAATGCAGGTGGCACAAAGCACAAGGACCGGCATAAGGATCCCGGTTCGAACCCCAGCTCCCCACCTGCAGGGGAGTCGCTTCACAGGCAGTGAAGCAGGTCTGCAGGTGTCTATCTTTCTCTCCTCCTCTCTGTCTTCCCCTCCTTATCTCCATTTCTCTCTGTTCTATCCAACAACGACAACAACAATAATAACTACAACAATAAAACAACAAGGGCAACAAAAGGGAATAAATAAACAAAATAAATATTAAAAAAAATGAAAAAAAAGAGTCTGAACTTATAATGATATTAACAACTGATTAAGTGACAGGAATTCATCATTATTTGTGGAAATACTGCAAATACAGTGTAAGAACACTGAAACTACAAATAGATGACTATTAATTTGAAGCTTACTCAAAAGCAAGCAAATTAAATCACATTCAATAGAAGGAATAGTACAACAGTGTATTTTACTAGTATATATCATTCCTTTGTGTGATGTTCCATATTCTTCTAGGGCGGCTTTGTTTTTGAAGTGTGATTTTGTACATTTTTATCTTGTTCATGGTAAATAAATGTCCACATGCTCATCCCAAGATTCAAATATTAACATAATTAAATACAGTTATGAAAGTTTCACTGTATAAATTTTTTTCATATCACAGGTAAGACCCCTAAAACCTTTGAATTCATTCCAGATTCATGAAATCACCAAGGTGTCAGTGTGACTGTCATAATTAACTAAATCAAAACTATCCAAGTTGTAATATATTCATTTATGCAAATGTATCAGTAAAAAGCAAATGCCACAGTACTGGAAAATCATGTGTTTTTTTTTTATGAAAAACAAGGATGAGTCATTACGCATGCATCCCACAAAATCTGTTTTGTATTCAGAAAGCCAAGAAAATATAGATCAGATTCCATTTCTGAAGATTTACTTTTTTTCGAAACACTGGTTCTGGATGACCGACTCTTCAAAGTGGAAATAATCAATCAGAAAATGATGACATTCTTTTTTTAAGGGTAATTGTACTCTCAATTACCTTTTAAAGATCATGATTTTATGGTAATGAGATCAGGCTAGTACTTTAAAATTCAGATCACTTGTAGTGAAGTTTTTAACAAGAAATATAATGGCAGTGAAGAATAATGTTCTTCTAAATTAGATAACTGTCATGCATCATGTTTTTGTTTGCTTTAACAAAGAGTGTGTTTGGAAATTAGAGTACAATCTTTTAAGATGTCAAAGTTCTTCATTAAATAAGTTCAGTTCATTGTTGCCTCAGGACATTTAAAATTTACCTTTAATGGGAGATATGAATTTTAAAAAGGAATATCCATAGTAGCTTCAGCCTTTAACTATTTTTGTCCCTAAGTGTCCTAACATACTATGAAGGGCTGGTCCATTTTGGATTCTTTTTTTTTTCTTTTTATATGTAAATATGCTAATGGATTTCACTTAGTTTTGGCAACAATCTGGACATCTTGTTTTATTTATTTATTTACTTATTATCAGAATAAAAATCACCATCAGAAAAACAGATCAAAATATGAATCATAGAACAGGAAGTTAAAGCTACTAATTCTGCAAGATCCTACTAAGTAGTATGAGGAAGTTAAACTGAATGAATGAAATATTTGGAAAGTTATACACAGAATTTATGTGGAAACCAGAGTGAGAAATTTGCATAAATACTGAGGTGAGCATAACGTTGATAGAATATGGAGGTTAAAATCTGTTCGTAAGGGAATCGCGTGGTAGCGCAGCGGGTTTTTTCTTCTTCTAGCGTTTGCCTTTCTTCGGTTAAGCGCATGTGGCACAAAGCACAAGAACTGTCAAAAGGATCCCGGTTGGAGCCCCTGGATCCCCACCTTCAGGGAAGTCGCGTAGGTTTGCAGGTGTCTTTCTCTTCCCTTCTCTGTCTTCCCCTCCTCTCTCCATTTGTCTCTGTCATATCCAACAACAACGACATCAGTAACAACAACAATAATAACTACAATAATAAAACAACAAGGGCAACAAAAGGGAATAAATAAATACGAAAATTCATGGGGAGTCAGGAGGTAGCGCATTGGGTTAAGCGCAGGTGGCAAATCACAAGGACTTGTGTAAGGATCCCGGTTCCAGCCCCAGGGTCCCCACCTGAAGGGGAGTCGCTTCACAGGTGATGAAGCAGGTCTACAGGTGTCTGTCTTTCTCTCCCCCTCTCTGTCTTCCTCTCCTCTCTCCTTTTCTCTCTTCCTATCCAATAACGACAACAATAATAACTACAACAATAAAACAACAAGGGCAACAAAAGGGAATAAATAGGTAAATAAATAAATAAAAATTTTTTTAAAATCTATTCGTGGACATTGACAGCAAGGTTAAGATTTTGTTCTCATTCAAAAGTATATATCACGAAGCTTCCTGAATGATATTGAAGTTTTCTCATTCATTCTACTCTGGAGCAAGTAATCTATTCAACATTTTATGCTAGTTCACCTGAAGTATACTATCCAGCTTAGATCTTTTCTATTTCAGATTAGCCTGTACAACTATTTACTTAACATCTGCTCTGCCTTTTTTTTTTTCTTCAGACACTCTTCCCAACTTGTATCCATCTTTTCTTTCCACTACAATAGTTTCCAGTCTTCACAGTATAAACACTTTTTCTAGTTTGAGAATTATGCTTGCTTGCTTATTTATTTATTTATTATTTATTTATTTATATATTTATTTATTTATTTTATGTTCCATCTTAATGTTTACATTCAGGTCATCAACACAAACTGTAAGTAATTTGTCAAATCACTTTATTATCTTTAATTTGGGATCTTTTGAATAACCTAAACCTACCCTTTAGGCCAAACCACTTCCTACATAGAAGTGTTCCCAAAATCTAAATTGGGTGAAGTCACTTTCTTGTTTGTAAGAACACAATACCCCTATATTTTATTTATAAAAAGATTCAAAAAGGATTCATACTTTACTATGATTTTTTTTTTGTCATTACCTGACCTTCACATCTCCAGGCTGACAATTTCAGATAGAAAAAGAGAGAAAGATAGAGTGAAGAGTATAAGGAGAAGGAGGAAAGCAAAAAGTGGAGGAGAGGGGAGAAGAGCTGAGCAGAAGAGAGGGATCATAGCATCAAACTTTACTCTAAAGCAGCGGGTGTTGGGTTAAAACCTGGATCATGGACATGGTGAGCTAGCCAGGTGAGATATTTTGCTATCTTGAGATCTTTTCTTTTTCTTTTTTTTTTAATTTTATTTATTTATTATTGAATAGAGAGAGAAATTTATAGAGGGTGGAGAGATAGAGAGGGAGAGAGAGACAGACACTTGCAGCCCTGTTTATTGGATAGACAGAGAAATTTAGAGGGAGTTGGGGATATAGAGAGGGAGAGAGACAGACACCTGCAGCCCTGTTTCAGTGCTCATGAAGCTTTCCCGATGTAGGTGGGAACCAGGGGCTTGAACCCCCCATCCTCGTGAACTGCAGTATGTGCACTTAACTCGGTGTGCTACTAGACAGTCCCTAGATATTTTCTTTACAGTACACTTTCAAAGAGATAGGCCATGTTAATTTTACCTAAATATGGCACTCTGCTATTTCCTTATTTCTATTTTTTTCTATTAATCACAGATGTACTTGAAATAAGTATATTTCTCTTTTCTTTCAGCCATTCTTTACCCCTTGTACAGTATAATCTTTAGAAAACTTTTTGGTAATTTACACCATTATATCCTTACCATAGGGCCTCACACATAATAAAGCCCTCATATTTTTTTTCATAATATCATTTTATGAAAACATGCTTCTTCAGATATACAGAACATTTCTAATGAATCTGCAGCTGCTGTTTCTAATTTAATTAGTTTTCCCTTTGAAAAATGGTTTTAATTTATGTCTCAGAAAGAACATTCTTTCATGTATTCTTCAGCTTCAGTAATTGTAGATGCATTTATTTTTCCTCATGCTTCAACTGTTAGGTGTAAAACTCTAGCAATCAGGGCTAGTAAAATCAGTCATCTGGATAGTACACTTGCTCTGATATGAGTGTGCATTAGACTTTTAAACACAACATGAAGCCCCAAGTTCAAACCTGGCAACACATGCACCAGAATTATGTCTGGTTCTTTCTCCTTCTATTCCTAACTAACAGTAAGGTTAATTCCTATAACTAGACTATAAATAATAAAATAAAAGTCTATTTTCAGTACACAGACTCCTTCCTTATTGTGACTTAGATGTCTTGTGGAGGCTGTTAGGTTAGTAGACTAAGAGGCAGTGCATAATTAGTATTAATTTTTTAAATTCCAGTATGCAAGTGACAAAAATAATATCTACCCACATCCACTGGTAAGAATTAGACACATGATTCCTGACTGTGAAGAGAGTATGGGAAATGTACTGTGTGAGTCAATATCATATACTACTGAATATTTCATATGGAAGGTGGACATAAAATTTTCTTGGACAGTAGCCAACTGTGCCACATTGACCAGTAGTATAACAGAAATTTTAACTACCTTATTCCAATGTAACCTCTGCATAAAAAAAGTATTCATAGTAAGCTTGTATTATTTAATAACAACCAATTTTATTACCAGTTTTCTCTAATAACTTTATATCTTGTTTGCTTTACATATAATTTCTTTACAAGAGTAATGAACACTTTGCTTTTATTTCCTTGTAAAGGCATGGCGAAGAATAGTAGACAGATTGAATAGTTCTGCTGTTGGCACAGATATCAAAAAAGTGCTCACTGTTAATGAATAATGTATTGGGTACATAGAATCATTTCAGCTAATTTCCTCTGGATAAAATAGGCCAATTGGGTAATACCACATACTTTGGGGACATTTTCTTCTATAAGAACATCTCTGCTTTGCTTCTGTGTGCTGCCTTCCAGTTACATGAACATTTACCTTAAGGCAAATGTAAATTAATCTGTGCCCATGAAAATACTGTATCTGTCTGTGATCTCCCTGGCATTTACTGAAATATATGAATTATCATGTGTTCATGCTGATGAGTTTTCACTATTTTACTTTTATAAATCATGTACTATCATATCAAATTCTAATGAAATTTAAGTATCAATACCATGACTATACATGGAAATTTATTATGAAATATAAGATGAAATATAGAACACAATCTATGACATCATTACATTCAAATTTTGATATAGACAAAAGGAAAGAATATTTCACAAATAATGCCACTTTCTTTTTGTCTGGCCCTGATCTTTACCTCATCTTGTTAAAGAAGATTGTCCCAGATTACCTTTAAAAACATAAACATATAGGATTATCTATACATCTTTTTTTTTTTGCCTCCCTGTTATCCCTGAGGCTCAGTGCCAGCACTATAAATCTACTTCTCCTGAAGGCCATTTTTCCATTTTATAGGATGGGACAGAGAGAAATTGAGAGAGAAGAGCAAGATAGAGAGGGAGAGAGAAAGATGGACACCTGCAGACTTGCTTCATCACTTGTGAAGCAACCATCCTGCAGGTGGGAAGTCTGGGGCTTTAACTGGAACACTTGTGCAGGTCCTTGGACTTTGTACTATGTGCACTTAATCTAGTGCACTACTGCCTGGCCCCTTCTATTACAGTTTTTTAAACATCTGATCATTTCCTAAACTCCTAAAATATTTTATTCCCCAAATCTTTGGGTGCATTCTAATTACCAAATCTTCATGCATAGTGTAATGCAAAAAGGGAGCAATCACTTTTTTTTTTTGTTAAAACATCAAATGGTGGTCTTACATTTATATTCATCAAGAATTTTCATGCCTTTGGAAAAACATTACAATTTTATAATCCAAGACATATCTAGCTATATGGCACTGTAGTTAGGATCATCTTCCTAATGACGTTTTAAACTTCCTGAATTAAGATAATAGAAGATCAGACTATACCTCAACCTTTTCTAAACTGGTTATCCAGTTATGGATGATAAAAATGCAAAAACATGTGCCTTGGAGATTTGCTTCTTTATTGCCTCAATGTCAGTATTTAAGATATTCTTGGCTGTATTTTCTCAACTATAACCAGTGACCTTGATGAACTTGAATATACAGGGTGGCTATTGTCAGGAGAGCAGTTTGGCTGTATAAAATTACATAAAATAAAACCTGTTTTGGCAATAGTCACTAATGCAATTGCTCAACAGTAAGCTTGCCTAAGCCTGAGCAGAAGGAAGGAAAGTAGAGCAGACTGTTACACAGATGATGATAGCAACAATTTGATCCAAAGATGGGTGACTTGATCTGAGGAGAATTAAAGAAGCCATTTGCATCAAATGTTGGAACAGTTATGCTAAGCTTGAAGTCAGTGAATGCCATTGGAAACTACTTTAAATAATATGATGCAACACAGATATTTTATGTGTTGCAAGGACAGATGGAATGAGGAGTAAGAATTTCAGAGGGAACAAACTGGTGACAAACACTTATAGATGTCACTCTGAATTGATACATTATGGAGAAGTTAGCTAATGGGTTTAGAAAATAAAGAAATATTATGAATGTTAATCTAATTCTTAAATTATGAATTTCACTAGGGTTTTAATTTTATGTTCATTTTATTGTCTACACTTAAAAATATATGTTCTGTCCCTGCCATCTCATATTTACTGAAAAGTCAATATATATATATATATATACACACATGGATATTTGTGTGTCTTTCTCTAGTGCTAGCTCTTGTTCTATATCTCTATCTCATGTCTAGCTATATATCATTTACATATCTCTACCTCCATGTATGTATATGCATATAAATGGACATAATAGAATTGAACTTCCTTATCACTATAAATTTTAAATATTTTGAATTAAAAGACATAAATTCTGAATTGAAAGTTATTATTTTGAAGTAATTTTAGTTTAGTAAAAGAATTGCATTAATAGCAGTGTTTTTGTTATATCCTTTATCCAGTTTCTTCAAATGTTAACTTTTTACATTTAACTAATTAATAAGTGAGTATTGGCATAACACTATACCTTCTTTCAAATTTCCACAATTCCTTAGCATTCTTTTTCTGAATATCTGGAATAAGATATTACATTTATTCATCACTTCCCCTTAGTTTCTTTTCTTTACTTTTTTAAAACTTTTTTTCTTTTTATCTTTATTTATTTATTGGATAGAGACAGCCAGAAATCAAGAGGGAAGGGGGAGATAGAGGAAAGAGACAGAGAGATACCTGCAGCCCTGATTCACCACTCCTGAAGCTTTCCCCCTGCAGGTGGGGACCGGGGGCTCAAGCCCGGGTCTTTGCACACGCTAACGTATGCTCAACCAGGTGCGCAACCCCTTAGTTTCTTTTAAGTATTTTATTTTATTATTAACAGAGCATTAGAGTAACTGTTCCAACATTTGATGCATATGGCTTCTTTAATTCTCCTCAGATCAAGTCACCCATCTTTGGATCGAACTGTTGCTATCATCATCTGTGTAACAGCCGCTCTACTTTTCTTCCATAGGTTCAGGTGGTGCAGGGAATTGAACCTAGGACCTCAGAGCCTAAGGCATGATAATACATTTGCATAATCATTTTGCTACTGACCCTGCCCAAGTGGGAACTTTTTTTAGTGAGTCTTTTCCTTTCTGGACTTCAATACTTTTGAATAAGACTAGCCAAGTATTTTTTATAATGCCATTAATTTGGGTTTGCCTCATATTTTCTCTTTAATATAATTAAGCTACAGAATTTTGGGAAGATTACTATAGAGGTCATGTGCTATTTTCATACCATGTTTTGAACATAATTTATCAAAATAATTAAATAGTTGAGGTAATGTCTGCCATTTTTTTTCACTGTAAGTTTACTATTCCAACTACTTGAAATCTCATATAGACCAGGTTCTGTGAGATAAAGAACATATGTTCACACGTGCCCATAAACCATTGAAAAATATATACCTGAAAGCAGAAGTACACTAAATTTTGCAGTGAGTACCCCCCCCCCAACACTTCCTTTCCACTATTCCAACCTTTGGCTCCATGATTGCTCAACAATTTGTTTGGCTTTGTATGTTAACTCTCTTTTTCAGCCACCAGGTTCCAGATGCCATCAGGATGCCAGCCAGGCTTCCCTGGACTGAAGACCCCACCAATGTGTCCTGGAGCTCAGCTTCCCCAGAGACACACCCTACTAGGGAAAGAGAGAGGCAGACTGGGAGTATGGATTGACCAGTCAACGTCCATGTTCAGCGGGGAAGCAATTACAGAAGCCAGACCTCCCATCTTCTGCAACCCACAATGACCCTGGGTCCATGCTCCCAGAGGGATAGAGAATGGGAAAGCTATGGAGATCAGGTGGTGGGAATTGTGTGGAGTTGTACCCCTCCTACCCTATGGTTTTGTTAATTAATCCTTTCTTAAAAAATAAATTAAAAAAGTAATTAAATTTAGGATAAAATAATTAACTATCAGGCTGCTGTAATTTACTAATCACATTAATTAAGTAGGAAGAGATCATTTTAATGCTATAGACAAAAACACATATGTATAGAAAATATTCTTTACCTCCTGAATATTCAAATAATAGCATGTATAGATAATCCCTAGGCTAGTATTTTAGAGATGTTAATAGAAATAATCTTTTGATACATTCAATATTACTTATGTATGATAGTAATGTTAGGGCATGAAAAACAAGCCTCTTACTAGTAAACTTTTCATCTTTAGTGTTTACCATTTAAAAATGTATTCAATCAGTTTATTTTGACACAGGTAAACCCTTTAGTACGTCATCCAAGAACCTAGCAGTAGTGTAAATCACACCCCACCTTATATTTCTGATACAATTTTAGGAGCTAATGAGTTCTACAAAGATGGCATTTTACATTCTCTAGTAATACATTCTTATGAGAAGTAAAATAGAAATTAAAAATTAGTGACTAACATGTAGTTTGAAGTATACAGGTCATCAGTGAACAAATTCCCTTTTTACTATGGAATTAAGAATAAATGAACCCCCAGAAAAATTGTTTATGAAACCCTGTGCTTCTTAGACCTAATTTTTTAATCCTTATTTATATCCCTTATTCCTGATGCAATTTATTGTAGGTTAGTTCACTTTTTGGAGGAAGGCACATGTAAAATACCAGTGCCCCAAAGCATAGGCAATAAGAAAGAGAGAGAAAGAAAGAAAATGAAAGAACCAGGAAGAGGGAAAATTTGACAGATAGAGTGACAGAGAGATAATTAAAAATAAATATCAGACACTGGGGTGGGATTCAGGTTATGGCAACCATGGCAGGTCATGGCCATTGAGTGAACATGTTATAATATGCCAGGGTCCTGGCTTAAGCCCCAAGGCCCCACTTGCAGGCAGAAAGCTTCATGAGCATTGAAGCATTGGCACAGGTCTCTCTCTCTTCCTCTTCCCTCTTGATTTCTCTATGTCTCTATCTAATAATTAATAAAGAAAAAAAGATTCTTTCAAAGAATTTTATATATATATGACAGAGAAATAGAAGGAGGAGGGGCAGATAGAGAAGGGGAAAGAAAGGCCTGCAGACCTGCTTCACCACTTGTGAATCAACCCCCCTGTGTGTGGGGAGCTGGGAGCTCGAACTGGAATCCTTATATTGTCATGTGCTTTGAGCCATGTGCGCTTAACCTGTTGTACTACTGCCTGGCACCCAAAAGAAAAATTCTTAAAATTAAAAATATTAGAAAGAATTTGGAAAGTCTGAATTTTTTATAAACAAATAGGAGTAGAAATATATATATAGATAGTTATATTTTCATCAGTGTCACTATGACTTCATCTTACTGTCCCTGTCTTAAGCAAAAAAAATAAAAATAAAAGAAATTTAATATGTGTATAACTTTTACTATTTTGTTTGTCATCATGAAAAATGTAGATCCCCTTTTCCAAGTTTGTGGTTCAAAACTGAGATTCAATTTTCAAAGATGAAACAATATGTAAATAAAGTCTTTGAGGCTGGGTGGTGCCACACCTCACTGAATGCATAGATTACAAAGACTTTGTGTATTTAAAGGAAAATAACATTATTATTATTATTATTTTGGCCTCCGGGGTTATCGCTAGAGCTTGGTGATGGCAATACAGACACTCCCCCCACTCCCCTTTCATTGACTGTGGGTCTGATATGTGCTTGAGCATGGATGATTGACCTCTCTGAAGCTTGTCTTATCACTCTCCCCTTGGCAAGCCACCCTTGTGGTCAAGTGAGATGTGGCAAGAGTATGCGGGAGAATTCCAACCTTCCTATCAGCCTCCCCACATCATCCACCCCTTCCCCCTTTTCTGGTGGACTTCGCCCTCTTTATATTTCTATCTTCCGTCCCTGCATCACCATTCATACCCTCTCATTGCCTTGCTCTATTTTCCCTTATAAGAAGATATTGACCTCATTGGCCAGCTGGCTACTTCCCCTGCATGTTACTCTTTTATAAATTTGTAACTGCATCAATAAGTTCCCTGCAAAGGGACCCTAAAGAGGTTTGTGTATCTTCTGCTGCCACAGTATTCTGGAAGATCCTTTCAGCGAGATCACTCCTGCCTCGTTCCTGAGGAACCCTGACAATTGATAGGACAAAGGGAAATTGAGAAGGAAGGGGGAGATAGAAAGGGAGAAAGAAATATAGATATCTGCAAACATACTTCACCACTAGTGTAGGATCCTAGCTGCAGGTGGGGAGTGGTGTCTCCAATCCTGGTCATTGCAGGGATCCTTGAAATTAACTGCCTGTGCCACCACTGGCACCGCCTAGGATGAAAGTCTTTTCCATAACCATTATGCTGTCTCCCAGCCCACAGATTGGAATTGTGTAAATAGGTTTTAGTCACTATACCAAGAAGGAAAGAAGAAAAACAAAGCCAACTGTTTGATTGTTTAATTTTAGTAGTTTCATATCACTTCAGAATTATCTCTATCAAAATTGACAGACATTCCTAATACGCTAAAGAAGAAATTCTTAGTGCTACAGACTTTTAGTGATAGATGTCATTGTCAAGTAGAATGGGTAAAACTCAAAGAAAAGGGCAAAATTTTATATGTAGATCTTCACATAATACGGTTGTGAGAGAAAAGTTTTAAAATTATATGTGTTAATGTACTACTTAGCTATTAAAATGATGAGGTTGGTAGTGGGGTGGTATCACAGCCGGTTAAGCACATGTGGCGCAAAGAGCAACAACAGGCATGAGGATCCGCCCCAGGCTCCCCACCTGCAGGGGGGTCATATCACAGGCTGTGAAGCAGGTCTGCAGGTGTCTCTCTTTCTCTCCACCTCTCCTCTCTCCATTTCTCTCTATCCTATCCAACAACGACAACAACAATAACTACAACAATAATAAAAGGGCAACAAAAGGGAAAATAAATAAAATTAATTAATTAAATAAAATGATGAGGTCATCTCCTTTGTAATATTATGGTCAGAGTTTGAAGGCATAATATCAAGTGAAAGAAGCCAGATACAAACAAGCAGTGTGTGACCTTGACCAGAACTCCTGACAGAGTATTTATTGACAAAATTATGTAAAACATCAAAAAGGAACAAGGAAGATCAAACTTGTTTTTCAAGTGAGCATACATTAAGAAGTAAATGTCGAGGTCAGACTATATTTCTCATAGGGGAAAAACATCAGAGTGCAGGTAGGCGTGTTTAAAACTTCTTTACAGTGGAGTTGGGCCTTAGAGCAGCGGGTTAAGCACCTGGTGCCAAGCACAAGGATTGGTTTAAGGATCTCGCTTTGAGCCCTCGATCCCCACCTGCATGGGAGTCCCTTCACAAGCGGTGAAGCAGATCTGCAGGTGTCTTTCTGTTCCCCCTCTGTCTTGCCCTCCTCTCTCCATTTCTCACTGTCCTATCCAACAACAATAGTATCAATGACAACAATAATAACTACAATAACAATAAAAAACAAGGGCAACAAAAGGGAAAATAAATATAATAAAAAATATTTTTTAAAAAACTTCACTACAATTGCCACTGTATAAATGTCATTGGGAGTCGGGCGCTAGGGCAGCGGGTTAAGTGCACTTGGCGCAAAGCTCCAGGACCGGGGTAAGGATCCCCATTGGAGCCCTGGCTCCCCACCTGCAGGGGAGTCACTTCACAGGTGGTGAAGCAGGTCTGCAGGTGTCTACCTTTCTCTCCCCCTCTCTGTCTTCCCCTCCTCTCTCCATTTCTCTCTGTCCTAACGACATCAACAACAACTATAATAACCACAACAACAATGAGAAAAAAAGGGCAACAAAAAAGGGAAAATTAATTAATATATATATATTAATATATATATTAATATATATATGACCATATATATATTAATGTATATTAATACATTAATGTATATTAATGTATATTAATGTATATTAATGTAATATACATTACATTAATAATATATAATGTATATTAATGTAATATACATTGATGTATATTACATTAATGTAATATACATTAATGTATATTAATACATTATATTAATACATTAATATATTAATGACCATATATATATATATTAATATATATATATATATATGGTCATTACATCTGGTACATTTCTTTGATACCATAAAAAATGTTGAGTTTATCTCTCAGTCACCTTCACACAACCCTAGATTTTCAGGAAGAATGCTGTTTATTAGAGTTCACCAGCAAGTTTATGTGGCCCTATCCTCAGCCTGTTGCTGGTTATTGTTTAATTCATGACTTATTCCAGATCTCTGTCTTAGAGCACAGAAGTTGGGGTACTATAGTGAGCAAACCTCGTGGGATTTTAGACAAATGTACCTGGTAAAAATAACCAGCAAACATGCTCTTACAAGCATGGAAGCATAGGCAAAAATCACTAGAATTTTTAAAAACAAATATCATGAAGTCTGGGACCAGGAAACTTCAACAAACCATGAAAATCAAAGTCTTGGGAGTCAGACGTAGCACAGTGGGTTAAGCGCAGGTGGCGCAAAGTGCAAGGACTGGCTTAAAGATCCGGGTTCAACCCCAACCCCCCACCTACAGGGGAGTCTCTTCACAGCGGTGAAGCAGGTCTGCAAATGTCTATCTTTCTCTTCCACTCTCTGTCTTCCATTCCTCTATCCATGTTTCCCTGTCCTATCCAACAACAACAACAACAACTACTACAACAATAAAACAACAAGGGCAACAAAAGGGAATAAATAAATATTTTTTAAAAAATAAAACCAAAGTCTCAGAAATTTGTGTACACATAAGGAAAAGTTTTATATTTTAACCTTGGGTGGATTTTACTTAAATTTTGCAGGATGGGAGAGCCTCACTTGACATTTTGGTCTTTTAAGCAGTTTTTCATTAACAGTAGTGACACAAGTCTACAGACATTGAACCCTAGTGCTAATCACTTAACTGGATACAGATGACAACAGAAACCAAGCTGGGAATATTGAAGCTTGAGTCATTTCCTGATTGTGTGTCATTCTGAATATTTTCCTAAAGGTGGTTTGCTCCCCGAGAATAGAAGGAACAGTAATATCACACACTTTATGTCTACTGAGGAAAATCTAGGGAGATCTGATCTCATCTGACATTTAGTTTTCTTTGTAAAGAGCAATAAGCTGCCTTAGTTAGGAAGATAAATGAGATCAGCAACCAACTATCACCTGTATCTCAAGTTATTATTATTTTTTTAGAAGAAGGCACACGAACCTCTTAAAACTGAAATTTAAAACAAACTGCATGGAAATGCTTGTCTGAAGGTGAATTTGTTAAGAGGGAAATTGCAGTTTGACATGAAGGGTAGTGGCTTATAACTGTTGAGTCAGAAAGACTCCACCCTGAACAAATGAAGTATTCAGTTATTATGTATATGATATTACTAATTTTAGCAAGTTAAAAAGAAAGTGAGCATTTATGCACACTAATCTGAAGAAAAATAATTGCTTAGATTACCTTTCATACCGTGAGTATAACTGGATCTTCCATTTATTTCAGTATAATGACAATGGGCTTGTTAGTGATGTCACCATTCTTTGAAAGCTGTTTTAGTCTTCCTAATAGCACAGATCCTGCATTCTTCTTCTTTAAAGAGCTTCTCCAGCAATAAGTAATGGTTGTCTGTAAATGCCCTGGGGTCCAATTTGAAGGCCGGCCTCAGTAACACACTGGCAGTATAGAAAAGGTAAATATATGTCTGATGCTTATCCAACTTCTTCAGGTAATGGGATATATATAGTCAAGTTATGGTTGTGGCTTATACTCGTTTATTTGCAAAGTGCCAAAGAATACAGTTTATAAAACAAAGCAAAAAATGGGACGATTTAAGTAATGTGTCTGTTTCATAGACAATATTACTGCAAGAAAATAAAGCTATGAATCCTCAAAGTAGATATATTCCATTTTTTTGTCAGTTTAGTATTATGTGAAGTTTTTTTCATGTATTTTGGCAAGCAAAACTTTCTCCCATTGAAATCATTGCTGACTTTATCAGCTCAATAGAAAATACAGTGGCTGTTCCCTCTTCAAAGAAAATGTTTTCTGTAAAATCTCCTGGAATCACAATAATAATATTGTTTACATATACTCCTGACTTTCCTGTAAATCTTATTATTTTCATCAAGGCACAATGTTTTCCTACTACATTACCTTTTCAAATGTCATTAAGACTTGTTTTGTCAGGCTGCTTAGTTGTAAGATGCCTTAAAACAGCACTACAAATTCTATCTGAATTTGTGTATTCAAACACTGATATATTACAGTTTGAAAGTATTATACACAAAGAAAGAAATAGTGTGGAGTGAAAAGAAATAAACTACATAGATAAAGGAGTGAGAAAGACACCTGAAGACCTGCTTTACTGTTGTAAAGCGACCCCCCTGCAGGTGGGGAGTCAGAGTTTGAACTGATATCCTTGAGGGGGTCCTTCTGCTTTGTATGTGCACTTAACCTGGTTAATTAATGATAATAAAAAAAAAAACTGGCCAGTCCAGTGGCTGAATGGTAAAGAAGCACCTGGTTGAACATTTACATTGACATATGCAAGAACCTGGGTTCAAGCAGTTGGCCCCCACGTGCAGGGGGAAAGAAGTACTACAGTGTTCTCTATGTATGGAACAGGAACACATTTTGCAAAATGTCTTATTTTGTAGTGATCATTGCTGAGCATCTTTTATAATATTGTCTCTTAAGGAAATTCCAATGCATTATATATCTATTTACATATAAATTTGATGCCATAGGAGTGAGAAAATAACAAACTGATTAATTTGAGATTATCCTTTACTGGTGACAAAAAAATAATTGTGTCTATAGACTTTTTATCTTCTATTGGCCTCTGAATTTAAAGGGCCTAGAGTATTATATTTATGGAAAAAACCTATAGCATTTTTATTTTGAATTTCTGTACTGATATTTTCCCCTCAAATATTCTTGTGATTTTTGCATTTTAAGAATTTATTAAAATCGTCTTAGACAGCACAACACATCCTACTTGTGGTTAATTGCCTAAAATAAAGACATATTTGAGACAATTTTGATCTCTCTGTCTCTAAGTTTCACAGGTACAGTTTAAATCCAGAGAAGTGTGCCATACAAAATAAATCTAAATAAAGGTGTACTAGAAATTTTGATAGCATTATTTGTCCACAGTGGTTGACATGACAGTAATGATCCAGGTTATGAATGGCAAGTATAAGAATAATTTAGAAAGGAAAACATCTTCCATCTCTGGGGTTTGCTCAATGATCCAATGGGCAGTGTCCTAACACTGATTTAAAATTTGTGCTACAGTTCCTCTATTTCCTAAGCATTTAACTGTTTCCCAGAAGCCTTACTGGATTAGCAATTGAAACTGATGGAATAAAAGGTTTATTCTTAAAACATATTATGCATAAGTGCAATTTTGACTTGATAATATAAGTCATTATAAAATATTTATAAGACAGCTGGCAAATAGCTCACCTTGATAGAGTGTCTGCATTGCCATACTTTGCTATCCAGGTCTGAGCCTCACCCCCCACTGCACTGGATGGTACAACACAGTACCAGAGTACTCCAGTTACTCTAGCTAGCCTAGTTACTCTGGTACTCTGTTGTCTTTCCTTCTCTTTCTCTGTCTATTTTTTTCTATCTAAAGTGATCCTGAAGCTATGAAGTCCCAGTGATGACAAAAAATATTAAGACAATTTTATCATTTATTGTTTTAAAAAAATCCATGACATTTACCTAAAAGTCTTTGCACAATAAAAATACATTAACCCATTAAAGGTTTTAGTAACAACATACAGCATTACTAAACTAAAAGCCAAACATTTGTTAGGACCATAAATCTAACACTACTGAATTCACTAGTATTCCTGGAACCAATTACTTAGTACTCTATTGATTGCTGTCCAGCATGCCAGATCTCTGTCTGAAACAGCTGATTATAGAATCTTATGAAAACACTCAACCACGTCTTAGATATATGTAGTTGCTGGGCTTCTCACAATAAATTGAATATATGTTAAAAAGCATATCCTGTAGGCCATGAATTAAACTAGGAATTTGTGGTGGATCAAAACAAACCCATGGTTTTTGTTGGAATAACAATTCAAAAGTGTGGGTCTTGATGATAACTCAGTAGCATCATCCTTGCCTGAGAGGCTAATTTAGCACCAAGAGCCCTCCTGTATAGTCATTGGGTGTGATGCATGCATCTATCTTCTATCAAAGCAGTTTAATGACCTTCAATAATTCACTTGATTCTTCCTATATATGAGACAAAAGAAATTTGGATAAGTATGTGAAGATAATTTTTAAAATTGTATAAAAACATCTCCATTGTTAAGCCATTAGAAAATGTTATTTTATTGTGATCAACTCACATTATACTTGATGAGGAATTCTGGACCATAAAAAGCAGTGGCATGAGAGCAGAGAAACTGTAAAGTAAGGAAATTCAGTAAATCATACACATAGAAGTCTTGTAAAAATTTCCCTTAAAGTTAATAGATTTTCTGTGACCCACAACATTTTTTTTGTAAAACAAGGAAATGATGTCTATAGAGTATCTGCTGTATGCTTGGCATACTTATAATTCTGGAAGTTTAATTGCTCTCAACTTCTGAGATAGTTTTTTGTTTCATACCTGGTTTTGGAGAGATGACCTGCTTTAAGTGTGATTTCAGGGATAACAAGACTGTAACAAAACTGTCACACAAACTTTCCCTCCTGTTATTCCTACTGATTTTTCATAATCCAGAGTAGAGTTTCAGTTTTCTATTTTAAGACTTTAATCTCTGGAAAAATTTAAATCCTCTCAGGATTTAACAGGCATGAGTTTCTGATAATTCTCTAAGAATTCTCTACAGAAGGAAGATAGTGGGAAGGCCTTCCTTAAAAAGCTGAATAAGGGCAAGAGACTGACATATTTTAATGATGACTCTTTAGTCACTATCAGGCCACCCCTTCAGCTGGGGCCCTAGTTGGGGAGTCCTTAGATTCCTAAACAGACATGATGGGTCTAGACCTCGAATAAATCCCTCTTCCCAGTGTTACCTTTCATCTCTATCAGGAACAACACAATAGACCCCTTTGTGGGCCCCAATAGGACCTTGTTCTCAACTTGGATCAGCAGTGGTAGAGAATGTCCCATCCTCCCTTCAGAGGATGGACAACATACACTATGCTACACCTGAGGAAGATGGGTCTTGAAATTGGGGCAGTTTGGGATGTTCCTACTCATGACCACAGAATGTGAGCTCAGATCTACAGGGATGCAGAGGTCACATAGGCTCCAAAGCTGATTATGGGCCCCAGATCAGATCAAATTGATGTGATTTGCAGGCAACAATATTTATACCCCTTTCCCATGTTTGGGAGCTACTTTCTTCTTTGATCCAGCTTTCTCGTCCTTTTTCCAGCCATAACATCATCTCTCCAGACAATAACTTGGACCCAACTGCATATCAGATTTCAGGCTCAGGGGAAAAAAAAAAAAACTAGTATAGTCATGGGCCCTTTGGAATATAAGTAAATTAGGCCTACTAGCTATCTACAAAACGGAGACCCCCCCCCCCAACTCTTCATCTACTCTACTCCAGCCTTTAGGTTCATGATTAGTCAGCAATTTGTTTGGCTTTATATGTTACTCTCTTTTCAACCACCAGGTTCCAGATGCTAGCATGATGTCAACCAGACTTCCCTGGACAGAAAACCCCACCAATATGTCCTGGAGCCCTGATTCCCAAGAGCCCTACCCCACTAGGGAAAGAGAGAGATATGATGGGAGTATGGATGGACCTGTCAAAGCCCATGTTCAGCAGGGAAGCAATTACAAAAGCCAGACCTTCCACCTTATGCAACCCACAATGACCTTGGGTCCATACTCCCAGAGGGTTAAAGAATAGGAAAGCTATCAGGGGAGGGAATGGGATTCTGAGTTCTGGTAGTGGGAATTGTGTGGAATTGTACCCCTCTTATCCTATGGTGTTTGTCAGTGTTTCCTTTTTATCAAAAATAAATAAATAAATAAAAAATAACATCTTTTCATAGAAGAAAAGAGCATATGGTTAAAATGAGAAGTCAGTAAGAATTCTAAACCAGGGTTAAAGAATACAAAATATTGACTACTTATGATGAAAAATGGTAAATGGTATCAGTGGAGGAGAAGAGACATTCCCAAAACTCTAGGAACAATTACCTGCCTTATAAAGAAATCCCACTGCTTTCATGCTTTAATTATGGAAACTCCTAAATGTGGTTCTTAAATATCTATTTCTCAGTTTTTGTCCTATTACAAATTTTCATGTAATGAAGAGAAAAGCCAGAAGGGAGACAGAAGGTAGATAAAGACTATTAATCCATCAGGAAGAATAAGATGCCTTATAAAGGATATAACATTAGAAATAATTTGTCAGTGAATAGTTGCTTATTGATTATGTATAAGTGAGAAAGACAAAAGCAAAAGTAAATAAATTTCATATAAATAAAATTAAGATGAGAGCTCCAACTTATTTTGTGGACATGTGAAGCTATAGTCCCTGTGACAATAATCCTGCAAATCAACATTTCCTCAATATAGTGATAAAAAAAGGAAAAAGAATTGGGAGATCTGTTGTAAGACTGTTCTTGGTAGAGTCACTTTATGCATTGTGACCATAGATAGATCTAAAACAAATCAACATTGGAACAAAGATTTAAATAAAGTGAAAAAGGGAGGTGTGAAGGTATATAATATTTGGCATAAAAAGAATTTTCTAGGAGCACAGACTTTGAGTTAAGTTCATGATTGGTGATTCTTGTGTTTAAGATTTTTTTTTTAACATGGTGGAGGGAGAATGAGAGTGAGCGTACATGCACACATGCTATGTCCTGGTCAAACTGGGAGCTTCATGCATGAGACTCCCACCCTTTACCAACTGAGCCAGCCATCTCCGTGGCCACACATTTTTTTCTTTTTTATTTAAAAAATGATTGATTAACAAAACCATAGGATAGGAGGGGTACAACTCCACACAATTCCCACCACCCAATCTCCATATCCCAACCCCTCCCCTGATAGCTTTCCCATTCTCTATCCCTCTGGGAGCATGGACCCAGGGTCATTGTGGGTTGAGAAGGTGGAAGGTCTGGCTTCTGTAATTGCTTCCCCGCTGAACATGGGCATTGACTGGTCGGTCGATACTCATAGTATGCCTCTCTCTTTCCCTAGTAGGGTGGGTCTCTAGGGAAGTGGAGCTCCAGGACACATTGGTGGGGTCTTCAGTCCAGGGAAGCCTGGCCGGCATCCTGATGACATCTGGAACCTGGTGACTGAAAAGAGAGTTAACATACAAAGCCAAACAAATTGTTGAGCAATCATGGACCCAAAGCTTGGAATAGTGGAGAGGAAGTGTTAGGGGGGCACTCACTGCAAACTCTAGTGTACTTCTGCTTTCAGGTATATATTTTGCAGTAGTTTACTGATAAGTGTGAACATATGCTCTCTTTCACAGAAACTGGTGTATATCTAGGTTTTGGGACTTTGTTAGAAAGTGAACCACCTGAGACGGAATTAGAGTATACTATGAAAGGAAAGGTATCACCCGAGTAATAAAGCTCAAGGATTGTCATTCCACAAGTGAAATCTCAGGACTTCAGTCTAAAGTGAAGCATGTTGAGGTGGCAATCATTGCCTTGGTTAGGTTGTGATCAGCAGATGCAATATTATTTGATATGGATTGGGAGAGGCATACGGGAAAGTGGGCCCTATCCAAGGGTTCCAGAACTGGGGCAAGTAGAGGCTCTATAGTGGAGATGTGAGTTTCCTGCAGTCTTAGGGTTCCAAAAGACAATCGATAGTTAATGTTATCATCACATTATTTGGTAATTGGGATATCTTTGAAAAGTCCTTTTCTTAGGGTTTGCTGTAAAGTACCCAGTAACTTGTATATAGCTGTGCTATTGGTTGCTTCTGATCTACTTGGTCTAGGCTTTTGAGAGAGTCTGCATATCAATTACACAGCCTATATATTAAAAAGATTCAGTTTGTGTATTGAAAAACTTCGAGAAATACAATTAATTTTCCCCCTCTCATATTAATTAACTAGTGATTTATATGACTACATTTTACTAGGAGTGTACATAAACACCATTCCCACTACCAAAAGACTGTGACCCATCCCTCCCACCCACTCCCACCCCCACTGGCCCAGGAAGCTGCATGTCTACCCCTCACCACAGGGTTTATTCTTTGGTACCCTACTTACAATTTGGTCAGGTCCTGCTGACCAAATTTAGTTTCCCTTTCAGATCTTCTTCCTCAACTTCCGTTGATGAGTGGGATGATCCCATACTCATTTTTATCTTTCTGACTTAGCTCACTTAACATAATTCCTTCTAGCTCTGTCCAAGATGGGTCAGAGAAGGTGGGTTCATTGTTCTTGATAGCTGCATAGTATTCCATTGTGTATATATACCACAACTTTCTCAGCCACTCACCTGTTGTTGGGCACCTGGGTTGCTTCCAGATTTTAGCTATTATGAATTGTGCTGCTATGAACATAGGAGTACACACCTCGCTTTGGTTGGGTGTTATGGAGTCCTTGGGGTGTAACCCTAGGAGAGGAATTACTGGATCATATGGAAAGTCCATGTCTAGCCTTCTGAGAGTCTTCCAGACTGCTCTCCACAGAGGCTGGACCAATTTACATTCCCACCAGCAATGTAAAAGGGTTCCGCTGTCCCCACAACCTCTCCAGCATTTGTTGCTGCTGTCCTTTTTGATGTATTCCATTCTTACAGGAATGAGGTGGTATCTTAATATTGCCTTAATTTGCATTTCTCTGACAATCAGTGACCTAGAGCAGTTTTTCATATGTTTTTTAGCCTTGTGGATCTCCTCTGAGGTGAATGTTTTGTTAATATCCTCAGCCCATTTTAGGATGGGGTCATTTGCTTTTTTGGTGCTAAGTTTGCTGAGCTCTTTATATATTTTGGTGATTAGTTTCTTGTCTGATGCATGGCATGTGAAGATCTTCTCCCATTCTGTGAGGGGTCTATTTGTTTGTTTAATAGTTTCTTTGGATGTGCAGAAGCTTTTCAGTTTGATGTAGTCCCATTGTTTTTTTTCTGCTTTAGTCTTCCTTGCAGTTGGGTTTTTATTCATCAAAGCTGTCCTAGAGGTGTAGGTTGGAAACTGTTTTACCAATGTTTTCCTCTAAGTATTTGATTGTTTCTGGTCTGACATCTAGGTCTTTGATCCATTTGGAGTTGATTTTTGTTTCTGGTGAGATAAAGTGGTTCAATTTCATTCTTCTGCATGTTTCAACCCAGTTTTCCCAGCAACATTTATTGAAGAGAGCCTCCTTTTTCCATTTAAACCTTTGGGCCCCCTTATAAAAGATTATATGTCCATATGTGTGGGGATTTATTTCTGGGCTTTTAATTCTGTTCCACTGGTTTGTGTGCCTATTTTTGTTCCAGTACCATGCTGTTTTGATGATGATGGCTTTATAATATAGTTTGAGATCTGGGAGTGTGATGCCTCCATTTCTGTTTCTATTCCTCAAGATGGTTTTGGCAATTCTAGGTGTTTTCAGGTCCTAGATAAATGATTGTAGTGTTTGTTCTATTCTCTTTAAGAAGCTTGGTGGAACTTTGATGGGCATTGCATTAAGTTTGTATATGGCTCTGGGGAGAATATTCATTTTGATGATATTTATTCTTCCAGTCCATGAGAATGGGATATCTTTCCATTTCTTGGTATCAGTTTCAATTTCCTTGAGTAGTGACTCATATTTTTCAGTATATAAGTCTTTCACTTCTTGGTCAACTTTATACCTAGGTATTTGATTGATTTTGCTGAATTCTGGATGTCTTCTTCAGATTTAGTGTTTGCATAAAGAAATGCCACTGATTTTTGTACATTGATTTTGTAGTCTGACACCTTGCTATATTGCCTAATAACTTCCAGTAGTTTTCTGCTGGATTCTTTAGGTTTTTCTATGTTTACTATCATATTATCTGCAAATAGTGAGAGCTTGACTTCTTCCCTTCCAATCTGTATTCCTTTGATTTCTTTCTCTTGCCTGATTGCTATGGCAAGAACTTCCAATACTATGTTGAAGAGTAATGGTGACAGTGGATAGCCCTGTCTAGTCCCCACTCTGAGGGGGAATGCTTTTAGCTTCTGTTCATTGAGTATGATGTTGGCTGTAGGTTTGCTATATATAGACTCCACTATCTTGACTAATTTCCCATCTATTCCCATTTTTTGTAGAGTTTTGAGCATGAATGGGTGTTGGATTTTGTCAAAGGCTTTCTCTGCATCTATTGAGATAATTATGTGGTTTTGGCTTTGCTTTTATTGATGTGGTGAATGACTTTGATTGACTTACGGATGTTGAACCAGCCATGCATTCCTGGGATGAATCCCACTTGGTCGTGATGAACAATCTTTCTGATATGTTGCTGTATCCAGTTGGCCAAGATTTTGTTTAGTATTTTGGCATCTGTGTTCGTCAGAGATATTGGTCTGTAGTTTTCCTTTTTTGTTGTGTCCCTATCAGCTTTTGGTATCAGGGCTTCATAGAAGGTGGAAGGGAGTATTCCTGTTTCTTCAATCTTATGGAAAAGCTTAAGAAGTATGGGTACTAACTGTTTCCTTAAAATTTTGTAGAATTTATTTGTGAAGCCATTTGGTCCAGGGCTTTTGTTGTTGTTTTTAATCTACCCATTTTTTTATTTATGTGTTTCTTTTTTTATGCTCTGTTGTTCCTCAGTTGCTGTGTCTTGAGTACAAGCAACACTGTACTAAATACCTTTATGACAATTCCACTCATCAACCTCTGGAATTACAGTAGCAAGTGAAGCAAGTATTGAAGCAGTTTAATCACTACCAGTTAGCCAAACAATTTTTCCAGTCCATTAAAAAATAGTAACCTATTCCCAGTGAAGAAGAAAGATAAAAGAAAGAAGGGACAGCAAGAATAGACAGTTATGGAAATCTACTATCCACTGTATATTCTAGGGGTAACAAGAGGGGAAAGAGAAGTAGAGCAGAGATACACACATAGGGAGTCCACTCTGAGTCAGTTTTCTTCCCCAAAATAATTCACAAATTCAGAAGGCAAAGAAGAAGGAAGAAGTTTATGACAAGATAAAAAAAATGAAAACAAAGAAATAAGAAATAAGAGAGAGAAAAGTTAAGAAAAGAGCTGTAATTAAAGAGCAGTGAAAGGAAAGTTTTATTTGATTACTTTATTTTTAATTTAATTTAATTTAATTTTTTTAATTAGCTAAGAGGAGGAGGAAGGGGAGAGTCTGTAGAGGAGGTAGGAGTAACGACAGAAGTTCCTCCCACAATAGGTAAGATGCTCACTACCCTAGCAACAAAAGATACCCTAAGAGTTAATTCTGATCAACTGAAAGGGGGGGTGCTGGGAAATTGTGCCGATGCAGTCACATCTGCCATGTTGTCCCCTCAGGCTACTGCTAGTTCCCGCTAGAGTTGGGACATTCTTGGAGTGCCTGTTCAGCCATGTTGTGCCCTCAGGGCATTGTCTATATCCCCACAATATTTGGAATGCTTTGTTACTCCTCCCCCCTCCCATTCTCACTAGAGTTATTATCCTATCCTGGAGTGCTATGGTTACTCCTCTCCCTTCCCATTCTCACAAAAGCTACTCCTATAAAAGCATTTTGATGCATTGTTTGGAGCAGGAGAGTTTGAATCTGGAACTCAGCAGGCAGAAGCCAAGTTTCCAACCGGTTATTTTGAACAGGTAGCATCTGCGCAACACAAGCATGGGAAAGATTAACCCCAACTACAGTAGAGGCCTCAGTCCCTATTAACTCTCTTCACCAAAACACTGATGAAAACTTAGCAAATTTCATCTCAAGGGTGAGGCAAACCTTAGAGAGAAAGGTTTATAAATCTGAAATCCTCTCTTTCCTCCTGCGTTCTATTGTCTGGGATGGCATGATACCACAATTCCGTCAGGCATGCCTTAGTCTTAAACACCTACACCAAGATAATTGGATTTTAGCGATACAGGAACTTACATCAGACAATTATGGGGCACCTGCTACGACACAGGTTTATGCAGTTACCCCACCTAATCAAAACGTGGCCTGCTTTCAGTGCGGTCACCAAGGGCATTGGCGTAACCAATGTCCAGATAAGCCAGGACCACGCCTCCAGTTAGAGCTACCATGCCTCCAGTCAGGGCAATCCCGCCTCCAGTCAGGGCAACCCGGCCTGCAATCAGGACAACCCCACCTTCAGTCAGGGAGCCAGAAGCCACGTACAGTCTGTCCAAGATGTCGTAAAGGGTTTCACTGGAAGAGAGATAGTTGGTCCAAATTTCGTAAAGATGCCACACATGGTACAAATTCGGGGCCTGAGATTTTGTGGACCACCCCTGTTTTAGAACATGGTCACTCTACTATGACAGTAAAGATTGACAATATTCCTTTTAAATTTTTTATTGACACGGGGGCAGAAAAGACGATTTTAAGGCAAGAAGAGGTTCCCCAAAATTGGGAACTCCTCCCGGGACCTTGTATACATGGCATTGGAGGGGTGACCCAATCCTTTCTCACACGAGATTTGCTCATGTGGGAAGACACGGAAGGTTCTACTGGACACTTCCACCCATTGGTAGCTGATATTAGCACCAACATATTGGGCCCCTGCAGATGCCTATCCACAGATGCCTCTGCAGAGTGTAACACCCACTCCCACAAGACCAGATCTAATCACCACCCCCAATACTAAATGCCACTGTTTGTAGCCAAACACCCCGCTTAAGCTGGCTTTCTAATGAGCCTGTCTGGATGGAACATTGGCCTTTACCTAGGGATGAACTAAAAATTTTAAAAGAGCTAGTCAGAGAGCAGTTGTCCTTGGGACACATTCGTCATTGTCGAAGCCCATGGAATACTCCTGTCTTTGTGATTAAAAAGCACTCGGGAAAATGGCGCCTCCTTCAAGATCTCCATGTAGTAAATAAAACCATGCAGGTCTGGGGCTCCCCACAAAGGGGTTTGCCTCTTGCTTCTGCAATTCCCATGGGAATTCCAATCGTAGCTATTGATATACAAGATTGTTTTTTCTTTATTCCCTTGCATCCACAAGATTGTAAATGTTTTGCCTTCTCTGTTCCTTCTATTAATAACGCCAGCCATCCTGACAGATTTGAATGGGTGGTGCTGCCCCAAGGCATGGCCAATAGTCCTACAATTTGTCAAGAGGCTGTTAAATCTGCCCTTTTTCCATATATCCATAGGGGCCTTAATGTTTTTCATTACATGGATGACGTATTAATATGGGGAAAATCAGATACAGATCTCTATGCCTTACGTGATTTTCTCATTCCTGCATTAAAGAAAAGCTGCCTTAATGTGGCTCCTGAGAAGATACAGCTAATTCCTCCAATATCTTTCTTAGGTTCAGAGATTTCTTTAACGCAAATTCGTCCCTTAAAACCTAATGTCACCTTTCCTTCTAACCTTACTCTTGCTTCTTTACAAAGTTTTCTAGGAAATTTAAATTGCCTTAGGCAGTATCTATATCTGCCTACAAGTTGCCTCCAAACACTGTTTGACCTGTTGAAAGGGAACAAACAGCCCTCTTCAAAATGTAAGTTAACTTCCGAGGCCTCCTCGGCACTGGAAAGGGTTAACCAGGCCCTCCAGGACATGCACCTTGTTCGATTCTCCCCCTCCTCTCTGGTAAACCTTCTAATCTTCAACTCCACCCCCACAGTAGTAAGGGCATTGTGGCAAGACCATGGGGTTCTTGAGTGGCTTCATATGCCAGTAGGAGGAGCTCCAAGACTCCTCACTGAGATAGATGTTAGTATTCATGGTTCGCCAAGGGAGAAATAGGTCTGTGCAGGTCTTAGGGAAAGAACCGGATTTAATTATTCTGCCCTTTTCTCTCACAGATACAGAGTGGCTCATACGCCATCATTCCCACTTTTCCATAAGTTTCGTGGGGTTTCCAGGACAAATAGATAACCATTTTCCTTCTAATAAATTGATAGCTTCTTTACCTCTTTTGCCTCTACTAGCACCTAAAGTTTTCTCTCAAGATCCCATTCCTTCTGCTCCTACAGTCTTCACTGATGGTGGAAAAAAGGGAGCTGCTGCCCTCATATATACCCGGACAAACAACCCCCTAAACCTCTCTTTACTGAGCTTCCTGAAATTCCCCTCAGTACAAAGAACTTTATGCTGTTTTCCTTGCATTAAAAGCTGTACCAGAATCCTTCAACCTTTTTTCTGACAGTGTGTATATTGTTAACTTACTTCCATGGCTTGCTCATTCTTATGTGAAAATTGATGACAACCCACTTTCCCCTCTCTTGATTCAAATCACCTCTATGCTCTCTTCTCAAACCCAACCACTATATATTCAGCACCTTCATTCCCACAGCCCTCTTCCAGGTTCCCTGTCCGAAGGGAATGCTGCAGCTGACCACCTTGCCTCCACCGGAACTCTCCTAGTCTCTGTCTCTGATCCTGCTGATATCAATTCTCTAACCCATGTTAATCTTAAAGGCCTTCGAGCTCGATTTCCTGATGTTCCTTTACCACAGTTAAAACATATTCTAGCTACATGCTTTTCCTGTTCAAGTCTCATAAAAACACCTGCTATTCAGACTCTTGGTGTTAACCCCTGAGGCGTAAAAGCTAATGCTATTTGGCAAATTGATGTCACCGACATACCAAACTTTGGCAAACAAAAATATGTGTTTGTCTCAATTGATACCTTTTCTAAATTTATGTGGGCAACAGCTCAGACAGGAGAAAGCTCTAAAAAGCTTATAAGCCATGTGCTCTCCTATTTTGCTGTGATGGGCTTACCTCTTCAAGTTAAAACCGACAATAGACCTGTGTTTACCAGCAAACAATTTAAAGATTTTTGTTCCCTCTGGAACATTACTCATACTACAGGCATTCCCTATAATCCACAGGGACAAGGCATTATTGAGAGGGCCCATCAAACCCTTAAGGCTCAATTAAATAAAGATAAAGGAGTAATGTATCCCTCCAATATTCAGCTAGCAAAAGTCTTAACTACGTTAACTCTCTTTAATATTTACAATAACTCGGACTTACCTTCTATTATTCTTCACTGGCAAACACCATCTACTCTCCCATCTACTAAGGTCAAATGGAAAGGCCCACTTGATAACATTTGGAAAGGGCCTGACCCTCTATTGACCATGGGAAGAGGTTTTGCATGTATTTTCCCACATAATTACTTTAAACCTGTCTGGGTTCCTGCCCGCCATGTCTGACAATACCCTCATGATGGCACTGTTATCCCTGAAGAACAAGAAATACAAGAGGACTAGCCACAGGATACATCCAAGATCCATAATATGACATGGCAGAACCTACGAAAGTTGGCTCACAGAGCTCTCTCTCCTACCCCTTCCCTGAATGTCTTATGTTATGACTGGACAGTTGTTTTTTGTGAGTGAGTTTGTTGAATGACCAAAAATTTTTGTATGACCCATCTGCTTAGAGTACTCTAAATGTTAAAACCATTGTCACTAACATGCGTTAACTCTCTAAGTAACCTGAGTCTGTTTATAGTCCAAAGTCAATTATAGTAAACCTCTAATTTGTTACAAGTTTTTTTTTTTTTTTTCACAAGTAAGTGATTACAGCTATCAAGCTTTCATATGAGGAATCATCTGATCATATGGTAAGGTATTAAACTGTAAGAAGTTCCTCCATATCCAACCTATGTGAATTAACAACATACACATATTCTTGTACACTTAACTGGTGTATCTTGTCTTGCCACCATAGGCCTGCCTTTTTCAGTCAAAAATTTAAAGATGTTTCCCTTTATAACATCACCCATGCCACGGACATCCTTTACTACCCCCAAAGACAAATGGCTGTTCCCCTGGACATCACATCCACTGACTGCTTCCCTTAGAATTAAGATATGATCCCACCTCTTCATACCAATGGATACATTCCCCCTGCCTTACCTGTCTACCCTTAGTTGTGGGACCCTAGCTTGTTTTACTTCTTCTGCTCATAATAGGTCCTATAATTCTTTTTTTTCAACATTTTAATTTATTTATTAATGAGAAAGAGAGGAGGAAAGAGAAAGAACCAGATATCTTTCTGGTACATGTGCTGCCAGGGATCGAACTTGGGACCTCATGCTTGAGAGTCTAGCACCTTATCCACTGCAACACCTCCCAGACCACGGTCCTATAATTCTTAACAAGCTCATGGCCTTTTTGCGGCAACAGATTGATGCCATAAAGATGCAACCTATACAAACTCACTATCATAGGCTGGACATGGCAGAATATTGAGTTGCTGTGGAGGATTTTCCCCCCTCCATCAGAACTTCCACCATGTAGAGGGATGGCTAGCCAATGACGGTTAAGAGGAAACTAGCGCTATCCAGTCAACCAAAGACAGGGCATCTGGTACTACTGGGAAAAAATGACCAGGTGTTCCAATGACAGGTAAGACGAAAGGCTGATCCCCAACCTAAGACAGGCATAGTCCACCCTGCCACAAAACAAAGTCTGCCAAACATCAAAATATGATATAAGACAGGGGGACATGTGGGGAGCCACATGTGCCCTCAAGGTTGCTATTGGCATAGCCATACAGTTTATGTTAAAAGACAGTCCCTGGGAATCAGGCAGTGGTGCAGTGGGTTTAGCACAGGTGGCACTAAGTGCAAGAACTGGCTTGAGGATCCCAGATTGAGCCCCCAGCTCCTCACTTGCAGGGGAATCACTTCACGGGTGGTGAAGCAGGTCTACAGGTGTCTTTCTCTCCCCCTGACTTCCCCTCCTCTCTCCATTTCTCTCTGTTCTATCCAACAACCACAATATCAGCAATCTCAACAATATAATTACAACAATAAAACAACTAGGGCAACAAAAGGCAAGATACAAAAAAAAAAAAGGAAAGGATAAGATAGTTCCCGCTTCCCTACACCTTAGAGTCTTTGTTAAAAGATAAGTTCTTTTTCCCCGTGAATACATAATAATAAATGAATAGGAAAGATACATCCCCCAATACTCAGTTGGCTAAGGCAACAAACCTCTTTTTCTATAAAGCATTCAAATCAGATGCCCTGCTAACCACGAGAAGCAGATTGTTTGTGTTTCTTCCACAGGAATCCCGGAAAAAACCATCTGGACCCCTGCACACCCTGACACAACCCACTAGATGGCACAACTATAGTGGCACACCCCTCCAAAACCCTAGATGTCACCTGACGAGATCTGAAGAACCTGATTCACAGACTCCAAGGACAGAACTTTTCTACTGTCTGTCTGCCTTTCCTGCTTCTGCTTTGACCTGCCACATTTTGGCTGTTCCAGCTCATTCTTTACAGAAAAGCGGAATTCCAGAGGCTGACCTTCCTCATGCAGCATTTCATCCCCTGCCATTTCTCACCCTAGTTACCTACTTTGGACTGAGACTTCTATCGGACTTGCTGGTATACTTTGGACACTTTAAACAATTTTACAGCAACTTCCTTCCCTTTACATTGCTGGTTTTTCATAGACTGACCCTGAATAGTTCATAGACTTTACACACTGTCGCCCTGGGCATTAGATAAAAGGAAAGGAGGAGATGCTGGGAAATTGTGCTGATGCAGTCACATCTGCCATGTTGTCCCCTCAGGCTACTGCTAGTTCCCATGAGAGTTGGGACATTCTCAGAGTGCCTGTTCAGCCATGTTGTGCCCTCAGGGCATTGTCTATATCCCCGCGATATTTGGAGTGCTTTGGTTACTCCTCCCCCTTCCCATTCTCACGAGAGTTATCATCCTATCCTGGAGTGCTATGGTTACTCCTCCCCCTTCCCATTCTCCTGAAAGCTACTTCTGTAAAAGCCCTTCTTCCGCACCTCGCTCTCTTGCCAGCGCTCCACTTCGGTGTTCAGATACAGGAAAGGTTACTGCATGAGGCGGCTATTTTTGCTACCTCCATGTGGCCCAACCTGCCTCTCTAGCACCCAACTCTGAGGTGCCAGTGCAAATAAAGATTTGTGTTTCCTCTTCGCTCCGGACCCCCTCTCTCTCTTCTCTGCGGCCTGCACACACAACAACGGGGGGGGGGGAGATATATGCCTTTATATAATATTAATAATAAAATAGAGCAGGGTAAAAAAAAAAAACCCTGTCCAAGATTACCTCAAACCTCGTGATCAGAGGCAGCTGACTGTTAAGAGAAAAAAAAAATGTTTTAATTAAAAAAAAAACACCTCAGGACTAGACAAGGATAGCTGAAATTGACAGTTATGCAAATCTACTAACCACTGTATATTCTAGGGGTAGCTAAAGGAGGAAGGGAAGTTGAGCAGAAATACTTGCAGTGAGAGTCCACTCTGAGTCAAAATTCTTCCCCCAAATTATTCCTGTATGTGTATCAGTGAATTCAAAAAAGCACACTGTTTGGTGGTGTGGGGGATGGGGCCTGTGGCTTTGGAAGCTGTAGGATTAAGGAAGAAAGGATGACAAGAATGAGAAAAATAAAAAAAAGAAAGAGAGAGAGAAAAAAGAAAAAGATAAGAAAAAGAACAGTCATAAAAGAGTGGTGAAAGGAAAGTTATTTATTTATTTATTTTTAATTATTTAATTAGCTATGCGTGGTGAGGTGGTGTGGTTGGCTACTTAGAAAGAAAAAAGGCCAGAGGTTTAAGAAGGGTATAGACTTAGAATGAATGATACTTCCTGGTGGGACAGGAATCTTGGAAAAGAAAGAAGCTCAGCAGGGGAGCCTGCTAGGAGCTGGTCTCCAGGGACTGGTTATGGGGTGGGGGAAAGGGGAGGAGGTGTGCTTAATAATTTAAAAGAAAAAAAATTTCCCTTTTTTTCTATTCTATTTTTTAACCCAAATTAAGTTATAGTCACCTCCTTGGTGTCATTGCTAGGACCCTTTATTGACTGACCTACTAAAGGCAGAAAATCCTACCATTTCCAGAAGATGTGGTCAGAGCTCAAGCCACTAGCAGCTTCTCAGTCCACCATCTTCCAGGAACCTCCCCTACACATTCTTAGTATAATTTTTTTTTGCCTCCAGGGTTATTGCTAGGGCTCAGTGACTGCACCACGAAGCACTGCCCCTGGAGGCCATTTTCCCCCCTTTGTTGCCGTTGTTATTTTATCATTGTTGTGGTTATTATTGTTGTTGTTATTGATTCATTGTTGTTGGATTGGACAGGGAGGCATGGAGAGAGGAATGGAAGACAGAGAGGGGGAGAGAAAGATACCTGAAGACCTGCTTCACCGCCTGTGTAGCGACTCTCCTGCAGGTGGAGAACCCCGGGCTCCAACTGCCATCCTTATGGTCCTTGCACTTTGCAGATATGAGCTCAACTTACTGCACTACCACCCGACCCCCTATATTCTTAGTATCTTTAAGGAAAGAGAAGGAGACAGGTATAGATGAGTGACACAGAAAATGAGATTTGAAGTGACTGAGCTTCATAAAACAAGGTTTTAGTCATTCCTCCCTTGAAGATGTAAGAATTTTGGACTTTTAAGAGTGATGAGGAAGCACTAGTGGCTATTAAGATTAGTTTGCTAGGAGTACACTGTGGTTAAAAAAAAAAAAAAAAGAAAACAAGTTGATGCACTTGTTATGTCCACTCAAGTAAGCAAAGCTTTCTTGAATATTTTTTCACTTCTTTTACAAAATATGGATTCATGGTGCAGGCACTGAGCCCAGCAATAGCCCTGAAGGGAAAAAAATTTAAAAAACCAAAATGTTCTAATAATCATTACAAACATAGTCCGTAGGGTTTGATCACAGTCTTAGATATCCAGTCTGTCCTACTCAATTTTATGATTAACTCCTGTCTATGGACACTCTAGACACAAAAGATACTGTAATGAAGAAGACAAAGGAATTCTCAGAAGTTTAAATCTCAATAAAGATAATTTATTTGATACATGACAATTAGTGATACACTGATTTGCTTTAGCAATCTCTTCATATATATTCTTCATTGGGAAAAAAATCAAGACACAGGCTTTTCCAAAGCATTATGAATATCTTTGGGAAACTTTTACAAATATAAAATCAAAGATTGGGGTTGGGTAGTGGCACACTTGGTTGAGCACACATGTCACAATGCACAAGGACCAGGTTTGAGCCCCTGGTCCCCACCTGCAGGTGGAAAGCTTTGCAAGTGGTGAAGCAGTGTTGCAGGTGGCTCCCTGTCTCTTCCTCTCAAACTTCCGTTCCCTCCTAATTTCTCTCTGTTTCTATTCAATAAGTAAATATAGTTAAAAGTTTAAAAAATAAATAAAAGCAAAGATCAAGTTCAAATGTCCAAGATTATGCTTTCTGAGAAGTGTATAGTTAGGTGAAATGGGTAATTTCTTGTAGAAAGAGAAAATTCCTAATTCACTGACAAAACTCCTTAAATATATCTTTCAAACTAATCCCTCTAAATGAAAATTAAATAAATATGAGAAAATTATATTAATTTCTTTGAAAAATTCTTTAACAATTCTTAGAGAGATCAAAGATCTGTTTTTTTTTATATTTTTCTAAGATAGATAAGAAGGGAAACCTAACTTAAAGAGTGACTTAGATCTTAATATACTGCCATTTAAAGTGCCATATCCAGGATAAAATTTAAATCTTATCCTTCAATTCAAATCTTAATACATATAAGTTTTAAGAGTGCATAAATCTTTAATATTACTAGTATAATTGTTTTTCTAATCTTTAGTATAGTATAGACTGCAATTAAATGATTTTTAAATTCTTATTCTACCTCTTAAGTTAATTCTTGCAGTAGTTAGCTAGCTAGATCTTCCAAGGTTTTGGCTTGTTCAGCAAATCTGTCCATGGATCAAAGTCTTCACTCCTCTGAAAAAGGAAAGCTTTTACCTGGCTCAATGCCCTGTGTTTTTAAGGCATCAGCTATGTCACTCCTCTTTACTCTGAGGTTAAAACTGCTTTTGTGCAGTTTTTTTGTGAAGTTATTTTTTATTTAAGAAAGGAAAGATTAACAAAACCATAGGGTAGGAGGGCGACAACTCCACACAATTCCCACCACCCAATCTCCATATCCCATCCCCTCCCCTGATAGCTTTCCCATTCTCTATCCCTCTGGGAGCATGGACCCAGGGTCCTTGTGGGTTGCAGAAGGTGGAAGGTCTGGCTTCTGTAATTGCTTCCCTGATGAACATGGACGTTGACTGATTGGTCCATACTCCCAGTCTGCCTCTCTCTTTCCCTAGTAGGGTGGGTCTCTGGGGAAGCGGAGCTCCAGGATACATTGGTGGGGTCTTCAGTCCAGGGAAACCTGGCAGGCATCCTGATCACATCTGGAACCTGGTGGCTGCAGATTTTGATTTTTTTTTTTTTTGAAAGATGTTGCTTGATTCCATTGAAAATAATGAATTGTTGCATTAATCCTCAATTTCATAATCGATTTCAGATATCTTAGAGGAGGCTCCAAGAACTTACTGAAGAGGGGTGTTCTTTCATTTTCAACTACCACTTGGAACACATACAATGGTAGATGTATATAAAAATTTAGCCATTGTACTCATACTGGAATTCATTCTGCTGTGTGCTTAATGGTTTCTCACTCATGGGGATTGGGGCTATACTTACATCTAACACATTCTTGCTGATCATTTTCCCTTCCTTACTCTTCTCATTCAGTTGCAATTTTACTCCCTCAGCAAATTTCATGTGTCTAAATCTTTCTCAAGCCCTACTCCTAAAATGCAGACTTAAAAGTTGATACCTTTGTGAGGTGCAAACTCAGTGCTTATCTTCTACTATTCTCATGGTCCTCCCTTAGAGAATAAAAGATTAGTAATGATTTCTGTACCCTTGCAGTTAAAAAACTTTTTTTGGCAGGAAGAAAAACCACTGGGTCTTTTCTACTAGTAAGTCTTTTTTATTTCAAATGTTCTGTAGATTCTTGAATGACTAGCATATTTGTTATTTGAAGAAGGCTGGTAATGAGTCGTTTGTCACTGAATGCAGATTTACTACTTCAGCTATTTTTTTTTTCTTCTGCAATTGCATGTACTCATCCTAGAATAGGAAAGGCCATTGTTTAAAACAATATGATCATCAATGTATTGATCATTCCTACTTCTTGAAATGCTTGCCAAAAAATATTGACTTTGTACTGGGAAGGTCATATGTATTCTCATATCAGCTATTCTTTAACTTTGGAAGGTTATTGAAGAAAAATTCACTTACTTTTTTGTCCTGCTTAATTGCTAAATAATGTGCAAAGGGAATCTTACATGATGAATAAAATTCCAGTAAGTCAACTGAATTAGCATGCATATAGAAACTTTAACAATATTAACAAGAAATATTTTCTATAATTAGGAGAGTAGACTATTTTCTATATGGGTGCTTTCTTGCCAAAACAAATTTTATGCTATCTGGTTAAAACCACATTTTAATATAAAAATAATACAATTCGGTTCAAATCCTTGCCAGCAAAAACACTCTATAGAAAATATTATGGATATATGTATGCAGATTGAAGTAACCTTTGGCTTTCAGTAGACTTCAAATAAGAATCTTGAGAATGAAATTGTGATAGCTCCAAGTATAGTCTTAGGCAGCATGCTAATCTCTTGTATTAATAAATATGTGGTAATCTTCAGTACAGTTATTAGATTCAATGGCATCTTGTTAAATAATTGAAGAGAGGTGCAGTTCTTTAGGCCTGGTCTTCCAAAAAGTACTTGAGGTTCAGAATAACAATCAAAACTAGTTTCTGAGATGGCTCACTCACTTGAACAAAATAGCAATTTCTTCAGATCTTAAAGACAATATAATAAACATGAATACATATATGGTTTTTAGAAAACATTGCATAATCACATAAAACTCTTTTGGGGAATGGTAAATTTAAAACTATATAAATTATTTTGATACTTCAAAGGCATTTCAAGTTTAAAAATTTTTTTTTCTATTGTTTTGCTGCTTGGATTTTTCTAGCTTTTCTCAATCTGCATGAGTCTACCATTCCCCACCCCACCCCTGCCTTTTTAAACTTTAGAGGATTATTGAGTAATGGTTTACAGTATAGTCTTTTTTTTTTTTCACTACTCCCATCACCAAAGGTCTGTGTCCCCATCCCCACCCCCATAGATAACCATTATAGTTTTCCCAAAGTCTTAGATATAGGCTGACATTTTTTTCCACATTCATATGTTCAATTCTCTATATTCTGTATATGCATAAAACCATTCCTAGTTGTCATTCAGCTCTTGCTTTGTGAATCATAATCTTCTTTAATTCCATACACTTTATCCCAAAGGACACAATATCATCTCTTTATTGCTGAGTAATAATACTCCACTGAGCATATGTCCCATAACATTTTTTATCCAGGAAGAGGAGATAAGAGGAGAGGGGGTAGGTGAAATAGATCAGATATTATATCCTCTGCTCCCTTTCTTCTGGATCACCTATTTTCACATGTTGCTTCATCTATGAATATATATAGTTCCAGATGAGCAGTTTCTCTTGCTTGAACAGTACCTTCTAGACTTTTATATCACTTGCTCCTCCTACACTTCAGTTGGTAGTTGTTTTTGGTGTTGCTTGCTGAGTGCTCAGTTCTCTGAAAATACTGCCTTGCTTAAGTCCTCTTTACAATTCCGTTTAAACCTTTTTTTTGGTCAGGCTCCTGACTTATGCATAATTTTTTCTATGCAGAGTCCATCACCTTACCATTAAGAGATCTGTATAATTTTTTCTCAATTATCTTCTTATAAGAATAGACAAGTCCAGGTTAAGAGTAGAGGACTTATTTTTATCAGCAGTAAGTTCCAGAAGGAATCATTCCACCCCAATCATTACACCCAACCTCTTACTTAGCACCTCTATAGCCTTCTCACATTCTTACTCTTTCCAATACCTCAGCTGTCCCTTTACCTCAAGACCTTATGCTTATTGTTTTTTCTACAGGCCTCTGGAATATCTGACAAAAGGAATACTTGACTTATTTCTTCAGTACTTCAGAACAGTTCTTCAGTACTTCATCCCAAATCCATGTTTTCTATTTTAATATTTTTATTCATTATTGGATAAAGACAGAGGGAAATTGAGAAGGGAGAAACAGAAAAAGAGACAGAGACACCTGCATAGTGCAGAGACTTCAGCACTATGAAGCTTCCCCTGCAGCTGGGGACCAAGGGCTTGAAGATGGGTCCTTGCATATTGTCATGTGTGTGCTTAACCAGGTGTGCCACCACCTTGGACCTCCCCATCCCTGTTTTTGTCTTTTATGTTCATCACAATTAAAATTACAATTTCTGATTGTACTAATGCACCTTGCCTAATTGTGATCTTTGGACTTACTTTCAACTAGCAACTTGAATATATTCAAATTCCTGGGAGATAGTAGTATTTTAATGTATGAATAATGAGAAGAAAACACATAATAAGATCTGTAATAGAGCATACATTTTTTTTATTCTGTGGGGACATCATAAAGTTTAATACATCTAAAAGCTTACTTTGAAAGCCTTAAAGATTAGAGACCAAAAACAACAACAGCAAAAGAAAATACAACTTTAATTACACTTAGATTTTATCATAAAGCTTCTTGAAGGGTACATTTATTTGTAAATGAAGTAAACTATTGTTTAACCTTTTCAAGCAATTTTTAAAATGTCATTTCATCACTATATATATATATATATATATATATATATATATATATATATATGATAGAGAACAACAGCAACAAAAACCCTGCTAGCTCTAGCTTACTGCAAAAAAATGTCCTGAGGGTAATGACATACAGTGAAGAGGAAAGAATATAATCTAGAATCCTTATTTAGATTTAACAAGTTGAATGTCTTCTTTTCTAAATAATGAGAAGGCAGAAGCAGATAATTGGTGGTTCTTAAGGAGTCTGAGTCTACTTGATTTTTAAATTTTGCAATGCAAGAGAGTTATAATTTTCAATAGTTTACATTTAAGAAATTTCTGAAATATTTTTCTTAATGATTGCCTATATTTTCTGTGACTTACACTTTGCTCATTTCAACCTCTGTTCAGTAGGTCACTATTTTTGTGAAGTAAGTCTATCTAATGAAATCACTTATTCACTTATTGGGATGCATTGGATCGACCTTCCTGTGGTGCATCTCGTGAGTACCCATTCATTGGGGAAACTGACGATCCTTCCTAGCCGACTGAATCCACATGGATCCCAGTCACTTTCAAAGCCAGCAACAAGCAGCTCCTGACAGCTTTCAAGCTGTTGGTCCTGCTCTTCGAGTCCTCCAACTTAATGTTGAGGGGCTGTCCTTTGCCAAACGCATTCTTATTGGTCAATTGGCGATACAGCATCAGGCAGATGTTATCTGCCTACAAGAAACACATACAGCAGTCGATGAAGCTGCTCGATTCACCATCAGTGGATTCGATTTAATATGCTATCATCTCCATCCTAAACACGGCCGAGCCATCTACGCCAAATCATGTCTTGCAGACGTTTACCATATGGCCTCTTTGACCTTCTATGACTCCATTACTATTGCAACTATTCAGCTTGTCAACGTATATAAGCCTCCCAGTGCCTCATGGGATAATGAGGTCCTGCCTAGCCCGAATCACCCAGCTGTTTACGTTGGAGACTTTAATAGTCATCACCAAGACTGGGGATATTCCTCCACTCATGCTGATGGCTCTATCTTAGCCGACTGGGCTTCAGCGAATGATCTCTCCCTATTATATGATCCCAAACAGCCAGGCTCTTTTCACAGTGCTAGGTGGAATAAAGACTCGTCACCCGACCTGTGCTGGATTAGTACAGTCAACGGCCAAGCCTTTCCCGCTACGAGACAAGTTCTCAAGATCTTCCTGCATAGTCATCATCGCCCAGCTATCATCCACATTGGTCTCCAGCTCCCACTGATTCTGTGCTCGGAGGAACTAAGATGGAATTTTCAGAAAGCAAACTGGCGTCTGTTCAGTGATCTTACCAACAAATCTATTCCTGCAATTCCAATTAACTCTATCCCCTCTGAAGATTCCTACAGGAACTTCCTCCAAACCATCTTCAAAGCAGCTTCCCAAGCCATTCCTCGTGGGAGACGTGCTAACTATACGCCTTGTCTTGATGCTGAATGCGAGCAACTACTAAAGCAGTATGATGAGTCGGGAGACCCCAATGTGGCTGACCATCTCATTGCCTCCCTGGATGCAGCACACCAAGCCCACTGGCAACAACTCACGGAAAGTCTGAACTTCTCCCACTCAAGTAGGAAGGCCTGGAAGCTTCTTCACAGACTGGGTGCCAGTAGCCAACCCCCTCCCATCTCCCATCCTCCCGTATCTCCAAACTCAGTGGCCAGTCACCTAACTCAAGTTGGACAGGCTAAGATCGACCCAGTCTGGAAAAGAGAAATTTCCCATGAGTGGTCATCCCACTTCCGGTTATCTTGTCCATCTCCAAAACTCTCTCCCTTTACACTGTCTGAACTGGAAGATGCTTTGAAGAGGGTTAAACCGGGAACGGCTGCTGGCTATGATAACATCACCCCAGAACTCATTCTTAACCTGGGTCCCATGGCAAAGAAGTGGCTTGCTTCATTCCTGTCCCACATCTTGGAATCTGAATCTATGCCCAAAGTTTGGCGTCGTGCGAAGATTATAGCGGTTTTGAAACCAAAGAAAGACCCAACACTGGCCGCCAGCTATAGACCAATTTCTCTCCTCTCTGTGTGTTACAAACTCCTTGAGAGGCTGCTTCTGTCATGTATTTCTCATCTTACAGAGAAGTTCCTATCACCTGCCCAAGCTGGTTTCCGCCCAGGAAGATCTACCTGCGAACAAGCCCTGGCCCTCTCAACTTACATTGAAAATGGATTCCAGAAGAATTTAAAGACGGGTGCTGTCTTTGTTGATCTCACAGCAGCCTATGACACGGTCTGGCACCATGGTCTCCTAGTCAAGATCTCAAGATGCCTGCCTCCATGGGTGGCCAACACTATATCGTTTCTTCTCCAAAACAGAAGATTCCGAGTGCATCTGGGTGACAAGTCTAGCAGATGGAGACTTATCTCAAGTGGCCTCCCCCAGGGCTCTGTTCTGGCTCCTACACTATTTAATATTTACATCAATGACCTCCCAGAAACTTCTTCAAGGAAGTTCATCTACGCCGATGACATCTGCTGTGCAACTCAGGCATCAAAGTTCGACATTCTCGAGGAAACACTCACGAAAGACATGTCTCTGATATCTGATTACTGTAAAAAATGGCGACTAATCCCTTGCACTGCAAAAAAGGTATCATCTGTTTTCCATCTACACCATGCCTCGGCCTCATGTGAGCTTAATGTGCAGCTTGACGATACGAGAATCCAGCATGAAGCCCAGCCAGTCTATCTTGGCGTTACTCTCGATCGCACTCTGTCATTTTACGAACATCTCATAAAAACTGCAGCAAATGTGGGCATGAGGAATAACATCATTGCAAGACTGGCCAGCTCTTCATGGGGCGCGAGCGCTTCCACACTGCGATCATCCTCTCTGGCATTATGCTATTCCACTGCAGAATACTGTGCCCCAGTATGGTTCCGTAGCCCCCATGTCCACTTGGTTGATTCCAAATTATATTCCTCCATGAGGATAATTTCTGGAACCATCCATTCCACCCCGGTTCCATGGCTGCCAGTTCTTAGCAACATCGCCCCGCCAGATATTCATCGGGATGCGGCATCATCTAAGTTCATTTCCCATGTCTTCGCTCGACCAGACCTGCCAATATATGTGGATATCTTCGCCCACCCTGTCCAACACTTGATGTCTTGTCACCCAATCTGGTCCCCTATGCCTACACTGAACTTGTCTGTTCCAGACTCTTGGAAACAGAGTTGGCAGTCAGCTGAGGTAAAGAACAAACACCTCATCACAGACCCCTGCAAGCGTCAACCGGCTTTGACCTAGCACGTTATGATTGGGCCCTCCTCAATCGCTATCGAACAGGCCATGGCCTGTGCGCCGCTATGTTCCATCGCTGGGGAGCCAGAGATGACCCGAACTGCCCCTGCGGCTACAGACAGACTATGACCCACATAGTCAACGACTGCCACCTCTCCAGATTCAAAGGAGGTCTCGAAACTTTACATCAGGCTCAACCTGACGCTGTTGACTGGCTACGGAAGAAGGGCAAACGCTAGAAGAAGAACTTATTCACTCATTTATTTTGCTTTGTCTATCATTCAACCAGACTAGAACCTGCTTCAATTAGCAGTTACTCACACAATTTTTTGAACTTCATATCTTCAAAGATGTTCAAAAATCTCTTTGATTTTGCTCTTAATGTCTCACTTTTATCTTTTTAATCATCACTGGGTCTTTACTACTTTGGGTTGACTTTTTCAGACAGACAGGGAATCATAGACAGAAAAGTAGAGGTAGAAAGAAACTACAAGACTAGAGTTCCTGTCAGTTCAGTGAGGGTCAAGCTTGAACCTGGATCAAATATGGAAAAGGAGGCACCCTCCATAGTTAGCTTTTTAATGTGATTTGCTTTGTTTTGATCTCTGAGCCACTCGGAGTGCATTTTTCTTTTCATTGAATTTAGTTGAAATTTGACAAGATTTAACATATTTATCGTTCTCAAAAGCTTTAAGAAAGCTACGACAACTACAGGGTGTGGGGTGGGGTGGGGTGGGCATTCACCAGATACCGGGACCCTGAGATCTCTCATGTTTCAGGTTTGAGGGAGATTAACTTCAGACACTAGAGCTAATGATCTGAAGAGGTCTGGAAGAATTTACATATGGCACAAGTGTTTGACTCCGACCACAACTTTGATAGTGTATTTATTTACAAAATTATACATATCATCAAAAAGGAGTGAGGAAGATAAAAATCACATGGAAAGTTTTTTAAAAAATGACAATGGGGCTGGGAAGGAATTGCATAGTTATGTAAATATATTTCTTGCCTGAAACACCAAAGATCATCAGTTCTGTACCCAGGACCTCTATAAGCTAGAGCTGAGACTGATTTAATTTGTATTTAGTGGTACCTGAACATTAGCATTCAAAGGAACCTCCCCATATGTATTTTTAGGCAACAAAAGACTGGCCACTGCTTTAGTGGATCCAATTTTGTGAATTCATTGTTACATTTACTGGCAGAAAATTTATTAAATATGAAAGAATCCTTGATAACAAGATAAACCTATGTGCAAGATAACCCTATTACAGATGACTGGATATTTTTCCAGATATTGTGAATCTTTATGTGTCATATGGTTGCAGCCTGAAGTTATCATACAACAAGGAGGATTAGCTGGGAAAAAAGATAAATATATTTATCTCTACCAGAATGGGAGGAATTACACAATTGCTGAAGATTATCTTTGATTCTAAAGAATAGGTTGCAGTTTTAAACCAGCCTTCTAGCAGAGATGGCAAGATGAGACAAACTGCTTATCTGACATACCCATAATAACTTACCATAGCATACCATTCTCACCCTGTTGTTCATTTGTAGTGGCAAGCATGGTAAAGAAACAAAGAATGAGACTATCAGCGTTTAAATATCACAATGCCTCACTGTCTTTATCATCAATTTTGTTTCCACACATTTCTCTTGTTTTCCTCTTTCCTATTTTTTTAAATTATTTATTTATGTATTCCCTTTTGTTGCCCTTGCTGTTTTATTGTTGTAGTTATTGTTGTTGTCATTGTTGTTGGATACGAGAGAGAGAAATGGAGACAGGAGGGGAAGACAGAGAGGGGGAGAGAAAGATAGACACCTGCAGACCTGCTTCACAGCTTGTAAAGCAAATCCCCTGCAGGTGGGGAGCAAGGGGCTCAAACTGGGATCCTTAGGCTGGTCCTCACGCTTTGCACCACGTGCGCTTAACCCTCTGTGCTGCCCCCTCTTTCCTATTTTTTAGACTTCTTACTTTTTCATTTCAAGAAGCTTTTATGATACTAAGTGTTATTTATTTTTTATGATAGGTACATTACACTATGACAAATTCCTATGTAGTAGCAAATAACATTCTGAGACAACTAAAAGCTAAAATGCTCATATAAGGGGCACACCTAATTGAATGCACATGTTATGATGCCCAAGGACAAGGGTCCAAGCCCCTAGTTCCCACCTGGAGGTGAAGCAGTGCTGTAGGTATCTCTCTTTTCCCCCTATCTCATTTCCTCTCTGTTTATAAGCAATAAATGATAAATAAAATAAAATATTCAAAAAGTGAAGTTCTGAAAAGCAAAATGCTCACAAATGATGCTAATTTTTCTGAGATTTTTTTTAATTCCTTTGAATCATTTGCGATGAGGAAAAAAATATAATATTTAACAGAAATGGCACTGGTATCCAAAGAAGAAGTCCCTGAATTATGGACAGCAGCTACGAACTTCTCTGAAGTTCAGTGTCTTTAAAGAAAGAAGCACAAAATCCTTTGGGGGAACCCTAAAACATGTTGTAGGATATTTCATTCCTATGGGGAACTATCACAAGTACATCCAATAGAATTGGGTAGACATAAAAATATATCATTCCAATTATATCTATATGGCAGAGAGGTTTATTTGCTCTTCCTGAAAATATGAATGTGTAATTCTAGTATTTTTTTATTTATTTAAGAAAGGAGACATTAACAAAACCATAGAATAAGAGGGATACAATTCTGCACAATTCCCATAACCCGATCTCCACATCCCACCCCCTCCCCTGATAGCCTTCCCATTCTCTATCTATTTTTAACAATACATTAACACTTTATGAAAAGGTACTGACTTAATATGGATCCTAGGAGACAAAGGATCTCTATCTGTCATCATATCCCCTGTTTTAACCAGACACTGGGATTCAGCTACTAACATCACTTGGAAATAACAAACACAAATTGAATGATATAAATTATAGAAAATTAAATAAATATAAAGAAATGTAAACTTTTGAGAATAATGGCTAAATTTGTCTTGATTCCCACATTCATATGTCAGATAATTTAAATTTAATTAAAAGGGGTGGTTCTAGTACATTTAATTATACAGAGGAAAGAAAACTGGAATCTTCATAACTTTTAAGCTTGGCCTCCTGAGACAAAAACATTTCAGTAAATCAATTTTAGTGATTATTAGACAGTTAATTCCAAGTGGGTTAGTTAGTGTTCTTTTTAGATATATCAGGAAAATCTGACACAGAAAATAAACAAGGGTTACTCTGGTTGGGCTACATCAACATTATACTTATCATTAAGTATTAACTGTCGTTTGAGCACAGTGTTAATCACTGGAGTTGTGAACAGTAATGCAGAAGTAGACATAATGGATTAATTGTGAATATGGTATTGAAATTTTATTTGATTCCACACATTTCCTACAACCAGAGTTCCACATGCCATCCCCTCCCCTGGAAGCTTTCCTGTTCTTTATCTTTCTGGTAGTATGGACCCGGGATCATTATGGGAGGCAGAAAGTGGAAGGTCTGATTTCTGTAATTGCTTCTCTGCTAAACATGGGCCATACTATCAGACTGTTTTTATCTTTCCTTAGTGGGGCAGGGCTATGGAGAGGTGGGGTTCCAGGATACATTAGAGGTCATCTGCCTGGGAAAGGCAGGTTGGCATCATGTTAGTATCCGCAACTTGGTTTCTGAAGAAGCGTTAAGAGAGAAAGCAGAACAAATTGTTTAATAATCTGGAGCCTAAAGACAAGAATATAGCAGATGATATTTGGGATCTCCATTTTGGAAAAAGTTAGTAGGCATTTACTAGGGCTTTACTAATTTTTGCCTTAGCCTGATAGCTAATATGCAGGTGGGCCAAAGGTATTATTGGGAGAAATAGTTTTAGGGTTGGAAATAAAAAAAGCTAGTTCAGGGCAGAGAGTAGCTCCCAAATATGGGCAAATTATATAAATATCTTTAATTTAAACCCCATCAATTTGATCTGGGGCCTATAGTGCAGGAGCCTGTGTAACTTTTGCATCCCTGTAGGGCTGAGCTCACACTCTGTGGTCATAGCTAGGAATGTTCTAGGCTGCACCTATTGCCTGACTCATCTTCCTGAAGTGGCAGAGGATTTTGTTTCAGCTTCCCTTCTGACAATGGGGCAGTCCTTATCATTGTTGATCCACATTGAGGGCAAAGTCCTGTAGGGGCCCACAGAAGGGCCCATTATGTTGTTCCTGGTGGAGATGACCAGTGACAGTGGAGAGTGGAATCTGTTAGAAGTCTAGTCCCATTATGTCTATGTAGGAATCTCAGGATTCCCTGACTAGGGCCCAGCAGATGAGATTTGGTAGTAAGCCAAAGAGCCATCATTAAAGTATGCTGATCTCTTACCCTTATCCAGCTTTTGTAGTCCTTACTTTGTCTGACAAGCCTTTCCTTGGAGTGACTGAGGGAAGTGAAATAAGCAGTAAGTGAGGAGAGTAGCTAGGTCTAAGTAGAAACTATTTGATTAAGTACTTTATGTTTTCTTTTTTTAGGTCTTTCTACTTGCTGCACTTATTTGGTCACTGAAAAATGTTGTGTACTTTTGCTTTAAGTTATATATTTTCCCCTAATTTACGGATACATGGGTACATGTGCTCTGTTTCTTGGGCCCTGGTTCATATGTAGGTATTGGGGCTTTGCTAGGAAGTGCACTACTGGAAATTGAATTAAGGAGTCCTATGAGCTAGGAATGGTTTCACCAGAATGCTGGAAATGAAGGGTTGGCATCACTGGCATGTTTTGTGTGGACATAGTCTGAAGTGAAACATATCAAGGTGGTACTGGTTGCATTGATTAGGTTGGGATCAGCAGATGCAGTATCAATTGGTATGGGTCAAAAGAAGCCTGCTGAAAAATTAACTATGCCCCAGAGGTGCCAGAACTGGGATAAATATGGGCTTAGAACCCTCTCAAGGCTTGAAATGGACCTTCCATATGACCCAGTAATAACTTTACAAAGGATATATCCTATGGAGTCAATCACACCCATCCATAAAAATATGTGTACACTTAATGTTCATAATTTGTAATAATATCCAAAATTTGGAAGCAACTCAGGTGCCCAACAACAGATAAATGGCTGAGAAAGTTGTGGTTTATATACACCATGGAAAACTACTCATCTATGAAGAATAATGAATCCATCTTCTCTGACTCATCTCAGATGAAGCTAGAGGGAATTATGTTAAGTGAGCTAAGTCAGAAAGACAAAGATGAGTATGGGATGATCCCACTCATGAACAGAAGTTGAGAAAGAAGAATAGAAAAGGAAATGCAAAGGAGAATTTGAGTTTGGAGTATTGCACCAAAATAAAAAAATCTGGGAGGGGGTTAGATCTTCAGCTTTACTATAGGTGGGTAGGGGTAGGGACACAGACCTCTGGTGGCAGGAATGGTGTTTACATACACTCCTATTAATTTATATTCTTTTAAATCTATATAATAAATATGAGGGGAAAATAGAACATCTCAAACTTTTTGATGTATAGACTCTAGTTCCGAGTATATAATCCTTTAATGTAAGCACTTAAGGCTTCAAATTGGTAAACTTATTGAATTTTAATTGTAGACTTAAATTGTTAATACATTTCTAATAATGACTTTTTTTTTTGAAATATTGAATCACCAATAATCTTACACCAGGGAGACTAGAAGCTACTAGCTGTGTCACTATGTTAGATAGAGCTATATGTAAATAGCATTAAGCAACATAAATCACGGTCAGTTCATGTATGATACGGAAAGTTCTAACAATGGAATTTTCAAAGTCAATCAATTTTCTAAATAACTTGGTTATAATAATAACTATCTATTGACTTCTTGAACCCCAAGATAGCAAGAACCCTCCAGATTCTCTATAAGACCTCATAATTTTTAACAGCTTCTACATAGCTACTCATCTGTCTTTGGGCATCTGAGTCATATATTTTAAGCATATATAGTCTTGGGGAAGTATTTTTATTTTGACATACATGTGACTTGGAGAAAAGGAGAACTCATACTTTTTATGAATCATGTTAGGAATCTGAAGACCAGCTTATCGACAGTTGGATGTCTTTTTCACTTGAACAACTGGGAAAATAAATATTTTGCAACCATAACTGAACAACCTTAGAAAAAGAAACATAAACTTAAGGATAATAATCAGATGTTTGGTGAGTGTTTTCTTGGTACAAGGTGATTTCCTAAGCAATTTTTACAAATTAACTCTTTTAACCCTTATGAAAATCCTATGGACAAGCATTATTATCACTGTTTTATGAAAAAACAAAATCAGAGAGGGTAAAACAAATAGAAATAGGGTACAGGATTTATAAATAGCATACCTAGCATGTGTGCCCAGATTCCATTTTAAAACTACCATATTAGAGTACAAGGACACAATTGTTCTTTATATTCCAGTATTTCATGCCACTGGATAGGTAAGATTCTACCACAAATGTCAGTTCTCATTTTGCACATTTTAAATTATTAAAAATATCAATGGAAACATTATAAAGCTAGACTTATGTCAAAAATAACAAGAGATCTTCATCAATCACCAAAAGGCACATTTATAAATAGTTTTGGAAACTTCTAGATGGAGGAGAAAGGGTGTTTATAGGCAAAGGAGAAGTTAAGGACACACAGCCTATCTGAATCCTCTTGCATGCAAATATTAGATTGGCTCATACTGAAAGGGTCAATTAGACTACAATCTTAACAAATTAATGATTCACATTTCCTGAGGAAAGAAATTTTATGTATATTTATTGAGAAGTGATTTATTATTGATTTCTCTGAGGCACCAGACTCCTCTGACTACAAAGGGGATAGATACAATTCAATAAGCAACACTGAATAAATGGGGCCTGTGCTATATATACACAATTGAGTTATTTGTTTACTATAGCAGAGTGACATTTCTTTCAGGTTGTGATCAGGTCCATGAAGTCTGAGTAGAGTCTCTCATGCTTGGCCATCACGAAACACCACCTTTTATTGCCTATACAGTGTTGCTAGAAGTTAAGTTCCTGGTCTACACATTTCCAATAAAACCAGTCAGTCTTAAAAACAGTTGATATTAGAATTGCTGTAGCCTGTTTAGATTAACATCATCTAAGACCTTCCAGAGAAGAGATGATGTAGTTTCCATCCTCCCATTAGTTTTAAAAGCCAATAGTTTAATGGTTCCTTTAATATACGGTTATTAAGCCTTTCTTTATAACATATCTTATAACTCTTTGGTTCTCAAAATCAAAATGTAACTATTTTATCATGTGGGCACTGATCATCTAAAAATCAATATAACTAGATGGTTTTATTATAAAGGGAAATAAAATAAATTTAAATGAAATAATATGTGTTGTATATAAAAACAATTAGTCATAACTAAATATGAAGACAAAATGGCAAGATAGAATAGAATTCCAAGAGTTTTTGCCTGCAAAATGACACTGGTGTGTGAGATTGGCTATACTTGTGAGTCAGATATCACAAGTAACATTGCTGTCAGGGGGATCATTTTCCAAAATTGTAAACAACTTTAGTTAAAGTCCAGACTAAAAAAAAAAAAAGTAGTATCTTTGCCCAGTTTGTTTAGAACTGACATTCTTTGAAAAAAAAATCTACTTAGGAAAAACCATATGAAAATATAACTGTGCATTCATTATAGAGTACAATTAAATTCTAGACTTAATTCTAAGTGTTTTTAATGAGTTACTTAATAGTGGCTTGCAAAACTTAAGACTACAGAATTATATTCCATATCATATCTAACGCCACTGAATTTTTAATGTATGTAAATGACTGAAGGACTTTTGAAACATGAGGCAATTCTTGATAGATGCATTGTTCTGCACACTGTAAATATGTGCCATATTTGGCTCTAATTAGAAACAAGTGGTACCCACTGAGATATTCTTAAGGTGACAACCCACAATATCCTACACTTTCCCTAAATTCTCTTTATTAGGTTGCATTATCACCTAAAGAAACACTGGCTTATCTCAAACTTGCTTCAATATAACTTGTCTTTTTTCATACACACACACACACACACACACACACATATACACACACACAAAACAAAGACTGAAGTCTATAGGTATACCACGTGAGAGTTGTCATCAACTTCTTTAACCTTATGAATGCCAGAAAGACATAAACAAAAATCTCTCCATAAAACAGAAGATGCTTTAAGAAATGAATCATCCATAGCAACAGTGAAAGTCAGTTCTTAAAAAGAACATGTTCTTCAGTTAATGTAAATTTTAGAAGGGGAAAAGCAACAGAAACAATTGTAGTTATTTTGCAGTTAAGAAATCTGTAGATTTTATTCAAAACACAAATGCAAATGGTTGGTGGCTCTTCCACAGGATTTTACAGATTATACTTTATTTAGCATGAGTATAGTAACAAAAAACAAACTCATGTATTTTCAAAATGATACACACATAGATTTCCTTTTTATTGTGGCGGTTAGTGGTTTACAGTGTTGACATTGAAACATGTGTCGAGTAGCCTTTTCCTTTCTCATTTTCTGTTTGTTTATTATTTTTTTTTGAGAGGGTGAGAGACAGAGAGAGTGGGAGACAGAGACAAAGGTAAGACATTTGCAGTACTGCATCTCTGTTCCAGAAAACTCCTGCACCCTACAGATGAAGACCTGGGACTCCAATTTGGATCCTTACCTGTGCACTGGACTGAGGGAGTCATCACTTGGCCCCTTGAGATTCACTTTTTTTTAAAAAAGTTTATTTATAAAAAGGAAACATTGACAAAACCATAGGATAAAAGGGGTACAACTTCGCACAGTTCCCACCACCACACCTCTGTATCTCATCGCCTACCCTGATAACTTTCCTATTCTTTAACCCTCTGAGAGTATGGACCCAAGATCATAGTGGGATGCAGAAGGTTGAAGGTCTGGCTTCTATAATTACTTCCCTGATGAACATGGGGATTGAAAGGTTGATCTATACTCCAAGCCTATCTCTCTCATTCCTTAGTGGAAAAGAGCTCTGGGGAAGTGGAGCTCCAAGTCACACTGGTGGGGTTGTCTGTCCAGGGAAGTCTGGTCATATCCTGCTAGCATCTGGGAACCTGGTGGCTGAAAAGAGAGTTAACATACAAAGCCAAACAAATTGTTGAACAATCATGGACCTAAAGGTGGGAAGAGTTCAGATGAAGTGTTGCGGGGTCCTCCATTTTGTTGATAGCTAGCAGATATATTTTAGTTATATTTCAAAGGGCCTGTAGCTATACTAGTGGTTTTTTTTTTTTTTGCCTGCACCTGAAATCTGATATGCAGGTGTATCCAAGTTTTGCCTGGGGAGATAATGGCATGGCTGGGAAAAGGACCAGAAAGCTGAATCAGGGAAGAGAGTAGCTCCCTAATATGGGAAAGGGGTATTATTGACTGTAAACCTCATCGATTTGATGTGATCTGGGGCCCGTAATTAGCTTAGGAGCCAGTGTGACCTCTGTATCCCTCTAGATCTGAGCTCACATTCTGTGGCCATGAGTAGGAACATTCCATGCTGCCCCAGTATCAACCCACCTTCCTCAGGTGTAGCATAGAGTATGTTGTCCATCCTCCCTAAGGAGGATGGAAAATTCCCTACCATTGTTCATCCAAGTTGAGGGCAAGGCCCTATGGGGGCCCACAAAGGGGTCTATTTTGTTCCTGTGATTCACCCTTTTTAAAAAGGCTACCTCACCTTGATATAAGGACCAGATGAGGTTCTCTCAGTAAAACAACATCCAAGTACCTGGGTTTGAACCTCTACTTCTCACCTGTAAGGGGATGACTCCATGAGCAGTACAGAAAAAAATGAGGGTGCCTTTATCTCTCCCTTTTGATCTCTCTCCTTTCTAAACTTCTCTCTGTCCTGTCAAATAAAATGGTCACCAGGTTCAAGTGGATCAAGGACTTGGATGTTAGACCAGAAACTATCAGATACTTAGAGGAAAACATTGGCAGAACTCTTTTCGGCATACATTTTAAAGACATCTTCAATGAAACGAATCCAATTACAAAGAAGACTAAGGCAAGTATAAATCTATGGGACTACATCAAATTAAAACGCTTCTTTACAGCGAAAGAAACCACTACCCAAACCAAGATACCCCTCACAGAATGGGAGAAAATCTTTACATGCCATACATCAGGTAAGAGTTTAATAACCAACATATATAAAGAGCTTGCCAAACTCAACAACAAGACAACAAATAATCCTATCCAAAAATGGAAGGAGGACTTGGACAGAATATTCACCACAGAAGAGATCCAAAAGGCCCAGGAACACATGAAAAAATGCTCCAAGTCTCTGATTGTCAGAGAAATGCAAATAAAGACAACAATGAGATACCACTTCACTCCTGTGAGAATGTCATACATCAGAAAAGGTAACAGCAGCAAATGCTGGAGAGGGTGTGGGGTCAAAGGAACCCTCCTACACTGCTGGTGGGAATGTCAATTGGTCCAACTTCTGTGGAGAACAGTCTGGAGAACTCTCAGAAGGCTAGAAATGGACCTACCCGGGAGCGTGGTAGTGGCACAGCAGGTTAAGTGCACGTGGTGCAAAGAGTGAGGAACTGGCCTGAGGAACCCAGTTCGAGCCCCCGGGCTCCCCACCTGCAGGAGAGTCGCTTCACAGGTGGTGAAACAGGTCTGCAGGTGTCTGTCTTTCTCTCCCCCTCTCTGTCTTCCCTTCCTCTCTCCATTTCTCTCTGTCCTATCCAACAATGACGACAACAACAATAATAACTACAACAATAAAACAACAAGGGCAATAAAAGGGAATAAATAAATAAAATGTTAAAAAAAAAAAAAAAGAAATGGACCTACCCTATGACCCTGCAATTCCTCTCCTGGGGATATATCCTAAGGAACCCAACACATCCATCCAAAAATATCTGTGTACACATATGTTCTTGGCAGCACAATTTGTAATAGCCAAAACCTGGAAGCAACCCAGGTATCCAACAACAGATGAGTGGCTGAGCAAGTTGTGGTCTATATACACAATGGAATACTACTCAGCTGTAAAAAAAATGGTGACTTCGCCATTTTCAGCCAATCTTGGATGGACCTTGAAAAATTCATGTTAAGTGAAATAAGTCAGAAACGGATGAATATGGGATGATCTCACTCTCAGGCAGAAGTTGAAAAACAAGATCAGAAAAGAAAACATAAGTAGAACCTTAAATGGAATTGGCATATAGCACCAAAGTAAAAGACTTTGGGGTGGGTGGATGGGGAGAATACAGATCCATGAAAGATGATAGAGGACCTAGTGGGGGTTGTATTGTTATATGGGAAACTGGGGAATGTTATGCATGTACAAACTATTGTATTTACTGTTTAATGTAAAACATTAATTCTCCAATAAAGAAATTAAAATAAATAAATAAATAAAATGGTCAACAGGAGCAGTAGATTCCTAGTGTGAGTACTGTGCCCTGAGAATTGCCTTGGTGGCAATAAAATAAATACATACATAAATAAATCAAATCTAAACCATATTGAATCAATAAAGATGAATGTCCGTAAAAATATCCTTATCAGGGGTGGTTTCGTGGGTGGTGGCTTACCTGGTTAAGCATACATGTTGAGCCCTGGGGTCCCACCTGCAGGGGGAAAGCTTTGCAATTGGTGAAGCAGGACTACAGTTGTCTTTCTGTCTCTTTCCCTCTTTATCTCCCCCTTTCTCTCAACTTTCTGGCTGTCTCTATCCAATAAATTAATTAAAAAATATATATATACCCTTATTGGGAGTCAGGTGGTAGCACAGGGGGTTAAACCCAGGTGGTGCAAAGTGCAAGACCTGCGTAAAGATCCTGGCTCGAGCCCGGCTCACAGGCGGTGAAGCAGGTCTGTAGGTGACTCTCTCACCCCCTCTGTCTTCCCCTCCTTTCTCTATTTCTCTCCGTCCTATCCAACAATGATGACATCAATAACAACAATAACTACAACAAAAAAACAAGGGCAATAAAAGGGAATAAATAAATAAATATATTTTTTAAATATCCTCATCATTGAGATCAAGTGACATAAAATGTAAATAGTTTACCAATTCATTTAATTGGCAATCACAATCTATTTTACATGCTATTATTTTAATATATCACTTACCTCTTAAAATAAACTTCCACATATTAAGAAGTTGACTTCTTAAAAACACATTTCCTGAAGATTTTTTTTTTAAATTTTTATGATGCCCAGCGTTGTTGTTAAAATTCATAAGCTCTTGCCGGCAGGTTGGCTTCACGGGTGGGTAACAGAGACGCGGAGACAACGGCTGGGCAGGGAAGCTGTATTTCTTTATTCAGGAACAACGATTCATAAACTAAGACAAACTAATCACCAAACAGAACTCTGCTGTCTCTTTGCGGTGGCACAAGCACTCCCTCTTACTCTGTAACTCGGGAACTCTCCAACTCTGGAACTCTCGTACTGGGGAACCCTCTGAAACTCTTCCACTGTGGAACTCTCTCTTACTCTGTAACTCTGAAACTCTTGAACTCAGGAACTCCGGAACTCTCGGACTCAGGAACCCTCTCTCACTCTGTCACTCTGGAACTCTCGCACTGGGGAACCCTCTCAAAACTCTGGCACTCTCGAACTCAGGAACCCTCTCCCGGGGTCCCTTGGGGCGGGGCCAAGCGGGGCCGCGAAATTAACTGGACTGATCCAATTCTCTTGGCGGGGGAGGGCTAGAACAAACCAATGTAAAGCATATGACAATTCCCCCTTTTCTTTTTAACTAAATGACTATAGTATCAAGGGTGTGGGGTGAACAGAAACATATATAACAAAAACCAGCATGTTGCCAAGGGAAGGCCTGAGGGGGCCATATCTGCCTTTGTGGGCTAAACTTTATCAGTTTAAAAAAAACATTTCTTGCCTCTGGGGGGCTACTTGCCTCGACGGGCATTTGCATGGGGGCGGGGAATGGCCTAGAGTCCCACAGGCAGCTGGCTGCAACTTACTTACTATAAAACAAAACTTGTTATTAGCATATCTACTGCACGATCCAGCATTTCTAATAGAGAAGGAATTTGAGACTTTTACATATCAACAACGTCTTTTAACCTTTTGTTACACCCATTCAAGATGGAGACACACCCTAGGTGTGGGCCGGAGAGGAAACCTCAGGCATGAGAATAATTAGCATAGCCATTGTGCGATCTACCATTTCTAATAGAGAAGGTAGTGGAGAGTTTTACATATCAACAAGTCTATTTAACCTTTTGTTTAGACTAACTTAGTTAAAATATATTGATTGTTAACTAATTTTTACCTTAGACTTTAAATGTAAGTTAATTTTATCTTTATGAGAATTATATTGAAAACCTTTTTCATTTAACTTTGACTAGTAAGAATTTAGCCTTAAAGCTACTGTTTACCAAACTTTAAACATACACATAAACATGGTCATTAATACACAAGGAGAGAAAACCTTTGTTACGAAGACATGTCATTTTAAACACGAATTTAAGTCTGTACTGTCTTAGTTGTTGGGGGGGCGGTTCACCATCCGGAGGTGGCTTCCCGCGCAGCTTCACTTCTAGGAATTGCAGGTTGCGATCTCTGCACAAATCTCTGCGTACTCCAGCTTGTCTGCCTTCAGACCGGACCGGCGGCTGGAGATCTCGTGTGCCCAGTTTTGGCAGGGAGACCGGGTGTCCGGGAGGCCCGGGATGGTTCCAGAACTCATAGAAAGAGGGCAGGCAGGCCATCTTTGTAGAAGGCGTGGGCCTAGGTGCCCAGGGGTGGCGGCCATGATAGGCCGCCGCGGCCCTGCCCCATGGCCCTGCCATGTCTGCTGCCCTGTTCGCACTGGCCGAGCAGCGTGGAGGGATCACGCGTCCAGTGTCCTGCACCACGCGGTGGAGAGCCAGCTCCTGTGGGCTGGCCTCGAGCTCTTGCGTGTTGGCTTCAGGCTCCAGGGGCTCTTGTGTGCTGGCTTCAGCCTCCTGCGGGCTGCGGGGCTGCGGGGCTGCAGGTGTGGTGCGCGGGGTTGTCTGGGCGCAGCCGGCTGGCTGGCTGTTTAACCAGGTGGAAACGGCAGCTCCGCACCTCGCCTCCCTCCCGCTGGCTCTTCCCGCTGGCTGTTCTGAGTTCGCCTGAGCGAGTGGAAACCACAGAGTGGTCCAGAGATAAATGTTCCAGAAACAGCAAAACAGTCTCGTGAAGAAAGAGCAGTGGCCTTTGGAGATCTCTTCACAAGCAGAAGAGAAGGCCATAGTGCATAGGTAGCCAAATTGTCTTTACTTATCTGAGAGATGCGCAGGTCAGCCCCACGTTGGGTGCCATTTGTTGTTAAAATTCGTAAGCTCTTGCCGGCAAGTTGGCTTCACGGGTGGGTAACAGAGACGCGGAGACAACGGCTGGGCAGGGAAGCTGTATTTCTTTATTCAGGAACAACGATTCATAAACTAAGACAAACTAATCACCAAACAGAACTCTGCTGTCTCTTTGCGGCGGCACAAGCACTCCCTCTTACTCTGTAACTCGGGAACTCTCCAACTCTGGAACTCTGGAACTCTCGTACTGGGGAACCCTCTGAAACTCTTCCACTGTGGAACTCTCTCTTACTCTGTAACTCTGAAACTCTCGAACTGAGGAACTCCGGAACTCTCGGACTCAGGAACCCTCTCTCACTCTGTCACTCTGGAACTCTCGTACTGGGGAACCCTCTCAAAACTCTGGCACTCTTGAACTCAGGAACCCTCTCCCGGGGTCCCTTGGGGCGGGGCCAAGCGGGCCTGCGAAATTAACTGGACTGATCCAATTCTCTTGGCGGGGAAGGGCTAGAACAAACCATTGTAAAGCATACGACACAGCGTCCTACATTTCTCTGGTCAATTGCTGGAAAATTGTGCAGATGCATTCACATCTGCCATGTTTTCCCCTCAGGCTACTAGTTCCCGTGAGAGTTGGGACATTCTGGGAGTGCCTGTTCCGCCATGTTATGCCCTCAGGACATTGTCTATATCCCCGCGATATTTGGAGTGCTTTGGTTACTCCTCCCCCCTCCCATTCTCACGAGAGTTATCATCCTATCCTGGAGTGCTATGGTTACTCCTCCCCCTTCCCATTCTCGTGAAAGCTGTTCCTATAAAAGCCCTTCTTCTTCCGCACCTCACTCTCTTGCCAGCGCTCCACTTCATTGCTCAGACGCAGGAAAGGTTACTGTGTGAGGCGGCCATTTTCGCTACCTCCACGTGGCCCAACCTGCTTCTCTAGCACCCAACTCTGAGGTGCCAGCGCAAATAAAGATTTGTGTTTCCTCTTCGCTCCAGACCCCCTCTCTCTTCTCTGTGGCCTGTGCACAACAATATCTGGCTCAACAACAGTCAATCCTCATTTTCTTTTCTCTTTTATTTTTTTATCTATAAAATTGAAATATTAACAAGACTATAGGGTGAGAGGGGCACATCTCCACACAATGCCCAGAACTCCATATCCAGTCCCCTCCCTTGATAGCTTCCCTACTCTTTACTCCTCTGGGAGTACGGATCCAAGAGCATTGTAGGGTGCAGAAGGTGGGAGATCTGCCTTCTGTAATTGCTTTCCTGCTGAACATGGGCATTGACATAAATCTAGCTTTATAATGTATCCATTGAGATTTTTAATAATTTAAAATGTACAAAATGAAAACTGACATTTGTGGTAGAATCTTACCTATCCAGTGGCATGAAATACTGGAATATAAAGAACAATTGTGTCCTTGTACTCTAATATGGTAGTTTTAAAATGGAATCTAGGCACACATGCTAGGTATGTCATTTATAAATTCTGTACCCTATGTCTATTTGTTTTACCCTCTCTGATTTTGTTTTTTCATAAAACAGTGATAATAATGCTTGTCTATGGGACTTTCATAAGGGTTAAAAGAGTTAATTTGTGAAAATTTATTGGGAAATCACCTTGTACAGAGAAAACACTCAACAAGTATCTGATTATTATCCTTAAGTTTGTGCTTCTTTTTCTAAGGTTGTTCAGTTATGGTTGCAAAATATTTTATTTTCCCAGTCGTTCAAGTGAAAAAGACATCCAACTGTTGATAAGCTGGTCTTCAGATTCCTAACATGATTCATAAAAAGTATGAGTACTGGGATAGTCTGAGGGTGCTTCTTCTGGAGCAAGTGCTCTCTGGGTTGGAAAGAACTTGACTGGAGCCAACCTAGGCTGCTGCATGGGAGAGGGATAAGGAACTCCTGCAGAGCTAGCATCACAGGAGAGAGACTCTGGGACTCTCATCGCTGGAAGGCAATCCCATCTGTGTTTAATCAGAAGAGCATCTGTATTTATACTCGCCAAGGAAATAGTAGGGTGGAAAACAGGATGTAAAGGAGAGAAGGTGGAGCGAAAAGAGAGTGCAAACTAGTGGTGGAAAACAGGGTGCGACCAGGAGAGGGGGTGGAGCAAAAAGAGAGTGCTAACCAGTGAGATTAAACCAGTGCCCTGCAGGTAGGTCTGTTCTCAGGTAAAACAGTGATTATGTAAATAGACCACAATGTCAAGCAGGGGGGAGCTGGTGTACTGCCTAACATGTGAGTAGTTAGTTGAATAGAGCTTTCAATTTTTTATTTACATAACCATTCAGTTTCTGAAGGCTGCATTTCTTTTTTAATTAAAAAAAATTTATAAAATGAAAATACTGACAAGACCATAGGATAAGAGGGGTACAACTCCATGCAATTTACATGACCAAAACTCTGTTTCCCCTCCACTCCCCAGATAGCTTCCCCATTCTATATCCCTCTGGGAGTATGGACCCAGGATCATTAAAGGGTGCAGAAGGTTGAAGGTCTGGTCTGGCTTTTATAATTGTTTCCCCGCTGAACATGGACGTTGGCAGGTTGATCCAAACTCCCAGCCTGTCTTTCTCTTTCCCTAGTGGGGCAGGGATCTGGGGATGTGGGGTTCGAAGACACATGCTGGGCTTACTCTACCCAAGGATGTCAGGTTGGCATTATGATATCATCTGGAAACTGGTGGCAGAGTAATGAAGCTGAAGAATTGACATTCCACACCTGAAGTCTCTGGGCAGTCTGAAATGAAGCATGCTGATGTGATACTGGTTGCATCGATTAGGCTGAGATCAGCAGATGCAGTATCATTTTGTATGACTTGAGAGAATTATGCAGGAAAGTGAACCCCACTCTAGAGGTTCCAGAACTGGAAGATGTATGGTCTTTAGAGACAATGGGGATGTTTCCTACTGTCTTAGGGCTTGAGAAGGCAATAGATAGTTACTGGTATAATCAAATGATTTGGCAGTTGGGTTAACTTTGAAAATCCCATTGTTAGGATTTGGTGTATCATACAAGATCTCACTATAATGTATGTCCTTTTATGCTGTTGATATATAGATGTATCTTATGAAGTAACTCCACCAGATGCTTCTGTTCTCCCTGGTCTATGTCTTTTGGAAACAATATTTCAAAGAACAAGTCATTATTAAAAATATATTAAAAAAAAAAATAAAAAAAAAATAAAAATATATTAAAAATTGAGCCACTCTTTCTTGCTTGTTTTATCTTTTTCCTGGAGCAAGATCTTGAGCCTGTCTCTTCTCACTTGAATACTTTCTCTTGTGATTATTACTACTGCTTAATGCAACATCCACAGACTGAAGACCCTTCAATAATGCTTATTTAAAATGTTTTATCTCATTCATACTTAAATGCCCATCTGGCATCAAAGAGAATGTCTTGCAGCCCTTTGAAAATCTGATCCCAGAGAAATTTCCATAGAATCATGGTGGCTATGGAGGGTAATTAAGGTATCATACAATACCTTTTTTTGCATGATATGGTAGAGTGCAGGGTCTTGTTTTACCTGCAGCACTGAGCAGAAGAATTAAAGTTAAATTGTACCTTTCCCTAGTCAATTAATCAACAGTTTCATTGATTCTACCTTTAGAATGTATCTCACATTTTTATTTCATTCTATTTTTATTGCCAGCAGTGTGATACAGTATATCCTCTCTCTTAGGTATATTCCAAGGGGCCTATGACTTTACTAAAATTAAACAAATTTTTCAAGTATGGAAATCTCTTAAGTTTTTAGGATTCAATATTCATCTAAACAGAAGCTTTAAAACTCTGACCTCTCCTCCCTGTCACCACATATATAACTGTGTGACCTTGGAGATAGGTGTTTCCTGAGTAGGTAATGAATGATCTAACTGAAACCTAAAAGTCTAAGGTGGATGGGTAAATGTTTCATTTTTTATGGATATTTGTATTTATTTTCCCAGTAGAAAAGTTAGGCAAGCTGAGATATAGGCTCTTAATATCAAAGTGTAGTATCAGAAAGATCACTGAGGTCTGCCTCTCAATGGTCTTTCCGTGATAGATGTACATATGAATTTCTGTCTTATAAAGATAATATTATTATAATCCATATCTCAGAATTCTAAAAATCAGCTAAAAAATGAATTAATGTTCACAGAAAAACATGAGTCACAATATTGATTAAATAAAGTTCCTCTAGCCCATTTGGCCCATTCCTCTGACTCAGAGATATACATACCAATCTCAAGAGAATGAATGTTTGTTTATATGTGCTCATCTGTGAAAAAGGTAGACTAACTTTACCATTCTCCTTTGGTGGAAGGGAAGTCACTTCTGGGATAGAATCATATGTCCCTTAGAAACTCTGGGGCAGAGTGGGGGAATATAGTATAATGGTTATGCAAAGAGACTCTCATGCCTGAGGCTCCAGAGTCCAAGGTTCAATCCTCCACACTACCATAAGCCAGAGCTGAGTGGTGCTCTGGTAAAAAAAAAAAAAGAAGAAAATCTGGGACAGTGGATACAGTAATGGACTCTCAAGCAGGATGTCCATAGTTTGATCCCCAGCAGCACATGTACCAGAGTAATGTTTGGTTCTTTCTATTTTTCTCCTAACCATCTCATAAATAAATAAGATCAATGAAAAGAAATACATAAAATATTTTGAAAAGAAACTCTATGAAAGAAGGTTTGACAGTGATACATCAAATAAAGTACACAAGTTCCCATGCTTGAGGACCCAGGTTAAGCCCCCAGTTACCACCTGAAGGGGAAGAAGCTTCATGAGTGATGATGCTATACTATACTATAATATTACTATAGTATAATTTTTTTAAGAAAGAATATACTATAATATTTTTTACTATACTATAATATTTTTAAGAAATATATATTATACTATACTATACTATAATATTTTTAAGGAGGAAACTCTATGCTGTAGATATAGACAAATGTTATCACTTTGGTTATAATAGGAAATAACAGGGAAGAATGAAAAAAACAGGTAGGAAAACATCTAGTGTAAAAAAGCTATATTGTAGAGGCTGGGCTAGTGTAAGAAAGCTATATTGTAGAGGCTAAGCTAAGCTACAATATAGCTTTCTTACACTAGCTACAATATAGTTTTCTTACACCGCTGGGTGGTGGTGCACCTGGTTGACCACATATGTCACAATGTGCAAGGACCTGAGTTCAAGCCCCAAGTTCCCACCTGCAGGGGGAAAGCTTCACAAGTGCTGCAGGTCTTGCTCTGTTTCTCTCTCTCTTTTATATAAACTTAATTTTTAAAAAAATTATCTTTGGATCCTGGAAGATGGCGGACTGAGAAGCTGATAACGGCGTGTTCTCTGATCACATCTTCTGGAAACGGTAGGATTTTCTGCCTTTAGCAGGCCTGTCAATAAGGGGTGACACCAAAGAGGTGATTATAATTTAATTTGGGTTAAGAATTGGAGTAAAGGTGACATGGACTAGCGGGGCTCCAGACTTCCCAGGCAGCGCCAGGCAAGGCGAATGCGCCGGGCATTGTCCTCCGCCCAGGAAGGCGGCTCCTCTGCCAGTTGCAGAGCGCTGCTGGGTGGCCGGCAGAGGACCCGGAGAGAGCACTTTAGCTCGAGGGCTTTCTCTTGGGAGTCTCCAGGAACCACCGCGACCCTGAGGGCGGATCCAAAGACTTCTTGAGTATAGCTCTCATTGGATCAAAGGACTTCGAGCTAGTTTTCATTTTCGAGAAATCCTTTTAAAAAGTCGGGAGGGGGGGTTTCCTGGAAGATGGCGGATGGAGAAGCTGCTAGCCACTGAGCTCCAAACAAATTCCCTGGAAACAATAGGATTTTCTGCCTTTAGCAGGCCAGCCAATAAGGTGTCATAGTGATGACAAAGAGATGACTATAAGTTAATTTGGGCTAAGAATTAGAGTAGGGAAAAAAATTCTTTTTTCTTCCTTTTAATTTTAAAGCATACATCCTTCCCGCCCCCCCCCCCCCCATAAGCAGTCCCTGGGACCAGCTCATAGCAGGATACCCCATACCACCAAACAGGGTGTTTTTTTTTTTAATTCACTGATACACATTTGGGAAGTTCCTTGCACTGCTCTTTAATTACAACTCTTTTTTTTATCTTCTCCCTTTTCTCTCTCTTGTCTCTCTCTCTCTCTCTTTTTTTTTATCTTGTCATACACTTCTTTCTACTTTGCCTTTCTGAATTTGTGAATTACTTTGGGGAAGAAATCTGACTCAGAGTGGACTCTCTATGTGTGTATCTCTGCTCTAGTTCCCTTTCCCATCTTGTTACCCCTAGAATATACAGTGGAGGGTAGATTTGCATAACTGTCTATTCTTGCTATTCCTTCTGTCCTTTCTCTTTCTTCTTCACTTGGACTTTGTTGTTATTTTTTCACGGACTGGAGAAATTGTTTGGCTAACTGGTAACAATTAAACTACTTCAATACTTACTTCAGTTGCTACTGTAATTCCGGAAGTTGGTGAGTGCAATTGGCATAAAGGTATTTAGTACAGTGTTACTTGTACTCAAGACACAACAACTGAGGAACAACAGAGCATAAAAAAAGAGAAACACATAAATAAAAATATGGGTAGATTAAAAACAAATAAAACTGCTACTCCAATGAATGAAGACAAGAGCCCAGAAGAAACTACAAATCAGCCAGAAGTAACCATAGATAAGAAAAGTATGCAAGCAATAATAAACTTATAAATCACAGAAATGAAAACAACATTGGAGGAAAGGAATGGCAGTATTAGGGAAACAACAGTTGAGACCCCCAAGGAAAATACTGATTATCTTGAGGCAATTAGAGAGCTGAAAGCTGAAATAGCTGTAATGAAGAAAGAAGCTGAGGCAAGGGAAAGCAGACTAACAGAAGCAGAAAACAGAATTAGTCAGGCAGAGGATGAGTTAGAGAAAACTAAGAAAGAGGTGAAAGAGCTTAAAAAGAGATTGAGAGACACTGAAAACAACAACAGAGACATATGGGATGATATCAAAAGAAGTAACATTCATATAATTGGCCTGCCAGAGGAAGAAAGAGAGGAAGGGGAAGCAAACATTCTACAGGAAATAACACAAGAAAACTTCCCAGACCTGAATAACAGAAAGGATATCAAGGTTCAAGAGGCCCAGAGAATACCAAACAGAATCAACCCAAACCTGAAGACACCAAGACACATCATAGTCACAATGAGAAGAAGTAAGGATAAAGAAAGGATCCTAAAGGGTGCGAGAGAGAAACAAAAAGTCACATACAAGGGAAAACCCATAAGATTATCTGCAGACTTCTCCACTCAAACTTTAAAAGCCAGAAGAGAATGGCAAGATATCTATTGATCCCTGAATGAAAAAGGGTTTCAACCAAGGATAATATATCCAGCTAGACTTTCATTCAAGCTTGATGGAGGGATCAAAACCTTCTTAGACAAACAACAGTTAAAGAAGGCAACCATCACCAGGCCGGCCCTGAAAGAGGTACTAAAAGACCTCTTATAAACAAGAACATCACTATAATACTTGCAATATATCAGAGTAAGCAATTTTTTTTTAGAACAATGGCACTACAATACATTAAATCCATAATATCAATAAATCTCAATGGCTTAAACTCACACATCAAAAGGCACAGGGTGGGGGGATGGATCAGAAAACATAACCCAACCATATGCTGCTTGCAAGAATCCCATCTGGCACAACGAGATAAACACAGACTTAAAGTGAAAGAATGGAAAACTATCATACAGGCTAACGGTCCACAAAAAAAGGGCAGGAACAGCCATTCTCATCTCAGACACGATAGATTTTAAATTAAATAAATTTAATAAAAGATAGGCAAGGACATTACATAATGATTAGAGGATCAATCAGCCAAGAAGACTTAACAATTATTAACATCTATGCACCCAACGAGGGACCATCTAAATACATTAAGCACTTACTGAAAGAATTTCAAAAATACATCAATAGTAATACAATAATAGTGGGAGACTTCAATACCTCACTCTCACACTTAGACAGATCAACAAAGCAGAGAACCAATAAAGATACAAGAGAATTGAATGAAGAGATTGATAGACTAGACCTCTTGGACATTTTCAGACTCCTCCACCCCAAAAAACTGGAATACACCTTCTTTTCAAATCCACACAACACATATTCAAGGATAGACCACATGTTAGGCCACAAAGACAGCATCAATAATTCAAGAGCATTGAAATCATCCCAAGTATCTTCTCAGACCACAGTGGAGTAAAACTAACATTTAACAACAAACGGAAAATTATTAAAAGACATAGAATTTGGAAACTAAACAACATGCTCCTTAAGAACCACTGGGTGAGAGACTCACTCAAACAGGAAATTCAAATGTTCCTGGAAACTAATGAAAATGAAGACACAACCTATCAAAATATTTGGGACACAGCGAAAGCAGTACTGAGAGGGAAACTTATAGCCATACAATCACATATTAAACACCAAGAAGAAGCCCAAATGAACGACCTTACTACACACCTCAAGGACTTAGAGGAAGAGGAACAAAGGAACCCTAAAGCAACCAGAAGGACAGAAATCACTAAAGTTAGAGCAGAAATAAACAACATCGAAAATAAAAGAACCATACAAAAGATCAATGAAGCCAAATGTTGGTTCTTTGAAAGATTAAACAAAATTGACAAACCCCTAGCCAGACTCACCAAACAAAAAAGAGAGAAGACTCAAATTAATAGAATTGTAAACGATGCAGGAGATATAACAACTGACACCACAGAAATCCAGAGAATTCTGCAAAACTTCTATAAAGAACTATATGCCACCAAGCTAGAGAATCTGGAAGAAATGGAACAATTCCTAGAAACCTATGCACTTCCAAAACTGAACCAAGAAGAACTACAAAATCTAAATGCACCAATCATAGACAAAGAAATTGAAACCATTATTAAGAATCTCCCCAACAACAAAAGTCCTGGACCAGATGGCTTCACAAATGAATTCTACAAAACTTTCAGGAAACAGTTAATACCCATACTTCTTAAGCTATTCCATAAGATTGAAGAACGAGGAATACTCCCTTCCACCTTTTATGAAGCCAACATCACCCTGATACCAAAAGCTGATAGGGACAGATCAAAAAAGGAAAACTACAGACCAATATCTCTGATGAACATAGATGCCAAAATATTAAACAAGATCTTGGCCAACCGGATACAGCAACACATCAAAAAGATTGTTCATCATGACCAAGTGGGATTCATCCCTGGAATGCAAGGCTGGTTCAACATCCGTGAGTCAATCAATGTCATTCACCACATCAATAAAAGCAAAGCCAAAAACCACATGATTATCTCAATAGATGCATAGAAAGCCTTTGACAAAATCCAACACCCATTCATGCTCAAAACTCTACAAAAAATAGGAATAGATGGGAAATTCCTCAAGATAGTGGAATCTATATATAGCAAACCTACAGCCAACATCATACTCAATGGACAGAAGCTGGAAGCATTCCCCCTCAGATCGGGGACTAGACAGGGTTGTCCACTGTCACCGTTACTCTTCAACATAGTATTGGAAGTTCTTGCCATAGCAATCAGGCAAGAAAAAGAAATCAAAGGGATACAGATTGGAAGGGAAGAAGTCAAGCTCTCACTATTTGCAGATGATATGATAGTATACATAGAAAGACCTAAAGAATCCAGTAGAAAATTACTGGAAGTTATTAGGCAATATAGCAAGGTATCAGGCTACAATATCAATGTACAAAAATCAGTGGCATTTCTTTATGCAAACACTAAATCTGAAGAAGAAGACATCCAGAATCACTCCCATGTACTGTTTCAGCAAAATCAATCAAATACCTAGGAATAAAGTTGACCAAAGAAGTGAAAGACTTGTATACTGAAAACTATGAGTCGCTACTCAAGGATATAGAAACTGATACCAAGAAACGGAAAGATATCCCATGCTCATGGATTGGAAGAATAAATATCATCAAAATGAATATTCTCCCCAGAGCCATATACAAATTTAATGCAATACCCATCAAAGTTCCACCAAGCTTCTTTAAGAGAATAGAACAAACACTACAATCATTTATCTGGAACCTGAAAACACCTAGAATTGCCAAAACCATCTTAAGGAAAAGAAACAGAAATGGAGGCATCACACTCCCAGACCTTAAACTATCTTATAAAGCCATCATCATCAAAACAGCATGGTACTGGAACAAAAATAGACACACAAACCAGTGGAACAGAATTGAAATCCCAGAAGTAAATCCCAACACCTATGGGAATCTAATCTTTGATAAGGGGACCCAAAGGATTAAATGGAAAAAGGAGGCTCTCTTCAATAAATGTTGCTGGGAAAACTGGGTTGAAACATGCAGAAGAATGAAATTGAACCACTTTATCTCACCAGAAACAAAAATCAACTCCAAATGGATCAAAGACCTAGATGTCAGACCAGAAACAATCAAATACTTAGAGGAAAACATTGGTAAAACACTTTCCCACATACACCTCAAGGACATCTTTGATGAATCAAACCCAATTGCAAGGATGACTAAAGCAGAAACAAACCAATGGGACTACATCAAATTGAAAAGCTTCTGCACATCCAAAGAAACTATTAAACAAACAGAGAGACCCCTCACAGAATGGGAGAAGATCTTCACATGCCATACATCAGACAAGAAACTAATCACCAAAATATATAAAGAGCTCAGCAAACTTAGCACCAAAAAAACAAATGACTCCATCCAAAAATGGGCAGAGGATATGGACAAAACATTCACCTCAGAGGAGATCCATAAGGCTAACAAACATATGAAAAACTGCTCTAGGTCACTGATCATCAGAGAAATGCAAATTAAGACAACACTAAGATACCACCTCACTCCTGTAAGAATGGCATACATCAAAAAGGACAGCAGCAACAAATGCTGGAGAGGATGTGGAGACAGAGGAACCCTTTTACATTGCTTGTGGGAATGTAAATTGGTCCAGCCTCTGTGGAGAGCAGTCTGGAAAACTCTCAGAAGGCTAGACATGGACCTTCCATATGACCCAATAATTCCTCTCCTGGGGTTATACCCCAAGAACTGCATAAAACCCAACCAAAAAGAGGTGTGTACTCCTATGTTCATAGCAGCACAATTCATAATAGCTAAAACCTGGAAGCAACCCAGTTGCCCAACAACAGATGAGTGGCTGAGAAAGCTGTGGTATATATACACAATGGAATACTATGCAGCTATCAAAAACAGTGAACCCACCTTCTCTGACCCATCTTGGACAGAGCTAGAAGGAATTATGTTAAATGAACTAAGTCAGAAAGATAAAGCTGAGTATGGGATGATCCCACTCATCAACAGAAGCTGACTAAGAAGATCTGAAAGGGAAACTAAAAGCAGGACCTGATCAAATTGTAAGTAGGGCACCAAAGTAAAAACCCTGTGGTGAGGGGTAGACATGCAGCTTCCTGGGCCAGTGTTGGGTGGGAGTGGGCGGGAGGGATGGGTCACAGTCCTTTGGTGGTGGGAATGGTGTTTATGTAAACTCCTAGAAAATTGTAGACATATAAATCAGTAGTTAATTAATATTAGAGGGGGGAAATCAATTGTATGTCTCAAAGTTTCTCAAAAGACAAACTGAATCTTTTTAATATATAGGCTATGTATTTGATATGCGGACTCTCTCAAAAGACTAGACCAAGTAGATTAGAAACATCCAATAGCACAGCTATATACAAGATACTGGATACTGTACAGCAAATCATAACAAAGGGACTTTTCAAAGTTAACCCAATTAACAAATAATGTGATGATAATATTAACTATCGATTGTCTTTTTGAACCCTAAGACAGCAGGAACCTCACATCTCCACTATAGAGCCCCTACTTCCCCCAGTCCTGGAACCCTTGGATAGGGCCCACTTTCCCGTATCCATCTCCCAATCCAAACCAAATAATATTGTATCCGCCGATCACAACCTAACCAACGCAACGATTGCCACCTCAACATGCTTCACCTCAGACTGTATCCAGAGACTTCACGTGTGGAATGACAACCCTTCAGCTTCATTACTCGGGTGAGACCTTTCCTTTTATAGTACACTCTAATTTCATCTCAGGTAGTTCACTTTCTAACAAAGTCCCATAACCTAGATATACACCAGTTTCTGTGAGAGAGAGCTTATGTGCACACGTATCCATAAACTACTGCAAAATATATACCTGAAAGCAGAAGTACACTAGAGTTTGCAGTGATTACCTCCCTAACACTTCCTCTCCACTATTCCAAGCTTGGGATCCATGATTGCTCAACAAATTGTTTGGCTTTATATGTTGACTCTCTTTTCAATCACTTGGTTCCAGATGCCACCAGGATGCTGGCCAGGCTTCCCTGGATTGAAGACCCCACCAATGTGTCCTGGAGCTCAGCTTCCCCAGAGACACACCTTACTAGGGAAAGAGAGAGACAGACTGGGAGTATGGACCAACCAGTCAATGCCCATGTTCAGCGGGGAAGCAATTACAGAAGCCAGACCTTCTACCTTCTGCAACCCTCAACGACCCTGGGTCCTTGCTCCCAGAGGGCTGGAGAATGGGAAAGCTATCATGGGAGGGGGTGTATTATGGGGATTGGGTGGTAGGAATTGTGTGGAGTTGTACCCTCCTACCTTATGTTTTTTTTTCATTAATCCTTTCTTCAATAAAAAATTTAAAAAAAAACTAAAAGTGAAAAAAAATTATCTTTATTTGTTGGATAGAGACAGCCAGAAATCAAGAGGATGATAGAGATGGGGAGGGACAGAGAGACACCTGTAGCACTGCTTCACCACTTGCAAAGCCTTCCCCCTGCAGGTAGGAACTGGTGGCTTGAACCGGGGTCCTTTCACATTGTATTGTGTGCTCTCAACCAGGTGTGACACCACCTGGACCCTCTCTCTATCTCCTCCTTCCTTCTTGATTTCTGGCTGTCTCTCCCCAATAAATAAAGATAATAGTAAGAAAAAAAATTTTTAAAGACAGCTATATTGTCCTTAGCTTGTTTCTGAGAACCTATAAAGAGTCTAATCAATAATTAACAGAGAATTGTTGCACTCCTTCTAACATTCTTCAAAGACATTTACTAACCTTTCCATACAAGAGGTGTCTTTAGGACAGAGGTAGGAATAACTCCCAGTGATCCACAGGTCAGTGGAAAAAAATTTGGATGAAATCCTGACTTGTCTGCTCACCTCTCCAGATGCACATAGATAAGTAGCTTCAGGTACATGGAGTAGCAGTAGGAGAGCATCAGGTTCAGTGTGCCTAAGATGCCTCCATTTGTGAATTAGCTACAACAGCTTTCTGTTTGCAGCCGGTATACAATATATCTAGGATTTAGGCCTTACAGTTTTTCAAAATCAGTGAAAACATTTAAAAATAGAAAAGAATAATATATTTTTAGTCATAAAAATAAAAATATCCCTGAAAAAAATATTAGAAGAAAAGGTAAATGACTATAATATCTATCATCCACCATCATTATTGCCGGCTGGCTCCACGTGGTCTGAACCAAACCCCCCCATCCTATAATAAAGATTTGTGTACCCCTTTGCTCTGGACGTCCACTCTCTTCTCCGCGGTGCAGCCCGACACCAGACGGCCACAACAACAAAGGATCATGTGTCCATTAAAATTTCAGGATAAGTGATGATGGAGAGATAGATCTGTTAGAGGTCCAGGCCCATCATATCTATGTGGGAATCCCAGGATTCCCTGACTAGGGCCCCAGATGATGGGGTGACCAAAAGGGCCATCATTAAAGCATGCAGCTTCCTTGCCCTAACACAACTTTTGTAGTCCTTATTTTATTGAAAACAACTTATAATTTATGTTGTTTCACTTTGCTGTATTCCTGGATGTGCATTCCGAGACCGAAACTGTGAAGAAATTAGAGTCAAGCATAAAGTGATTCATAACCAAGAAAAACCCATACACATATCTTTAATTTTTGTAGTAAAATAATAAATTTATGAGTAATAAGATAACTACGGAGATTTGAAGTATTCTGTATGACAAACTGAAGACTCTAAAGTGTTTATTATTTCTTTTTGATAGACACAGAGACAGACAAGCAGTAGAAAGTTAGAGATGATAGCACCAAAGCTTCCTTCAGTATGGTGGTGACCAGGCTCTGTTGTAACTTTAACTTAAAAAGGGTCTAACTTTAGGGCGTAAGTGCCTAAAAGGATTCACTGTGGGGAGCTGAGAACAGGTTTAAACAATAGAAGGTTTTCCTAACGTGAAGCAGGTAAAAAGGTAAAATAAGCAATTATTATCAGGGGTTAAGAGTACACAAGGTCCATAATGTGGGGAAATTGTGAGGAGCCTTACAAAGCATTTTGCATTCCTGATAATATGGCCTATCTACATAATCATTGTTTTGCCTGAAAGATCCCCACCCATTCCATTCCTTTGATCTATCTTCTTTCTACCCTCAAGACCCTCCCTGCCTGCAGGGTAGTATTAATCTTACCAGTTAAAACCCTCAAAACAGTTGCTAAGGATGCTTCTACCTTCCCAGCCCCCTTTTGCCTTCCTCTGCTCCTTTCCTAGCCATTTCCATTTCTGACTTGCCACTTCCAGATCTGCCTTTTAAAAGCTTTTGCTCTCTGATCAATAAAGATATTGCATTGCTTCACGCCACGTGTTTGGTTGCTGGGTCATCTTCCTCACGTCGCTGAGTGAATAGCAGTCCAGGCTGGCTCCAATATTGTTCTCTCCAACCCAGAGAGTATGCGCCTGGGAAGAGGTACCCCCCATGCTAGCCAAACACAAAAAGTCTGAGAATAGTTATCAAAAGTTTAGTCCCATAAGATAAACAATTATCAACTAAGCTAAAGGTTGCTCATGGCTGTAGAAGGGTCTATAAGTTTACAGGCTAGCAGAGTCACATATGTTCAATTCCCAGGAGAAGTAGCCATGGCGAATACCTGGAACACCTCCGTTAAGATGATTCTGACCAGGAGAAGCAGCAGCAGCCAAAGAGGCCGGACATCCTGCTGGCTATACTTTTAAGTCTATTCAGTCCACCCACAATACTTTGTACACCAGCACAGACTGGACCCACCCACAATCCACCATGTGCCTTTGCAGATCACTGCAGCCAGAGATGACCCGAACTGCCCCTGCGGCTACAGACAGACTATGACCCACATAGTCAATGACTGCCACCTCTCCAGATTCAAAGGAGGTCTCGAAACTTTACATCAGGCTCAACCTGACACTGTTGACTGGCTATGGAAGAAGGGCAAACACTAGAAGAAGAAGAACTGCATGCTCTGTTGCCAAGGCTGAAGTCAGCACTGTGCCAGGACTTCCATGGTTGCAGGTATACTGTGTCTATCTGCATCATCACAAGGCTCAAAGCTGGGTCAAATACATGATAAAGTAGTTCAGTTCACTATTCAGCTGAACTATCCATTGGCCCAAGTGTCTATGTCTCACTATGGCTTCTAGGCAACTGTAAAGTTTCTTGTGTTAAGAAACACAATAGTCAATGAAACTACCTTCAGTGAAATAACTCATAGCTAAATGAGAGTCACAGATACTGAAAGAGACATGCAAGTTAATGGCATGACAAATATTAAAATGTATAGTTTCTTTTCCAGACAAAAATCTGTTAGAGGTACTGCTTGCTTTCTTTGCCAGTGCTAAAATACAGAATTTAGGAATCTCACAAAGGTTTATGTTTACTTAACAAGGACTTTTATGAAGATCAAAAAGTATTCATAGAATTCAGATTTCAAACTGTAGCAATGCATATTGAAAACAACACCCTAACTTGAACGTTTAAACAAATACCTTAAAAGAAATATTGTATGTTATCATAAATGTCACTATCTTTCCCCTAGGGAATTGTTTTTAAGGAATAGCTGATAGAACTTAGGAAATGTCTTTCCTCCTCATCCCCATGCATACTGAGGCCCTCTTTTTCAAATTTTATTCATTTTTCATTCTTATAAGATCTTCTCAACCCAGTTTTCTGTCACAAAGATGCGACTTCTTTGTACTGGTGTCTTCATTGCTATCTGAATATATTTCTAAACATTTTCTTTTCTTCTTTTCTCTTTTATTTTCTATTTCTCTTTTCTTTCTCTTCTTCTGCCAGAGTACTGATTAACTTTGGCTTATATTGCTACAAGGAATTTAACATGGGAACTTAAAGTCTCAGGGATAAAATTTGTTTGTATAATTATTATACTATCTCCCCACCTACATGTCTGTTAGATTTTTCAAGGGTTGTTTTATATTTGATTTAAATAATTAGTCTTCACTTATTGAAGAGTTATAATTTGTTACTATGTGCATATATATGTATATGTATATATATATATACACATATACACTTGTTTTGCTATCTTATGGTGGATATTATTAGATTATCATATACACATATACACTAGTTTTGCTATCTTATGTTGGATATTATTAGATTCCTTTTGCAAATGAAGAAAAATAGTCTCAACTTTTATGTTATTGCTTATGACCACATAACAAATATCTAAATCAAGATTCAGTGTTAGTGCCTTTTCAACTGAAAATACCCTTCCTAAATCTTTGTCACTTGGGTCTTTTCTGCAGGGTGCTACTTCCAGGTGGGAATTCCAAAAGCATAGAGAAACAGGTCATCTACTACTTATTGTTTCTGTCAGCTGCATTTTGGCCATAATGAGTAATTTTCTCATGAATTCATGCCCATGAATTCTTCTGTTCTGCTTTTTATACATTGAGAGCCAACTAGATCTCTTCTTGGCAAGAATAGTCATTTACTTGCTGGAGTCTCAGCTGGAGACAAATTTTCTATTACTTCACAGTGTTAGAGCATTTCCTGTTTAATGTCACTGAATTAGTTTTTTGTAATAGCAGCTCATAAGTCCCATTGTTCTGTTATTTCCTTTCCAATACTAGATAGACTACTGAATAATAGAAACAAGCCCAGAATGCTATGGGCACAAAAGATGGGACACTAGTTTATGTGGCTGCTTTACTGATGAGTTCTTGCTATTATTTACAGATTATTTTAATTACTTGCTAATATAATTACTCAAAGTTTGTTTTTAGTTAACAAGTCTTTCTCAGTTTATTTCTATAGCTGTCTGCTCCCTTTAATACGCATTGCTATTTACTTATATTAAGGAGGAAATGGCTTCAGTCTAATCTCTTTGCTATATCCTGAGTCTGTTTTCCTCTTTCTGTTTAATCAGCATGTTTGCTATTTATTGCAATAGTGGAAAATGTTATAATATGTTCCCTTAAGTGAGAAAAAAGTTGTTGAGATCAGAATTGAACATGGATCTTTTATATAGCAGAAATATTTACAACATGACTAGTAGTTAAAAAATCTTCAAGGAGTTTCTGGTTTACCCACTTTGTATTTAAAACTATGTGTATTATTTTAGTATTAGTATAACAATTGGCATCCTACTTCCTACCAATAGGTCACAAAAATAATTTGATGATTTCAATAAAATCATAAAAATCTAGGGAAATTATATCTAATTTTAATATGTTTCTAAACATATAATTTTTAATTAATGTGTACTGTTTCTATAATAGTATTCACAATAAATTAATGGCTAGTTTTATTCCTATTAGTGTCCAATTAAAATCAGGTTGAAAACAAAAATCCCTGCTACTATAATTCTATCTAGTTATTTCATAAGTACTAATCAAAACCATAACATATAAAACTGAAATAAAAGGTATAACTATTAATATAAAAATGTAGTTATTTATAGGTGGTATAATTATGTACCAAGAAATGTAGTTAAGAATTGTACTAGAAAAGTATAAGAAACTAAAATAAAAGGTACTGATATAAAACAAATACAGTCATGCTTATCACTCCAGAAGTGACCCACAAGACAGTTTTTTTTTATTCCATTTCTACTACTACCACTACTACTACTAAAGGTAGTAAGAATAGTAAAGGTGATGACAGGACTGAAAGTAACCAACTTTGGATGAGGAACAGCATAAGGGAAATATCATAAAGGTACTTCAGATACTCTAGGAAATACAACTGATGAATTGTCTTATATTTTTATGCAACAATTCAGTCCAACATGTTTTATTATATAGTATCCAAAATTAGAAAAAATAAAATTCTAAAATTGAGTTTCTTTTAGTCACATTTGCTAATTGTAGGTTGTTACTATGGCTACTATTTTATTTTATCATTAGAAAGTTGACTTTAGGGAAGGGAGGAAGATGGCGGATTGAGAAGTCGCTAACAGCGAGTGCTCTGATCCATCGTCGGCAACAGTAGGATTTTCTGCCTTTAGCAGGCCAGTTAATAAGGGGTGACACCAAAAAGTGAGTACAATTTAATTTGGGTTAAGAATTAGAGTAAAGGTGACACGGACTAGCGGGGTTCCAGAATTCCCAGGGCGCTGGGCAAGGCAAGTGCGCCGGGCATTGTCCTCCGCCCGCCCAGGAAGGCGGCTCCTCCGCCGGTTGCAGAGCGCGGCGGGCAGAGGACCCGGAGAGAGCACTTTAGCTTGGGGGCTTTCTCTTGGGAGTTTCCAGGGTCCACCGCGACCCTGAGGGCGGATCCAAAGACTTCTTGAGTATAGCTCTCATTGGATCAAAGGATTTGGAGCTAGTTTTCATTTTTGAGAAATCCTTTAAAAAAGTCTGGAGGGGGTGGTTTCCCGGAAGATGGCGGACTGAGAAGCGGCTAGCCTTGGAGCTCCGGACACATCTCGTGTAAACAATAGGATTTTCTGCCTTTAGCAGGCCAGCCAATAAGGGGCCATAGCGGTGACACCAAGGAGGTGTCGATAACTTAATTTGGGTTAAGAATTAGAATAGGGGAAAAAAATTCTTTTTTCTTCCTTTTAATTTTCAAGCATACATCCTTCCCGCCGCCCCCCCCCCCCCCATAAGCAGTGCCTGGGAACAGCTACTAGCAGGATACCCCATACCACCAAACAGGGTGTTTTTTTGTTTGTTTGTTTTGTTTTTAACTCACCGATACACATTTGGGAAGTTCCTCGCACTGCTCTTTAATTACAATCCTTCTTCTTATCTTCTCCCTTTTCTCTCTCTTATCTCTCTCTATCTCTTTTTTATTTATTTATTTATTTATTTTATCTTGTCATACACTTCTTTCTTCTTTGCCTTTCTGAATTTGTGAATTACTTTGGGGAAGAAATCTGACGCAGAGTGGACTCTCTATGTGTGTATCTCTGCTCTAGTTCCCTTTACACTCTTGTTACCCCTAGAATATACACTGGATAGTAGATTTGCATAACTGTCTATTCTTGCTATCCTCTCTTTCTTTTCTCTTTCTCCACTGGGATTTGGTTACTATTTTCTCACGGACTGGAGAAATTTTTTGGCTAACTGGTAACGATTAAACTCCTTCAATACTTACTTCAGTTGCTACTGTAATTCCGGAGGTTGGTGAGTGCAATTGGCATAAAGGTATTTAGTACAGTGTTACTTGTGCTCAAAACACAACAACTGAGGAACAACAGAGCATTAAAAAAAAAAAGAGAGAGAAACACATAAATAAAAAAAAATGGGTAGATTAAAAACAAATAAAACTGCTACCCCAATGAATGAAGACAAGAGCCCAGAAGAAACCACAAATCAGTCAGAAGTAACCATAGATAAGAAAAGTATGCAAGCAATAATAAACTTATAAATCACAGAAATGAAAACAACATTGGAGGAAAGGAATGGCAGTATTAGGGAAACAACAGTTGAGACCCCCAAGGAAAATACTGATTATCTTGAGACAATTAGAGAACTGAAAGCTGAAATAGCTGTAATGAAGAAAGAAGCTGAGGCAAGGGAAAGCAGACTAACAGAAGCAGAAAACAGAATTAGTCAGACAGAGGATGAGTTAGAGAAAACTAAGAAAGAGGTGAAAGAGCTTAAAAAGAGATTGAGAGACACTGAAAACAACAACAGAGACATATGGGATGATATCAAAAGAAGTAACATTCATATAATTGGCCTGCCAGAGGAAGAAAGAGAGGAAGGGGAAGCAAACATTCTAGAGGAAATAATACAAGAAAATTTCCCAGACCTGAATAACAGAAAGGATATCAAGGTTCAAGAGGCCCAGAGAGTACCAAACAGAAACAACCCAGACCTGAAAACACCAAGACACATCATAGTCACAATGAGAAGAAGTAAGGATAAAGAAAGGATCCTAAAGGCTGCAAGAGAGAAACAAAAAGTCACATACAGGGGAAAACCCATAAGACTTTCTGCAGATTTCTCAACTCAAACTCTAAAATCCAGAAGGGAGTGACAAGATATCTATCGAGCCCTGAATGAAAAAGGGTTTCAACCAAGGATAATATATCCTGCTAGACTTTCATTCAAGCTAGATGGAGGGATCAAAACCTTCTTAGACAAACAACAGTTAAAGGAGGCAACTATCACCAAGCCGGCCCTGAAAGAGGTACTAAAAGACCTCTTATAAACAAGAACATCACTATAATACTTGTAATATATCAGAGTAAACAAATTGTTTTTTAGAACAATGGCACTACAATACATTAAATCCATAATATCAATAAATGTCAAAGGCTTAAACTCACCCATCAAAAGGCACAGGGTGGGGGGATGGATGAGAAAACATAACCCAACCATATGCTGCTTGCAAGAATCTCATCTGTCACAACAAGATAAACACAGACTTAAAGTGAAAGGATGGAAAACTATCATACAGGCTAACGGTCCACAAAAAAGGGCAGGAACAGCCATTCTCATCTCAGACACGATAGATTTTAAATTAAATAAAGTAATAAAAGATAGGCAAGGGCATTACATAATGATTAGAGGATCAATCAGCCAAGAAGACTTAACAATTATTAACATCTATGCACCCAACGAGGGACCATCTAAATACACTAAACACCTATTGAAAGAATTTCAAAAATACATCAATAGTAATACAATAATAGTGGGAGACTTCAATACCCCACTCTCACACTTGGATAGATCAACAAAGCAGAGAACCAATAAAGATACAAGAGAATTGAATGAAGAGATTGACAGACTAGACCTCTTGGACATTTTCAGACTCCTCCACCCCAAAAAACTGGAATACACCTTCTTTTCAAATCCACACAACACATACTCAAGGATAGACCACATGGTAGGCCACAAAGACAGCATCAATAAATTCAAGAGCATTGAAATCATCCCAAGTATCTTCTCAGACCACAGTAGAGTAAAACTAACTTTTAACAACAAACAGAAAATTATTAAAAGACATAGAATTTGGAAACTAAACAACATGCTCCTTAAGAACCACTGGGTCAGAGACTCACTCAAACAGGAAATTCAAATGTTCCTGGAAACTAATGAAAATGAAGACACAACCTATCAAAATATTTGGGACACAACGAAAGCAGTACTGAGAGGGAAACTTATAGCCATACAATCACATATTAAACACCAAGAAGAAGCCCAAATGAACGACCTTACTACACACCTCAAGGACTTAGAGGAAGAGGAACAAAGGAACCCTAAAGCAACCAGAAGGACAGAAGTCACTAAAGTTAGAGCAGAAATAAACAACATCGAAAATAAAAGAACCATACAAAAGATCAATGAAGCCAAATGTTGGTTCTTTGAAAGATTAAACAAAATTGACAAACCCCTAGCCAGACTCACCAAACAAAAAAGAGAGAAGACTCAAATTAATAGAATTGTAAACGATGCAGGAGATATAACAACTGACACCACAGAAATCCAGAGAATTCTGCAAAACTTCTATAAAGAACTATATGCCACCAAGCTAGAGAATCTGGAAGAAATGGAACAATTCCTAGAAACCTATGCACTTCCAAAACTGAACCAAGAAGAACTACAAAATCTAAATGCACCAATCACAGACAAAGAAATTGAAACCATTATTAAGAATCTCCCCAACAACAAAAGTCCTGGACCAGATGGCTTCACAAATGAATTCTACAAAACTTTCAGGAAACAGTTAATACCCATACTTCTTAAGCTATTCCATAAGATTGAAGAAAGAGGAATACTCCCTTCCACCTTTTATGAAGCCAACATCACCCTGATACCAAAAGCTGATAGGGACAGATCAAAAAAGGAAAACTACAGACCAATATCTCTGATGAACATAGATGCCAAAATATTAAACAAGATCTTGGCCAACCGGATACAGCAACACATCAAAAAGATTGTTCATCATGACCAAGTGGGATTCATCCCAGGAATGCAAGGCTGGTTCAACATCCGTAAATCAATCAATGTCATTCATCACATCAATAAAAGCAAAGCCAAAAACCACATGATTATCTCAATAGATGCAGAGAAAGCCTTTGACAAAATCCAACACCCATTCATGATCAAAACTCTACAGAAAATGGGAATAGATGGTAAATTCCTCAAGATAGTGGAGTCTATATATAGCAAACCTACAGCCAACATCATACTCAATGGACAGAAGCTGAAAGCATTGCCCCTCAGATCGGGGACTAGACAGGGCTGTCCACTGTCACCGTTACTCTTCAACATAGTATTGGAAGTTCTTGCCATAGCAATCAGGCAAGAGAAAGAAATCAAAGGGATACAGATTGGAAGGGAATAAGTCAAGCTCTCACTATTTGCAGATGATATGACAGTATACATAGAAATACCTAAAGAATCCAGTAGAAAATTACTGGAAGTTGTTAGGCAATATAGCAAGGTATCAGGCTACAAAATCAATGTACAAAAATCAGTGGCATTTCTTTATGCAAACACTAAATCTGAAGAAGAAGACATCCAGAAATCACTCCCATTTACTGTTTCAGCAAAATCAATCAAATACCTAGGAATAAAGCTGACCAAAGAAGTGAAAGACTTGTATGCTGAAAACTATGAGTCGCTACTCAAGGAGATAGAAACTGATACCAAGAAATGGAAAGATATCCCATGCTCATGGATTGGAAGAATAAATATCATCAAAATGAATATTCTCCCCAGAGCCATATACAAATTTAATGCAATACCCATCAAAGTTCCACCAGGCTTCTTTAAGAGAATAGAACAAACACTACAATCATTTATCTGGAACCTGAAAACACCTAGAATTGCCAAAACCATCTTAAGGAAAAGAAACAGAAATGGAGGCATCACACTCCCAGACCTTAAACAATATTATAAAGCCATCATCATCAAAACAGCATGGCACTGGAACAAAAATAGGCATACAGACCAGTGGAACAGAATTGAAAGCCCAGAAGTAAATCCCAACACCTATGGGCATCTAATCTTTGATAAGGGGGCCCAAAGGATTAAATGGAAAAAGGAGGCTCTCTTCAATAAATGGTGCTGGGAAAACTGGGTTGAAACATGCAGAAGAATGAAATTGAACCACTTTATCTCACCAGAAACAAAAATCAACTCCAAATGGATCAAAGACCTAGATGTCAGACCAGAAACAATCAAATACTTAGAGGAAAACATTGGTAAAACACTTTCCCACATACACCTCAAGGACATCTTTGATGAATCAAACCCAATTGCAAGGAAGACCAAAGCGGAAACAAACCAATGGGACTACATCAAGTTGAAAAGATTCTGCACATCCAAAGAAACTATTAAACAAACAGAGAGACCCCTCACAGAATGGGAGAAGATCTTCACATGCCAGACATCAGACAGGAAACTAATCACCAAAATATATAAAGAGCTCAGCAAACTTAGCCGCAAAAAAGCAAATGACCCCATCCAAAAATGGGCAGAGGAAATGAACAAAACATTCACCACAGAGGAGATCCAAAAGGCTAACAAACATATGAAAAACTGCTCTAGGTCACTGATTATCAGAGAAATGCAAATCAAGACAACACTAAGATACCACCTCACTCCTGTAAGAATGGCATACATCAAAAAGGACAGCAGCAACAAATGCTGGAGAGGATGTGGGGACAGAGGAACCCTTTTACATTGCTGGTGGGAATGTAAATTGGTCCAGCCTCTGTGGAGAGCAGTCTGGAAAACTCTCAGAAGGCTAGACATGGACCTTCCATATGACCCAATAATTCCTCTCCTGGGGTTATACCCCAAGGACTCCATAACAGCCAAACAAAAAGAGGTGTGTACTCCTATGTTCATAGCAGAACAATTCATAATAGCTAAAACCTGGAAGCAACCCAGGTGCCCAACACCAGATGAGTGGCTGAGAAAGCTGTGGTATATATACACAATGGAATACTATGCAGCTATCAAGAACAATGAACCCACCTTCTCTGACCCATCTTGGACAGAGCTAGAAGGAATTATGTTAAGTGAACAAAGTCAGAAAGATAAAGTGAGTATGGGATGATCCCACTCATCAACAGAAGCTGACTAAGAAGATCTGAAAGGGAAACTAAAAGCAGGACCTGATCAAATTGTAAGTAGGGCACCAAAGTAAAAACCCAGTGGTGAGGGGTAGGCATGTAGCTTCCTGGGCCAGTGGGGGATGGGAGTGGGCGGGAGGGATGGGTCACAGTCCTTTGGTGGTGGGAATGGTGTTTATGTACACTCCTAGCAAAATGTAGACATATAAATCAGTAGCTAATTAATATGAGAGTGGGAAATCAATTGTATGTCTCAAAGTTTCTCAAAAGACAAATTGAATCTTTTTAATATATAAGCTATGTATTTGATATGCGGACTCTCTCAAAAGCCTAGACCAAGTAGATTAGAAGCTTCCAATAGCACAGCTATATACAAGATACTAGGTACTGTCCAGCAAACCATAACAAAGGGACTTTTCAAAGTTAACCCAATTAACAAATAATGTGATGATAATATTAACTATTGTTTGTCTTTTTGATTGTCTTTTTGAACCCTAAGATAGCAGGAACCTCACATCTTCACTATAGAGCCCCTACTTCCCCCAGTCCTGGAACCCTTGGATAGGGCCCACTTTCCCGTATGCATCTCCCAATCCAAACCAAATAACATTGCATCTGCCGATCACAACCTAACCAAAGCAACGATTGCTATCTAAACATGCTTCACCTCAGAATGTATCCAGAGACTTCACGTGTGGAATGACAACCCTTCAGCTTCATTACTCGGGTGAGACCTTTCCTTTAATAGTACACTCTAATTTCATCTCAGGTAGTTCACTTTCTAACAAAGTCCCATAACCTAGATATACACCAGTTTCTGTGAGAGAGAGGTTATGTGCACACGTATCCATAAACTACTGCAAAATATATACCTGAAAGCAGAAGTACACTAGAGTTTGCAGTGAGTACCTCCCTAACACTTCCTCTCCACTATTCCAAGCTTGGGATCCATGATTGCTCAACAAATTTTTTGGCTTCATATGTTAACTCTCTTTTCAATCACCAGGTTCCAGATGCCACCAGGATGCTGGCTAGGCTTCCCTGGATTGAAGACCCCACCAATGTGTCCTGGAGCTCAGCTTCCCCAGAGTCACACCCTACTAGGGAAAGAGAGAGGCAGACTGGGGGTATGGACCGACCAGTCAACGCCCATGTTCAGCGGGGAAGCAATTACAGAAGCCAGACCTTCTACCTTCTGCAACCCTCAATGACCCTAGGTCCATGCTCCCAGAGGGATAGAGAATGGGAAAGCTACCATGGGAGGAGGTGGGTTATGGGGATTGGGTGTTGGGAATTGTGTGGAGTTGTACCCCTCCTACCTTATGCTTTTGTTCACTAATCCTTTCTTAAATAAAAAATTTTAAAAAAAAGAAAGAAAAAAAAAGAAAAAAATAAATAATTAAAAAGTAAAAAAAAAAAGAAAGTTGACTTTAAAAAGTCTCATCTATGAGACATCTTTTTCATGATATAACAGTGCTACCTTTGTTTTTTCAACTGAAGTTATCAAAATAGCAAAACCTTTTTAAAACTGAGAAAAAAAAGCAATAACATTTTTAAATAATTAGTATAAATAAACTGTTACAGAGCAATGATAATTTAAAAATATGTAATGTGTAATTCATATTTCCAATCAGTAAAAAGCAAACTACAAAGAACCTTAATGAAAAAATATAATGAAAATTCTAACAATTTGCTTAATTAAGTTAGTTCAAAGCTATTGATCATTCTCAGAAAAGTACATATTTTTAAGGTTTCAATTATTCCCAAATCCATTATACTTTTGATAAAACTACAACGGATTTTTTTCCATATTGACAAAATTGTTTCTAAATGAAATCTTAAATCACAAAGTTGTTAAATACAGAAACTTTCATGTTTCAGAGCAACTTTTCCTATTAGAATGTCAAAATATATTATAGAACTATACATCTGATAGTTTCTGGTCTGACATCCAAGTCCTTGATTGAGAAAGTAAATCCAGAATTCACTTTTGTGTTTGGTGAAATATAGTGGTTCAGTTTCATTCTTCTGCATGTTTCAACGCATTTTTTCCAACACCATTTGTTGAAGAGGCTCTGCTTCATTTAATAGTCTTGCCACCTTGGTAAAAAAATTATATGTCCATAGGTGTAGGGGGTTACTTCTGGGCTCTCAATTCTAGTCCACCAGTCAGTGTGTGTACTCATGTTCCAGTACCAAGCAGTTTTGATGACAATGGCCCTAATACATTTTGAGATCTGGGTGTGTGATGCCTCCAGTTCTGTTCTTTCTTCTCAAGATTGTTTTGGAAATTCTAGGTCTTTTCTGGTTCCAGATAAACATTTGTAGCATTTGTTCTATTCTCCTAAAATAAGCGTTGGGGTCTTTATGGGGACAGCATTAAATTTGTATCTGGCTCTGGGTAGTATAATCATTTTGATGATGTTAATTCTTCCAAGCCATGAACATGGAATATCTTTCCACTGCTTTGTGTCTTTTTCAATTTCCTTGAGTAGTGAATCATAATTTTCAGTATACAAGTCTTTCACTTCTTTTTAAGGTTTATTTTATTCTTTTTGTTGCTATAGTGAAAGGGATTGATTTCTGGATTTCAAATTCTCCTAACTTAGTGTTTGCATAGAGGAATGCCACTGACTTTTCAATGTTAATTTTGTAGCTTGATACCTTACTGAATTACCTGATGATTTGCAAAAGCTTCTTGCTGGATTCCTTAGGTTTTTCTATGTATACTATCATGTCACTTACAAATAGCAAGAGTTTGACTTCTTCTCTTCCAATCTGTATGCCTTTAATTCCTTGCTCCTGCTTGATTTCTATGGCAAGAACTTTCAACACTATGTTGATTTTTGTTTCTGATGAGATAAAGTGGTTCAATTTCATTCTTCTGCATGTTTCAACCCAGTTTTCCCAGCAACATTTATTGAAGAGAGCCTCCTTTTTCCATTTAATCCTTTGGGCCCCCTTATCAAAGATTAGATGCCCATAGGTGTTGGGTCTTACTTTTGGGCTTTCAATTCTGTTCCACTCGTCTATGTGTCTATTTTTGTTCCAGTACCATGCTGTTTTCATGATGATGGCTTTATAATATTGTTTAAGGTCTGGGAGTGTGATGCCTCCATTTCTGTTTCTTTTCCTTAAGATGGTTTTGGCAATTCTAGGTGTTTTCAGGTTCCAGATAAATGATTGTAGTGTTTGTTCTATTCTCTTAAAGAAGCTTGGTGGAACTTTGATGGGTATTGCATTAAATTTGTATGTGGCTATGGGGAGAATATTCATTTTGATGATATTTATTCTTCCAATCCATGAGCATGGGATATCTTTCCATTTCTTGGTATCAGTTTCTATTTCCTTGAGTAGCGACTCATAGTTTTCAGCATACAAGTCTTTCACTTCTTTGGTCAACTTTATTCCTAGTTATTTGATTGATTTTGCTGAAACAGTAAATGGGAGTGATTTCTGGATGTCTTCTTCTTCAGATTTAGTGTTTGCATAAAGAAATGCCACTGATTTTTGTACATTGATTTTGTACCCTGATACCTTGCTATATTGCCTAATAACTTCCAGTAATTTTCTACTGGATTCTTTAGGTTTTTCTATGTATACTATCATGTCACTTACAAATAGGGAGAGTTTGACTTCTTCTCTTCCAATCTGTATGCCTTTAATTCCTTGCTCCTGCTTGATTTCTATGGCAAGAACTTTCAACACTATGTTGAGTAATAATGGGGATATTGGGCGGTCCTCTATAGTACCTTATCTGAGGGGAAATAAGTTTTTCCCCTTGGCATATGATGCTATCTGTAGGTTTACTATACATAAACTCTACTATCTTTAGGAATTTTCCATCTATTCTCAGTTTTGCAGTGTTTTGATCATAAAGGGATGTTGTATTTTGTCAAAGGCTTTCTCTGCATCTATTGATATGACCATCTGATTTTCGGTTTTCCTTTTATTGATGTGGTGGATCATGTTGATTGATTCACGTATATTAAACCAAACTTGCATCCCTGGAATAAACCCCATTTGGTCACGATGAAAAATATTTGTCATATAATGCTGTATCCAGTTGGTTAAAATTTTGTTATATATTAGCATCTATGTTTATCAGAGATAGTGGTCTGTAGTTTTCTTTTTTGGTTGTGTCCCTATCTGCTTTTGGTATCAAAGTGATGTTGGCTTCATAGAAGCTGGAAGGGAGTATTCTAGTATCTTCAGTCTTTTGGAAGACTTTTAAAAGTAGAGGTATTAGTTCTTATTTGAAGGTTTTGTAGAATTCATTTGTAAAACCGTCTGGTGCAAGACTTTTATTCTTAGGAAGGTTTTTGATAACTATTTCAATTTCATTAGCTGTGATGGGCCTGTTCATGTTATCTAATTCCTCTTTACTTTATTTTGGAAGTTTGTAGGTATCTAGGAAATCATCCATTTTTTACAGGTTCTCTAGCTTGGTGGCATGTAGTTGTTCATAGAAGTCTCGCATGATATGCTGAATTTCTGCAGTGTCTGTTGTAATAGCTCCTCTTATTTATGATCTGATTTATTTGGGTCTTCTCCTTTTTTTTTGTTTTGTGAGACTGGCTAAATGTTTGTCGATTTTGTTCACTCTTTCAAAGAACCAACATTTCCTTTTGTTGATCTTTTCTTTGGTTTTCTTATTTTCAATGTTATTTATTTCTGCCCTACCTGTAGTTATTTTTGTCCTTCTGGTTTCTTTAGGGTTCCTTTGTTGTTCTTCTAGGTCTTTAAGATGTGCAATCAGGCTGTTTATTTCTGTCTTTTCTTATTTCCTAATGTGTGCTTGTACAGCTATGAACTTCCCTCTCAGTACTGCCTTAGCTCTTTCCCAAATATTTTGGTAGTTTGTGTCTTCATTTTCATTGAACTCTCAAAACATTTTGATTTCTTCCTTTACTTCCTCTTTGACTCAGTAGTTATTAAGTAGTGTACTGTTGAGCTTCCACATTTTGGCTCTATCACTTATCTTTTGTTGATTGTTAAGTGTTAGTTTAATTCCACTGTGGTCTGAGAAGATGCTTGGGATGATTTCAATGCTCTTGAACTTGCTGATGCTGTCTTTGTGGCCTAAAACATGGTCTCTCCTTGAGAATGACCCATGTGGACTTGAGTAGAATGTGTATTCCAGATTCTTAGGATGAATGACTCTGAAAATGTCCAATAGTTCTAGTTTATCTATCTCATCACTTAGCTCCCTCATGTCTTTATTGATTTTCTGCCTGGATGATCTGTCAAGTTGAAAGAGTGGGGTGTTGAAGTCCCCTACTATGACTGTGTTGCTGTTAGTATCTTGCTGTAGCTTTTTCAGTAGATGTTTGATATATTTAGATGGCTTCTCATTGGGTGCATAGATGTTAATGATTGTTAAGTCCTCTTGGTTGACTGATCCTATGAGCATTAAGTAGTGTCCATCCCTATCTTTTAAAATTGTATTTATTTTAAAGTTTATTGTGTCAGATATGAGAATAGCTGTTCCTGCTCTATTTTTTGGGTCATTGGCTTATGAGAGTTTTCCATCCTTTCACTTTGAGTCTATGTTTGTCTTGTTGAGTTAGGTGGGTTTCCTATAGACAGGATATTGTTGGGTTGTGTCTTCTGGTCCATCTTCCTACTCTGTGCCCTTTAATAGGTGAATTCAGCCAATTGACATTTTTTTATATCAAATATTGAAGATATTTTAATGCCATTCTTGTAGGTTTTTAGAGTTTTCTGATCTATGGCATATTTATTGTGTTCTTAAGCTTTTCCATAAGATTGAAGAAACAGGAATACTCCCTTCCGCCTTCTATAAAGCCAACATCACCCTGATACCAAAAGCTGATAGGGACAGAACAAAAAAGGAAAACTACAGACCAATATCTCTGATGAACATAGATGCCAAAATATTAAACAAGATCTTGGCCAACCAGATACAGCAACACATCAAAAAGATTGTTCATCACAACCAAGTGGGATTCATCCCTGGAATACAAGGCTGGTTCAACATCCATAAGTCAAACAATGTCATTCACCACATCAATAAAAGCAAAGCAAAAACCACATGATTATCTTAGATGCAGAGAAAGCCTTTGACAAAATCCAACACCCATTCATGCTCAAAACTCTACAAAAAATAGGAATAGATGGGAAATTCCTCAAGATAGTGGAATCTATATATAGCAAACCTACAGCCAATATCATACTCAATGGGCAGAAGCTGAAAGCATTCCCCCTCAGATCGGGGACTAGACAGGGCTGTCCACTGTCACCATTACTCTTCAACATAGTATTGGAAGTTCTTGCCATAGCAATCAGGCAAGAGAAAGCAATCAAAGCAATACAGATTGGAAGGGAGGAAGTCAAGCTCTCACTATTTGCAGGTGATATGATAGTAAACAGAAAAACCTAAAGAATCCAGCATAAAACTACTGGAAGTTATTAGGCAATATAGCAAGGTGTCAGGCTATAAAATCAATGTACAAAAATCAGTGGCATTTCTTTATGCAAACACTAAATCTGAAGAAGAAGACATCCAGAAATCACTCCCGTTTACAGTTTCAGCAAAATCAATCAAATACCTAGGAATAAAGTTGACCAAAGAAGTGAAAGACTTGTATGCTGAAAACTATGAGTCGCTACACAAGGAAATAGAAACTGATACCAAGAAACGGAAAGATATCCCATGCTCATGGATTGGAAGAATAAATATCATCAAAATGAATATTCTCCCCAGAGCCATATACAAATTTAATGCAATGCCCATCAAAGTTCCATCAAGCTTCTTTAAGAGAATAGAACAAACTCTACGATCATTTATCTGGAACCTGAAAACACCTAGAATTGCCAAAACCATCTTAAGGAAAAGAAACAGAAATGGAAGCATCACAATCCCAGATCTCAAACTATCTTATAAAGCCATCATCATGAAAACAGCATGGTACTGGAACAAAAATAGGCACACAGACCAGTGTAACAGAATTGAAAGCCCAGAAATAAATCCCCACACCTATGGACATCTAATCTTTGATAAGGGGGTCCAAAGCTTTAAATGGAAAAAGGAGCCTCTCTTCAACAAATGGTTCTGGGAAAACTGGGTTGTAACATGCAGAAGAATGAAATTGAACCACTTTATCTCACCAGAAACAAAAATCTACTCGAAATGGATCAAAGATCTGGATTTCAGACCAGAAACAATCAAATACTTAGAGGAAAACACTGGTAAAACAGTTTCCCACCTACACCTCAAGGACGTCTTTGATGAATCAAACCCAATTGCAAGGAAGACTTAAGCAGAAACAAACCAATGGGACTGCATCCAATTGAAAAGCTTCTGCACATCCAAAGAAACTATGAAACAGAGAGACCCCTCACAGAATAGGAGATCTTCACATGCCATGCATCAGACAAGTAATGAATCACCAAAATATATAAAGAGCTCAGCAAACTTAGCACCAAAAAAGCAAATGACCCCATCCAAAAATGTGCTGAGGATATTAACAAAACATCCACCTCAGAGGAATTCCAAAGGGCTAACAAACATATGAAAAACTGCTCTAGGTCACTGATTGTCAGAGAAATACAAATTAAGACAACACTAAGATACCACCTCACTCCTGTAAGAATGGCATACATCAAAAAGAACAGCAGCAACAAATGCTGGAGAGGTTGTGGGGACAGCGGAACCCTTTTACATTGCTGGTGGGAATGTAAATTGGTCCAGCCTCTGTGGAGAACAGTCTGGAAAACTCTTAGAAGGCTAGAAATGGACCTTCCATATGATCCAGTAATTCCTCTCCTGGGGTTATACTCCATTGACTCCATAACACCCAACCAAAAAGAGGTGTGTACTCCAATGTTCATAGCAGCACAATTCATAATAGCTAAAATCTGGAAGCAACCCAGGTGCCCAACAACAGAAGAGTGGCTGAGAAAGCTGTGATATATATACACAATGGAATACTATGCAGCTATCAAGAACAATGAACCCACCTTCTCTGACACATCTCGGACAGAGGTAGAAGGAATTATGTTAAGTGAGCTAAGTCAGAAAGATAAAGATGAGTATGGGATGATCCCACTCATCAACAGAAGTTGAAGAAGAAGATCTGAAAGGGAAACTAAAAGCAGGATCTAACCAAATTGTAAGTAGGGCACCAAAGTAAAAGCCCTGTGGTGAGGGGTAGACATGCAGCTTCCTGGGCCAGTGGGGTTGGGAGTGGGTGGGAGGGATGGGTCACAGTCTCTTTTGTTGGGAATGGTGTTTATGTACACTCCTAGTAAAATGTAGTCATATAATTAATATGAGAAGTGGAAAATTAATTGTATATCTTGAAGTTTTTCAAAACACAAACTGAATCTTTTTAATATATAGGCTGTGTAATTGATATGCAGACTCTCTCAAAAGCATAGACCAAGTAGATCAGAAGCAACCAGTGGAGCGCTGGCAAGAGAACGAGGTGCGGAAGAAGAAGAGCTTTTATAGGAGCAGCTTTCACGAGAATGGGAAGGGGGAGGAGTAACCATAGCACTCCAGGATAGGATAATAACTCTCAAGAGAATGGGAAGGGGGAGGAGTGACCAAAGCACTCCAAATATCGTGGGGAAATAGACAATGCCCTGAGGCCACAACATGGTGAAACAGGCACTCCGAGAATGTCCCAACTCTCATGGGAACTGGCAGTAGCCTGAGGGAACAACATGGCAGATGTGACTGCATCTGCACAATATCCCAGCAATGGTTAGGTTTGTGATGAGAAATCGAATGAAAGTCTCATGGTTCTGTTTCTATTTTTCACTTTCTTCCTTTCCTTATCAGTCTGCAATATTTTTTTCCTTGTTTTTGGTTTTGAATAGTTTTACTATGATATGTCTTGGTGTATGCAATTTTGGATTCAGGAACTTAGAGTTGCATTCAGCTTCATGTATCTCTATGCTTTGGACGTTGCTTAGGTTGCAAAACTTTTCTTCTACAATTTCTTTTGTATATGTTCTCTATTACTCCCTCCCTCTCTTCTTCCACCCACTGACCACACTTGTCTCCACTCATCTGTGACTTAGTGAGTTTCTATAGAAATACCAGTTTTATTTTGTTGAGTTTTTTTTTAATCTTTATTTATTGGATAGAGACAGTCAGAAGTTGAGAGGGTAAGGGGTGATAGAGACAGAGAGACACCTGCAGCACTGCTTCACCTCTTGTGAAACTTCGCCACTGCAGGTGGGGACCAGGGGCTTGACCCTGGGTCCTCACGCATTGTAACATATGCGCTCAACCAGGTGAGCCACCACCTGGCCCCTATTTTGTTGAGTTTTCAGGTGACTTTATTGTTGGTCTTTCTAGTTTGTCAGGTGAGCAACGTGAAGCAGCTCCTACTTCATAGCAACACTGGAATTTGCAGTTTTATGATAAAGTTTTTGATTGTATTATTTTTTGTCTAGCAATAAGTTCTTTTTGGTATTAAAAGTTCTTTGTGTATCAAGTAGCACATGGCTTGGCATCTTTTTGGTCTCACTTGCTGGTTTATCTCTTAACAAGGATGGAGAATATATATCTCTACCACCAGTGTTATCAATATTGTTACTGGGGCACAGTCGATGTAGGACTTCACCATTTCTGCTTTTTATTTTTTATTTCTTCTTTATTTTTTATAGAAGATGAGAGTTAGAGAAATATAGAGATAGGTACATAGATAGGTAGATAGATAGATAGATAGATAGATAGATAGACAGACAGACAGACAGACAGACAGACAGACAGGAGAAGGAACATCTGCTCTGCCAAACTGCTTGTGAAGTTTCCCTTCTGTATGTGGAAACCTGTAACTTGAATCTGGTCCCATACACACAGTAACATGTACACTCTACGAGGTGAGACAACAACTGCCTTATACACATAATTTTTAATACCTTGATTTCCCATCTGTTTCCAGCCTTTCCTTTAACTCCCTCATTTTACATAATAAGAGATAATTCACTATATTATAAAGCCAATCATTTCAACATTCAATTATGATAATTAAGGATTTCCTCCATTTCCCTACTTATACTTATCCTTGTGAAGGCATGTAAACTTAGGGGCCTTTTAGATGGCCTATTCTGTTGAGGTATGCAATGGATCCTTCATCTGGGTTCTATTCTTGTTGTTACTGCACATATCCATTTCTAAAATGGTTGAGGTCCCCAACTGTACAGTAGTCCATGCTGCCCTCTGCTGGTATACTCTCTTGTTACAACTATCCTATCCTATCCATGAGATGATTCTTGGGTCATAGGAAGATTACAAAGTTGATACTGGTTGAGAATCCAATGCTTTATCCACTGCACCACCTCCCGGACCACAAGACGACCTAGTGGGGGTTTTATTGTTATATGGGAAACTGGGGAATGTTATTCATGTATAAACTATTGTATTTACTGTTGAATGTAAAATATTAATTCCCCAATAAGGAAATAAAAAAATAAAAAATAAAAACAAAGTTGATACTGAATAATTCACTTTTACTACAGTGAAGTGGTCTTTCTTCATTGTGTCAATGAAAACTTTGTATCCAGTTATGATTCTTTGATTAACACATTATTAATGAGACCACATGGAATAATTCACCTGCTTAAATTTATAATTAGGATTATTGTATAGACTAAATTCATTCTCCTGCTTTAGCCTCTCGGCTTATGTCATGGTTATTTAAAATTTTTTTCAATACAATTTTACATATTTAATCTGTGCTCCAACTTAGTCCTCTCAGAGATTTGACATTTTAAACACTTAAATATTAAACTTACCTGAAATTTACTATTGCTATACTCAGTGAGATGTCATTGCAGTTTGCTAGTTTCTCAAAATTGCTCAGTAATAATACATGATTGGATTTCTTAGAGGAAGATTTAGTGTCATGTATTTCAAGATGCTGCCAATAATTATAATTTTTGATGGAACTTGTGAATCTGTTTTTAGTGCCTGTCAGTCTTGACTGCCCGTCAGAATACTTGTGAAGATTTAGAATTACAGATTGAAGATATTTCAATGTATTGTCTTTCTCTCCCTCCCCTCCTATATCTCTGTCCACACAGAATCACCAGTCATCACACAATGATTTTTTTTTTCTGTACCAGAAATGCCAGCTGTGCTGTGATGAAATATGCTGAGATATTTTGTTTTATATTTCTTTTTGGGGGGAGAGCCAATTTTCCAAGTCTGTGTCACCATAGATTTATCCTAGAAGTCTCAACACACTTTTCAAACATAATGCACTTTCTCCTCCCTAACCAAATGTCCCATATTCTTTCATACCAATACAGACATCATTTTCTAGAAGCACTCTAGTTTCTGTATAAGTTTCTTTTCTCAGAATATCTTTCCTCTATATCTCAACCAGTCATAATTCTGCATGCTTTCCAGCAACAATCTCATGTCATCTGTTCCACAAAACTGCCTCTAATTTTAGATTATGCTCATTACACAAATATTTTAAGGCCTTTAAACATATTTTGTCCAGAGAGGGAGGATTTTTTCCTAATAGATATAGATGATGGTGCCCTCTGTAGAATCTCTTCTGGAATATGGTTCCTTTAAAAACAAAAGCAAGATCCACAATATGGCATATAGTTTTCTACCAGTTGATAAAAGTTTACAATTTTGTTACACTGATTGTTTGTAAAACATGTAGGAAGCATCTTCAATTTGCTAGGATTGCATTTTATAAAAAGGCAAATCAAAAGAAATTCATTTAGGATGCCATTCAACATATGACACTATTTTATGAAGTAAAAGTGGAATTATGATCGTAGGTCAGAAATTTTCTCAAGTATCTAGTGTACCACTCATTGTTCTAGAAGAACTTGTGATTTGCATGAGATCTAGCTTTTGAAATTATCTGCACTACTCAAACTTGGTGAAGAGGATATCAGCCACATAATTTGTGGAATAAAATATATACACATTCTTGATGTTAGTGATAGAGATACTTTTTAAAAATAAATCATACTGGAAATGAATAACCTTAGTTGGCAGATATCTACAACTGGAGGCAGTCTAAAAATCACTCCCTGTGTCTAGCTATACTCATGTTGGAAATTCATTTCTGTTAGTTTCCTCTGTACCTATAAAGAATGCATTGCTATGAGCTTTAAGTACTCTCTTCAGTAAGAAAAAGTCAGGGGACCCTATGGCTTTAATATTTTTACCATAATCAATGATTTTAAAGCACAAATCATACCATTATAAAGTTTTTTTCCTTTTGTTGTCCTTGTTTTATCGTTGTTGTGGTTATTATTGTTGTTATTGATGTCGTTGTAGGATAGGACAGAGAGAAATGGAGAGAGGAGGGGAAGGCAGAGAGGTGGAGAGAAAGCCACCTGCAGACCTGCTTCAGCACTTGTGAAGGAACTCTGCTGCAGGTGGGGAGCCAGGGACTCCAACAAAGATTCTTATGCTGGTCCTTGTGCTTTGTACCAGGTGCACTTAACCCGCTGCACAACCTCCCAAAACCCTATAGTGAAAGTTTTAAGGACAAAGAAATGAATGATTCACCTATGATAGGTACTTTTTTTTTTCAACCATGACACAAATATTTTAATGTTAATACTTTCTAAATATTAATAATTGAGAGACTTGCTAGACAGTTAATCATATTTTAAATTTTTTTAAATAAAAATTTAGTTCTCTTAATGGCAATGTAGTAAAAATTTGAATTTACTGACAATATTATCAACTGCAATATAAGTGAATAATTAAATATTATTAGGATATTATTATTTATACATAGCATAGTACATTTTGTCCAGTAAACTAAAAGTTACCAATTTTAGTCATATTTACTGATTAAAATTTTAATCTTATAATTTTATCAATTATATAATTATTATTTACTAATTATATAATTATTATTCATAATTTATCTACATTTCTAATATCATAACATATACATATATTAATAATTGAAATTTTAAATTATAAAGCAAAATGACACACAGAAAGCCTATTGGAAGGAGTTCCACTAAAAATTACCATTACTAAATAAGGAAATAAGAAAGAAGGAGAAAGAAAAATGTTTTAAATGTCTTGAAAATTATTATTTTCATAACAGCACAATATTAAATAAGAATAACACACACCATAGAATACTGCTTTCATGGTAACAGTTTCAAAACTATATTAGGCATTGTTTTGAGCTTATTGTTTTACACATTTTCTAGGATATAATAATGCTTAGCAATTTAAAGAGAGAATCCCACAAATTTACTATTGTAAAATTTCCAGTTTCAGTATATCCAGATACAATACATGATGATTTTATTTACTCTTCTTTGATCATTGTTAGTTGAAAATTAAAATAACTCATCTACTGTAGTATGTGATTAAGATAATCTCTTCCCACTGAATGAGAATTTTGTAAGTAGTAAACATCATTGACATTATTGGGAATATTGAGCATAAGATATACAATTTAATTGTAATATACTGTGAGGCCTCTAGGTCTAGTGGGGGGTAATTTATATTATGTTTCTTATTTCTATTTTGTTGTTGTTATTGTTCCTTGGTATTCTTTGTAATCTTTACAGCATATATTTTCTTTTTTTTTTCTTACTTTTTTTTTAGTTTAAAAAAGGAGACATTAACAAAATCAAAGGATAAGAGGGGTACAACTCCATACAGTTCCTGCCACCAGATCTCCATATCCCATCAGTTTTTGTTTCTGAGACAACCTTGGTTTACAAGCTTGTAAATAAAATTTCGACCTCCTCAGCTACCTCAACAAATCACCAGTGTCTCTCCACCAAATTTCAGTAAGCCATCCCTTTACAACCTCACCCCTGCTCCTCATTAATCTCAGTTCTGCTGTTCATGTCTACTATCTCCATTGATCTTTGCTTGCTTTCCTGCTATAGGAAAACATAGAAGTCATTATATATTTCTTGTCAGTATGAGTCCCTTTAGTATCTCTTGGAGGTCTAGTTGAGTGATAATGAATCCCTCCAGTTGTTGTTTGTCTGAAAGATCTTCATGCTTCCTTCAAACTCGACTGACAACTTAGCAGGCTAAAATATTTTTTGGGTGGAGACCGTTCCTCTTTAGAAATTTAAAAACATCCTGCCTGTTCTTTCTAGCTGTTAGAGCTTCTACTGACAAACCAGCTGGTAGTTAATATGGCATTTTCTTTGTACATAACTCTTTGTTTTCCTCTATCAACCTTCAAAATTATCTCTTTGTCTTTGATTTTTGATATTTTAACTATTATGTGCCTTGGTGAACTTGGGTTTGGGTTTATAGTTATTGGAGTGCATCAAGCCCCTTCTATCTGAGAGTCAATCCCTTATAATTTGAAGGGGCTTTTCAGCTGAAATTTCTTCACCTATGAATTCGGTCCCTTTTTCTCTCTTGTTATACACAGATTTTCCTCTTGCTGCTGTCTCATAATTCTTTCATATTACTTTAATTTATTTTAGTTTTTATTTTTTTATACTATCTTTGGGGATAGTTCCTTCCACTTTCATCTCCACTTTGATCTTTGGTGTCAGTCTTCTTGCTAGTTTTCTCCTCTGCTGTCATTTTTTCAGTTCAATGACTGCATTCTTCATTTTTCTGATCACTATAATGAATTTATCTATAAATTTCCTCATTGTTTCTTTAACTTTGTTGTAGTCTTCCTCATAATTCTAAATTCAGTAACCATCTATGGAACCATAGCTTTGATGTTCTCATTAAAAATTGTGTACACTTCTGTTGGATTTTTTTTCCTATTTGATTCTTGAGGCAGTGGATGGTAGGGCTCTAAATGGAAGCTGTTGATGGCAAAAGGGGCCTATCTAGAGTCTAATAAACTGTACACAACATAAACTACACCAGGCTTGCATTGAACTGTAAATGAGATGAACCTGATGCAAAATCAACCAGACACAGGTTGAACCTAGTGAGAGTTCAGGCTAAACATGGCAGCAGGAAGTCTAACTGCAACTCAGATGGACTGAATTGGCACAGGCTTACCCAGGAGCAGGCTGAATTGGCAGCCACACAGAAGCTAGTCACCACAGACAGTGACTATGGCAAGGGTGGTGCCTACACAGGTGATAGCAGCAGAAGGTGGCCAGAGACCCTGGAATGGTGGCAAAATGAAAACACAAAAGTAATTTTCATTTAGTTATTTCTCTATCCTTATAGATGATTCAGGATTTTGTCCGTTTTTCTTTCATTTGTTGTTAATCTAAGCTTAAAGGTCATTTATGTATATGCTGGTTTCTCCATGTATATTATTGTGCTTTGTTTGTTTGTTTTTGTTATGGAGGTGGTGACAAGGCCAAAAAGAGGCTGCTTGTCTGCTGCCATCTTAGCCGGAAATCTCTCAACATAATTTCCTTAGCATACACCACATACTACGAGTTCAAAATCAGGACATAAGTGTGCAAATTTTTATTTCCAAAGTTCCCTTCATCTACTTAATATTTTATTGCTGTGTTTGGTGATAGTAAGTTCAAGATTAAGGGCTCAAAGAACCATTCCACTTATAAGTAAAGTAGGTTGTAGCCTGGGAGGTGGCACAGCAATAGAACACAACAACTGCAGACATGAGGTCTTGAGTTTTCTCCTTGGCTTCACACAAAGCAGAGTAATATTCTAATTCTCTGTCTCTTCTTAAAAAATAAAAACATATTTGTAAAATTAAAATTATTTAGTTTGATGCATCTAGTTTAATTTAGTTCAAACTAAAATAGATGGAAGTTGCACATAAATCATTTCTATTCAGAGATGATTCTTTAAACTTCTTAGAAAATTTTAAGATATGTTATATTTGCTCCAGAGAAAATCATGTTTTGATTTGGTATACATTACTTATAGATTTTCTTTTTTTATATTTATTTATTCCTTTTTGTTGCCCTTGTTGTTTTATTGTTGTAGTTATTATTATTGTTGTTATTGATGTCATTGTTGTTGGATAGGACAGAAAGAAATGGAGAGAGGAGAGGAAGACAGAGAGGGGGAGAGAAAGATAGATACCTGCAGACCTGCTTCATTGCTTGTGAAGTGACTCCCCTGAAGGTGGGGAGCCAAGGGCTCTAGCTGGGATCCTTATACCAGTCCTTGTGCTTTGCGCCACCTGCGCTTAACCTGCTGCGCTACCGCCTGACTCCCTACTTAAAGATTTTCTACAATGAAATAGACAAAACCAGAGCACTGACTACTTAACCCTGGTTTGTGGTGGCATGGGGGATTTAACCTGGGACTTTTGAGTCTCAGGTATGTGATTCTCTTTCCATAACCGTTATGCTACCCCCCTGCCTGACTTTACATTTTTCAACTGTTTAATTTTTTATTATGAAATAACAAAACACATATTACTTATATATAACTTACTGTATCAGACTCTATTAAAGTGAGCATCCAAGATAGTCCACATGAAATACTAGGCAACCTCATTCATAGATGTAACTTGAGAAATAAAGTAAGAGAAAACATAGAATGAAACAGACTAAGGGGCTATTATAGCAGAGTCAAGAACTCTAAAAGGAAGAGACAAGAGATTAAGAGGGCATTGAGAACCTAGTGTAGGATGATAGAGGAAGATTTAAGTCGGTGGTGGGAGTGGAGATCAGACAGTTATCTCAGGGAGATAAGAAACTATAGTCCTTGGTCCCTACCTGCATCAGTGGTGGGGAGGAAGGGCAAGTTCATGAATGATAACGCAGTGTTATGGGTATCTCTTCTTCTCTCTTTTATTTTCTCTCTCTTCTGTCTCACCCTTTATGAAAAGAGAAATACAAAGGCCACTCACATATTGAATTTGTTTGGGACTGAGAACAAGCCATAATCTGGTAGTAAAATAAAGTAAAATAAAATTATATTCATGTAACAACTGTACTGTAAATCATAATTTTCCCAATAACAGTGATTTGAAAAAAATAATAGATAAATCTTTTTAAAAATAAAAATGCCTGGAGAAAGCTTAAAAATTTGATGCATCCCTAGAATATCTTCAAGTTCCTTGATCTTAATTTTTCAGAACTATAAAGTTTCTGGAGTAGTTTTATGCCTCTATAAAAATATATAAGCATCACTGCACCCACCTTCAAATGTCACATCAGTATGAACCCATATCTTGGTTCCACTTGCCTCTCTTATCCTTTATCTCTATTTACTACCATTTCTCACAGAAGCAGAGCCTTTTGTTGTATTTTGTTAGTTAGCTTCCTTTGTTTATTTATATTTCACATATATGGGAAAACACCTCATAATTGTCTTTGACTCCTTGACATAACATTTAGTGTAATCAATTCAAGTTCCATCATGTTGTTAGGAAAAGCACAATTTTGCTTTTTTAAAAAATACTTTTTGCTTTAGATAGTGGCAGGAAATGAACCCAGAACTTTGTGTTTTGTTTTTTTTTCATTTTTTTAAAATATTTATTTTATTTATTCCCTTTTGTTGCCCTTATTGTTTTATTGTTGTAGTTATTATTGTTGTTGTTGTTGTTGGATAGGACAGAGAGAAATGGAGAGAGGAGGGGAAGACAGAGAGGAGGAGAGAAAGATAGACACCTGCAGACCTGCTTCACTGCCTGTGAAGCGACTCCCCTGCAGGTGGGGAGCCGGGGGCTCAAACCGGGATCCTTATGCTGGTCCTTGTGCTTTGCGCCACCTGCGCTTAACCCGCTGTGCTACAGCCCGACTCCCGAGAACTTTGCGTTTGAATGAACTGCAGAGTTTCATCCCTAGCCCAAGTTTATTGTATACATTTGAGAAGGGGAAGAGAGAAAGACACCAAAACACCATTCCAACATGGAGTTCTCAGGGCCTATTCTATGTGGTGCTGGGGATCAAACCTAAGTCTTTATATATGATAATACATGCATTTTACCCACTAAATCATGCCCCAGCCCCATAGATTTAGTTATTTATTTTTATGAGGGAGAGAAAGAGAGAAGATATCAGAGCACCACTGTAGCATATGCAGTGCTAAGGGTTGAAACATCTATTTGCAAGTCTTGTGTTTCACCAAATGAACCAGCTCTCTTGCCACAGTTTCATCTTTTTTGTTCTTAAAGTAAGTGAGAGTACAGCATTAAATATTCATATTATGGCATTTTCATTCAGCCATGCACATTAAGCTATTGTTAATAATTTTTTTCTATGAAGGTAAGGATGCATACATTCTTTGAATACCATTTTCATTTATGTCAAGGAGTGATAGAGATTGTAAAATTTTTCATTCCCACTTATAGTGACAATATTTTTTCTCTGCAACTACCATTACTTCCTATTTATTTATTTATTTTTTTATTTATAAAAAGGAAACATTGACTAAACCATACCCTCTTGGTATAACTTCACACAATTTCCACCACCAGAACTCTGTATTCCATCCCCTCCCCTGATAGCTTTCCTGTTCTTTAACCCTCTGGGAGTATGGATCCAAGATCATTATGGGATACAGAAGGTGGAAGGTCTGGACATAGGCGTTGACAGGTCGATCCATACTCCCAGCCTGCCTTTCTCTTTCCCTAGTGGGAAAGGGCTCTGGGGAAGCAGAGCTCTAGGACACATTGGTGGGGTTGTCTGTCCAGGGAAGTCTGGTCAGCATCATGCTGGCATCTGGAACCTGGTGGTTGAAAAGAGAGTTAACATACAAAGCCAAACAAATTGTTGACCAATCATGGACCTAAAGGCTGGAATAGTGCATATAAAGAGTTGGGAGGCCCTCCATTTTGTAGATGGCTAATAAGCATATTTTAGTTATATTCCAAAGAGCCTGTGACTATACTAGTGTTTTTGTTTGTTTGACTGAGCCTGAAATCTGATATGCAGGTGGATCCTAATTATTGTCTGGGGAGTTGATATCATGGCTAGGAAAAGGACCAGCAGACTGGAACAGGGAAGAGAGTAGCTCTCAAATATGGGAAAGGTGTATAAATATTGTTAACTGTAAGCCCCATCAATTTGATGTGATCTGGGGCCCATATTTAGCTTAGGAGCCTATGTGACCTCTGCATCCCTGTAGATCTGAGATCACATTCTGTGGTCATGAGTAGGAACATTCCAAGCTGCCCCAATATCAGGACCCATCTTCCTCAGGTGTAGCATAGATTATATTGTTCAGCCTCCCTTCAGAGGATGGAACATTCTCTACCATTGTTCATCCAAGTTGAGGGCAAGGTCCTACGGAGACCCACAGAGGGGTCTACTGTGTTATTCCTGATAGGAGTAACTGGTAACAATGTAGAGACGGATTTATTCGAGGTCTAGGCCCATCATGTCTGTTTGTGAATCTCAGGACTCCCTGAATAGGGCCCCAACTGATGAGGTGGCCTGATAGTGTCTGAAGAGTCATAATTAAAGTATGCCAGTCTCTTGCCCTTATTCAGCTTTTGCAGTCCTTGCTTTGATGAGGTTAGCTTTGAAGTGAGTGAGAGAACTGTAATAGGTGAGGAGGGTATTTAAGTCTAAGTAGACACTATTTCATTATGAACTTTATACTGACTCACTACAGACTATTGTGTAATTATGCTTTCAGGTATATATTTTGCCCTAACTTATGGATACATGTGAACATATGCTCTATCTTATGGGACCTGGTCTATATCTAGGTTTTCGGATTTTGTTAGGAAGTGAGCCTCCTGGAATGGAATTAGAAAATCCTATGAAAGGAAAGGTCTCACCCAAGTAATGAGGTTGAAGGGTTGACATTCCATGCCTGAGGTCTCTGGAAACATTCTGAAGTGAAGTATGCTGAGGTGGTACTCGTTGTGTTGATTAGGCTGGGATTGCTGGATGCAATATCATTTGGTATGAAATGAGAGAAGCATGCATGAAAGTGAGACTCACCCTAGATGTTCCAGGACTAGGGGAAATATAGGCTCTAAAGAGGAAGCGGGAGGTTCCTGCTGTCTTAGGGTTTAAAAAGACAATAGATAGTTATTGCTATAATCTCATTATTTGGCAATTGGGTTAACTTTGAAATATCCCTTTGTTAGGATTTGCTGTATCATACCCAACATCACTGTAATTTATGTGTTTTGACATTGTTTGTATATAGCTGTGCCACTGGTTGCTTCTGTTCACGCTGGTCTAAGCTTTTAAGAGAGTCAACATATCAAAGACTAAGCCTGTGTATTAAGAAGACTCAGTCTGTGCTTTAAAAAGTTTGAGACATTCAATTAATTTTTCCCCTCTCATATTAGTCATTTATTTGACTACAAATTGATAGGAGTGTACATAAACACCATTCCCACCACCAAAAGACTATGTCCCATCCCAACCCTGTCTCCTCCACCCCCACCCCCCACGCGGTGAAGATGAACATCCACCCTCACCCTCTACCCAGGGTTTTTACTTTGTTGCCCTACTACTTCCTATTTCTAATCTTTTTTTCCCCTTGTTGTTCTTGCTGTTGTTGTTGCTGCTGTTGTTGTATAAGACAGAGTGATATTGAGAGAGGAGGGGAAAACAGAGAGGGAGAGAGAAAGATAGATAACTGCATACCTACTTGACCTTTTATGAAGTGACTCCCCTTCAGGTGGGAGCTCGAAACTCCAACTGGTATCCTTGCATGGGTCCTTGCACTTTGCACTACATGTGCTTAACCCAGTGTGCTAACACCCAGCCCCCTCTAATCTATTTTAAAGGCTTATTATTTAGTATAATAGAATTCCTAGTTAGTTTTATTTTTCATTAAAATTATGCATTTATTTATTTTAATGAGAAATACAAAAAGAGACAAGACAAAGATACAGAGAGACAGAGACAAGAGCACTTCTTAGCTCTGGTTTATGGTGGTGCTGGGGATTGACTGGGACCTCAGAGCCTCAAGCATGAAAGTCTTTTTTCATAATCATTATGCTGTCTCCCAAGACCAACTTCTAGTTATTTCTACCACAGGCACTCTCATCAGTGTGAGATGTCTTATTGTGGTTTTTATTCCCATCTCCTAATGATAAGTCATATAGAAATTACTTTTTATGTACTTGTAAGTCATCCATATGTCTTGAAAACATGCATATTTACATATTTTTGTCCTATAAATTTTTATTTTTAAGAATTGAGCTGTATTATTTCATTATATATTTTGGATATAAACCTTTTGTTAGACATAAGATGTGCAGACATCTCACAATACATAAATTTCTTTTTGTTTTTGTCCTGGTATCTTTGTCATCTGAAACCTTTTTGATGGAGTCATATCTGTTTATTTTTATGTTTGTATCCCTTGTCAGTTGAATCTTATAAACATCTCTGAGACTAAATTCCATTAGTGTATTAAGTACATTTTCTCTCATAAATTTTTGGTTTTAGATCTTACATCAAAATTTTTAATCACAATTTTTTTCAATGTGAGTAAATTTTTATATATCATATTAAATACTTATCTAGTTTCATTTTGATGCATGCAATTATCAAGTTTTTCCCAACACTGTTTTAAACAATGTCTTTATTTTTCTTTTATATTGGTCATCTGGAGTTTTTTGTTTCCATACAAATTTTAATATCATTGTTCCATCACCTTAAAAAATGCTACTGGGATTTTGATATAGAATGCATTGAATTTGTAAATGTTTTTAGGTAACATTTTAACAATATTTATTTCCAATTCATAAAAATTGGATATTTTCACACTTCTTTGTATCATTTTAAAGAGATTTGTTTATTAATACAATTGAGAGAGAGAGAACCCAGAGCATCACTCTGGCACACATGCTGCTTTTGGGAGTTGAACTTAAGACCTCATGCCTGAGGGTTCAAGCATTTTTCATTATGCCACTTCCTGAGTGGCTTTTTGCATCTTTAGTTAGAGTTTTATCAAGAATTTATTTATTTGTGAATTTATTTATTTATTTATTTGCTGCTAAGGCTACTGCTGGGTATTGGTTTCGACACTATGAATCATTGGCTCCAGAGGCCATTTTATTCTTTCTACTTTATTTTATTTATTTATCTATTTATTTATTTTACTCAAGGCTTATCAAGCAGTTGCTTGGTGTCTGCACTACTAATCCACTGTTCCTGGAGGCCATTTTCCCCATATTTGTTGCCTTTGTTGTTGTTGTTATTGTTGTTGTTGCATAAGACAGGGAGAAAGTGAGAGAGGAGGGGAAGACAGAGAAGAAGAAAGAAAGTTAGACTTATTTCAGAATTTCTTACAGGGCAGGATTGGTAGTGGCAAATTTCTTCAGTTTCTGAATGTCTGAAAATATATTTCTCCCTCCTATATGAAGGATAATTTAGCAGGATACAAAATAAGTGGCTGACAATTTTTATCCTTTAATACTTTGAATATGCCATTCCACTCCCTCATTGCCTCTAGGTTTGTGATGAGAAATCTGATAAAAGCATGATGATTATACCTTTGTATATGACTTTCTTCCTTTCCCTGGAAGCCTGTATTTTTTTTTCTTTGTCTTGCTATGTGTTGTTTTGAATTCAAAAATCAGGTGTGTATTCACATTCTTGGATTTTGTTTTTAACATTACCTAGATTTGGAAAATTCTGTTAAAATTTTGTTGAATATGTTCTCTATTCCTCCTCCTCCTCCTCCTCTCTCTCTCTCTCTCTCATTCCCTCTCTCACTCTCTTTCTCTTCTCCTGAGGGATCGCAATAACTCTGATGTTTGTCCTTGTCATGGAAGCTGCTATTTCATTGAGAAGTGCTTCATTTTTCCTAAAACTTTCCTCTCAAAAGGTTTTAAATTCACGTAGTGTGATGATTGTGTCTTCTAGTGTTGGTATTCTTTCTTCCACCTGGTTAAGTCTACTTCCAAGGCCTCTTATCTCAACATGAACTGTTTTCAAAGTGTTCTTTAAGCCCTTCAGTTCTGCCTGGAATATTTTTCCCTATATTTTGTAATTGGTCACTTAGTTAATTACACTTGAATTGATTTCATAATGAATTTTCTGAACTTTATCTTCATCTATTTCTGTCTGGTCATTTGGGATTTCTATCATTGCTGTCTCTGTATTTCTGTTTCATCATTTAGCTTGGTTTAAATGGCTCTGTGGCTAAGGAATTTAATTTTATTTTTTATATATCTAGTGGAGGAAGGGAGATTTTTTTTGTTTACCCTGAGTCACTGGGCCATTCTAGTTTAGTTTCTGTGGGACAACAGCAATGGAGACTCAAGAAGTCATAGTTGTAAACTGAATTTTTAGTGGTCTCTGTGTGTGTTTCAACAGTCTTTTTGTTGCTAAAACTTGAAACCAGAAGTGGTATGTCTTAGCTACCATTCTAATTTGGTGCCTGATGTCCCTGGGAATTCTCATTTACCTCTTTTCAGTCCTCAAGCCACATGTGTCTGAACTCACCTGTGGCTTAAGTAAGTTTGGTCCACCCCAGCTGCCTGTCTGGTGCCAGCCCCTCCCTAAAAATGACCTTTTAGTCCCTGGAATCACTCCCTCATCCCCTTTCTCTCCACAAACCACACCAGTCTGTACTCACCTGTGGTGTGTTAAGTTTGAAGAGTTCCTGGTCATATTTTGCTGATTTTTCAGGTAGGTTTCATTGCTTTTCTAGTTGATGGGCAAGAGCAAAAACACAGTTCTGGTACTGCATAGCCATTCTCTAATACATCTTTCTTAAACACTTATCTGTGGTTGAGCACCTGGGTTATTTCTGTATTTGGCTATTACAAATAGTACTATTTATCCTGACCAATTAGCTCTGCTTATTAGAATACAGTTTTAATAAAAGTAGTGCCTCCTGTAGTCTCTTATTTTTGTTTTAGAGAGTGAAAGAGAGATAGGGAAAGAGAGAGGTGAAACACTACATCACTGATCCAAGTCTCCTGAAACTTATGCCCTGCAGGTGCCATGTTGTGGCTGAGGACTCAAACCATCATCCTTGCATATATGGTGATATGTGCACCCTACTAAGTAAGCTGCCTCCTGGTCCCCTTTGTTTGTTTATTTGTTGTGGTCTTCAGAAATTATTTTAAAAATCACCAGGACTCTATAAGTGCTATGAAATAATAAAGTTTTGTCATCTCTGATGTATAGAATTTTGATTTAGGATATCCCAGAGACTTTCTTTTTTTTTTTTTGTAATAGTTCCTATATTTTATTTATTCATTTTCTTTTAATTTATTTTTATTTTTTAATAAGTATAAATATCTATTACCAAACAAAAGCCCCTCTTTATCATCCTTTGCCATCATATCCAAGACTCAATACTTGAAGTTTTCATGTTTCAAAATTCACTGCTAAGATACAATTAATACTGAAAAATCTTGTGAATAATATCCTTTTTCCCTCACAGCTCTTGTCACCAAAAGTCTGTGTGCCCATACCCACCCCATAAATAACCATTATAGTTCTCCCATAGTCTTAGATATAGGTTCACATTTTTTTTTACATTTATATGTTCAATTCTCCATAGTCCACATATGAGTTTAACCATTCTGTAGTTGCCCTTTATCTCCTTACTTGATTTACTAAGCATAATCTCCACCTCCATCCACTTTATATTAAAGGACACAATATAATTTTTTATTGTGGAATATTATTTCATTGAGTAAATGTCCCATAACATTTTTATGTAGTCATCTGTTGAAGGACATTTTGGTTGTTTCCAAGTTTTTGCTATTGTGAATAAAACTGCTATGAACATGGTGTTCAAATATTCCTTTGAATAAGTGTTACTATATCTTTTGGGTAAATGCCTAAGAGTAGAATTCCTGGATCATAAGTTATTTCCATTTGTATTTGTTTAAGAATTCGCTATACTGTTCTCCACAATGGCTGCACCAATTTGCACTGCTGTCAGTAGTGTAGTAGTGTTCTCTCTTTACATCCTCTCCCACACATCTTCTCGTTTTATTGATGAAGCCCTTTCTCACAAGTGTGAGTAGAATCTCAATGTGATTTTAATTTGCATTTCTCTAGTGATGAGTGAATTGGAGCATTTCCACACATCTGTGGACCATGTGTATTTCTTCTTGAGAAAACCATATATTCATATCTTCTGCCCACTTTTTTATTGGGTTGTTCTTTTTCCTTTTGTTGAGTTGTAGGAGTTCTTTATAGATGTCTAATATCAACCTTTTGTCTGAAGTTTAGGGTGCAAATATCTTTGCCCATTTGTGAGTTTATACATATGGAATTTTCTTTTGACATGTAGAAACATTTAAATTTGATATTGTCCTATTTGTTCATTCTTATTTTTGACTCCTGTGTCCATGGGGTGGAGTCTGCTAACACGTCTTTAATGTTAAGGTCCTGAAATGTTTTTCAAATGTATTCTTCTATGTATTTTTTACTTTCAGGTCTAATATCCAAATCTTTGATACATTTTGAGTTAATTTTGGTGCACAGTGTTAGGTGGTGGTCTAGTTTCATTTTTCTGTATGTGACTACCTAACTCATCCAACACCATTGGTTAAAAAGAGCTTCTTTTCCATTTTGGGCATTATTGACCCCTCTATCATATATAAAGTACCTATACATATGTGGGATGTGGGATTAGATCTGGGCTCTCTATCCTTTTCGATTGGTCCATATGGCTTTTTTGATCTAATACTACACTATTTTAATTACAGTGGCTTAGTTGTATAAGCTGAAGTCAAGAATTGTGATGCCTCTGTTTTTCTTTTTCCTCATAAGTGTTTCTACTTTTCATAGTTTTTTATAGTTCCTTGTTATTTTTTTTGTGTATAATTTGCTTAATTTCCTTGAACTATGTCATTGGAATTTGATAGGACAGCATTGAGTCTATAGATTGCTTTTGGCAGGATTGCCATTTTAATGACATTAATTCGTACAGTACATAGCTTTTCTTCCCTTACTTTTTTATATATTTCTTTTTTTAATTTATTTTTTATTTAAGAAAGGATAAATTAAAAAAAAACCATAGGGTAGGAGGGGTACAACACCACACAATTCCCACCACCCAATCTCCATATCCCATCCCCTCCCCTGATAGCTTTCCCATTCTCTATCCCTCTGGGAACATGGACCCAGGGTCATTGTGGGTTGCTGAAGGTGGATGGTCTGGCTTCTGTAATTGCTACCCCGCTGAACATGGGCGTTGACTGGTCAATCCATACTCTCAGTCTGCCTCTGTCTTTCACTAGTAAGGTAGGTCTCTGGGGAAGCAGAGCTCCATGAAACAATGGTGGGGTCCTCTGTTCAAGGAAGTCTGGTCGGCATCCTGATGGCTTCTGGAACCTGGTGGCTGAAAAGAGAGTTAACATACAAAGCCAAACAAATTGTTGAGCAATCATGGACCTAAAGGTTGGAATAGTGGAGAGGAAGTGTTAGGGGGGTACTCAATGCAAACTCTAGTGTACTTCTGCTTTCAGGTATATATTTTGCACTAGTTTATGGAAAAGTGTGAACGTATGCTCTCTCTCAGAGATCCTGGTCTATATCTTAGTTTTGGGACATTGTTAGAAAGTGAACCACCTGGGATGGAATTAAAGAATACTATGAAAGGAAAGGTCTCACCTGAGTAATGAAGCTGAAGGGTTGTCATTCCACACCTGAAGTCTCTGGACACAGTCTGAGCTGAAGCATGTTGAGGTGGCAATCGTTGTGTTGATTAGATTGCGATCCATAGATGCAATATTATTTGATATGGATTGGGAGAGGCATGCGGGAAAGTGGGCCCTATCCTAAGGTTCCAGGACTGGGGGAAATATGGGCTCTATAGTGGAGATGTGAGGTTCCTGTTGTCTTAGGATTCAAAAAGAAAATCGATAGTTAATGTTATCATCACATTATTTGGTAATTGGGTTAACTTTGAAAAGTTCCTTTGTTAGAGTTTGCTGCATAGTACCCAGTATCTTGTATGTTAGCTGTGCCATTGGTTGCTTCTCATCTACTTGGTTTAGGCTTTTGAGAAAGTCCACATACAAATACACAGCCTATATATTAAAAAGACTCAGTTTGTGTTTTAAAAACATCGAGACATACAATTAATTTTCCCCCTCTCATATTAATTAACTAGTGATTTATATGACTACACTTTACTAGGAGTGTACATAAACACCATTCCCACCAACAAAAGACTGTCTCCCATCCCACCCATCCACCCCCAAACCCACTGGCCCAGGAAGCTACATGTCTACACCTCACCACAGGATTTTTACTTTGGTACCCTAATTTCAATTTAGTCAGATCCTGCTTTTAGTTTCCCCTTGTTTTTCTTCCCTTTCTTTGTGCCATCCTCCATTTCTTTTAACAATGTCTTATAGTTTTCATTGAAGAACTCCTTTATTTGCATTGTTAGATTTATTCCTTGGTATTTTATCTTTTTGTGTTTGACTGTAAATGGGATTTCTTCCTCAAGTTCCCTTTCCTCTGGCCCATCTTTTTTATATAGAAATGCCACAAATTTATGAGTATTGATTTTGTAACCTGCTAACTTTACTGAATTTATTGATGATTTCCAGTAGATTTTTTGGCAGTATCTATGGTCTTCTAGGTATAACAGCATATCATTTGCAAATAATAATTTAACTGCATCCTTTCTAATTTGAATTCCTTTGATATTTCTTTCTTGCCAGATTGTAATGGACTTCTGGGACAATATTGTATAGAAGTGGTGAGAGTGGACATAATTGTTTAGTTCCTGATTTTAGGGGAAAATCTTTCAATGTTTTCCCTATTGAGTATGATATTAGTCTTGTGTTTGTTATATATTGCCTTTACTTTGTTGAGAAATTTACCTTCCACTCTTTTTTTTAAAATTTTTATCACAAATACTGTTAGATCTTATCAAATGTTTTATCTGTATCAATTGATTAGATCATGTGATTTTAGTCTTTCTTTTTGTTGATTTGGTAGATTACATTTATTGATTTGCATATGTTGAACCACCCGTTTCCTAGAGATGAATCCCACTTGATCTTAGTAGATTATTCTCAATATATTTATAGATTTGATTAACTAGGATTTTGTTGCGGATCTTTGCATCAATGTTCTTCAGGGATATAAGCCTATAGTTTCCTTTTTTGGTGGGATCCTTTCTTGCTTTGGGGATAAGACTGCATTAGCCTCAGAATGTGCTTGGGAATATTCCCTCTTTTATTTTCTGGAACAGTTTGAAGAGAATGAATGTTAGTTCTTCTTTGAATGTTTTATAACACTCATTACTATAGCTACCTACACATGGGATTTTGTTCATGGGGAGGTTTTTGTTCACTGTTTCAATTTCTTTATTTGTGAATGTTGTGTTAAGTTTACCTCCTCTTGAGTCAAGGTTCACACTTGATATGATACTAAGAATATGTCCATTTCTTCTAACTTGGTCAAATTTATTTCCATATAGATTTCCATAGTAGTCTTTCATCATCCTTTATATCTCTTCCTTGTCTGTGTATCTCCTCTCTCATTTCTGAGTGATTTTACCATAGCTTTCTCTTCCTTTCTCTTAGTGAGTATAGCTAATGGTTTATTTATCCTTCCAATGTAACAGACCTTGGTTTCATTAATCATCTTTTTTATTTTATATTTCATTGATTTCTACTCTGATTTTAATTATTTCCTCTCTTCTGATCTTTGGAGCTCTTTGTTGCTCCATTTTTAGTTTGAGTTGTTAGATGGCTTAGTAGTGATTTCTCCTCTTTATTCATGTGGGCCTGTTTTGATTTGAACTTTTCTCTCAGGGATGCTTTTGCTGTATTTCATAGAGTCTGACAGCTAGTTTCTTTATTTTTGTTGACATTGAGAAAATCTTAATTTCTTTTTTTGATTTCTTCAATGATTCATGTTATTTGGAAGCATGTTGTTTAATATCCAGACTTTGGGGAAGTTTCTTTTTATTTTGTGGTTGATCTCTAGCATTATAACATCAAGGTCTGAGAAGGTGCATTTTATAGTTTTAAATTTTTAAAAATATTTTTATTTATTAATTACTGTATAAAGAAAGAGGGAAATTGAAAATGGAGGGGAAGATAGAGAGGGAGAGAGTCAGAAAGATACTTGCAGTCCTGCTTCACCACTCATGAAGCTTTCCCCCTGCAGGTTGGGACCAGGGTTTTGAAACTGAGTCTTTTGCATGCTGTAATATGATCACTTAACCAGGTACACCACCATCTGGTCCCCTGGTTTTAATATTTACATGTTTGTTTAGGTTGTTTTTGTGATTCAGCATATGCTCAATCCTTGTGAATGATTCATGTGTACTTGAAAAGATTGTGTGTGTGTTCATTTATTTTGGGATGGAAAGTTCCTTTTATATCTGTTAGGTCAATTTTGTCTATGTTTTCATTAAAATCACTATATCCTTATTAATTATTTTTTTCTTTTTTTAAAATATTTATTTTATTTATTCCCTTTTGTTGCCCTTGTTGTTTTATTATTGTAGTTATTATTGTTGTTGTCGTTGTTGGATAGGACAGAGAGAAATGGAGAGAGGAGGGGAAGACAGAGAAGAGGAGTAAAAGATAGACACCTGCAGACCTGCTTCACTGCCTGTGAAGCGACTCCCCTGAAGGTGGGGATCCGGGGTTCGAACCAGGATCCTTATGCTGGTCCTTGAGCTTTGTGCCACCTGCGCTTAACCCGCTGTGCTACAGCCCAACTCCCCCTATTATTTTTATCCAGATGATCTGTCCCTTGTTGAGGGTGGTGTGTTAAGATCTCCAACTATTACTGTGTTGCTGTCTCAATATCTTCCTAAAGGCAGTAAGTTAAGAGGGAAATCATTTAGGAAATATATTCCTAAAATAGGAATAGAGCAGATGAGAATAGGGATTTTAGGGTGGAAAGACGTGAGGAAGCTGGATGTCAGGCCGTAGTGCAGCAGGTTAAGCGCACATAGCGTGAAATGCAAGGACTGGCTTAAGGATCCTGGTTCGAATCCCTGGCTCCCTAACTTTAGGAGGGTCGCTTCACAAGTGGTGAAACAGGTTTGCAAGTGTTTATCTTTCTCTCCCCCTCTCTGTCTTCCCCTGCTCTCTCAATTTCTCTCTGTCCTATCCATCAATAATAACAACAACAATAATAAGCACAACAACTATAAAAAAGGGGGGGCAGCAAAAGTGAAAAAATAGGAAAAAGAAAGAAGTGAGGAATTCTATTTTAGGTTAGTTCCTAGGGGCCATGACTTTAGTAATTTTTGCTTGCACTTGATAGTTAATGTGGCGGTGGGTTAAAAATGTCTAGGAAGATGTAGATTTGTAAGATTGAGATAAGAACCTTAGATTAGGAGTGTTTTAAAAAACAATTCACCACACAAGGGCTGAGGAGATAGCATAATGGTTATGCAACAAGCATTTCATGCCCAAGGCACCAAAAGTCCCAGGTTCAATTCCCAGCACCACCATAATACAAAGCTAAGTAGTGTTCTGGGGGGAAATTTGCCAGACTGTGGTGCACCTGGTTGAGCATACACATTACCATGCACAAGGACTCAGGTTCAAACCCCTAGCCCCCACTTGCAGGGAGGAAGCTTCTCAAGTGGTGAAGCAGTACTGCAAATGTCTCTCTCTTCATCTCTATCTCCCCTTCCCCTTCCAATTTTTCTCTGAACTATCAAATAAAAAATAATATACAATTAAAAGACAGCCCATCACATACACATAATAAGGAACTGAAACTGAAAAAAAATGTATACAGACCTTTCTTTCCTTTCTCCCTCCTTTCTTTCTTTCTTTCTTTCTTTCTTTCTTCCTTCCTTCCTTCCTTCCTTCCTTCCTTCCTTCCTTTCCTTCTTTCTTTGTTTCATCAACAGGGTTATCACTGGGGCTTAGTGTCTGATCGCTCCACTATTCCTTGTGGTTATCATTTTTAATTATTTAAACTAAAACATGTATTAGACCACTGACTGATGAAATCCTTAGGATGGACTGTATGTAGGCGCTTCCCACTTGGGCTTAAGTTATTTCTTCATAAGATCCATGCCTGAATCTGAACTGTGGCAAATGTGGCAAATCTGGTCCAGTACAGGAGAACATATTCTGTATTGCCAGTGTTAAAAAATAAAATACCATGTGGAATGATCAAATGAGGCAACCTGAAAATTGTATAGGAATTATTATTTTTTTTGTTTTTAATAGAAGTTGGGGGACAAGCGGGGATTGGGGGTGAAGATACACCTACAGTATTTTTTCGCCACTTGTGACCCTCCCCCCCATGGCTGGTATGGACTGAATACTTGAACCCAGGACCTTTTATAGAAATCTACTAGATGACCCATTACCCAGCATCCACCCCCATGTCATTATCTCAGCTTTTGCCAAACCATCAAGTTTGGGGTAGTAACAAATAAAAAGTCCTTAACTGAAAATTCCCCTTTCATATATATATAGCATTTGATTAAACTAATTACACTGTGATGTTTTAAAGCCAGGCCATAAAATAAACCTCTCCTCTATGTATTTTTTTCTGACTGCATTGTGGTTCCCTACAAATGGGCCATTGGTGCATATAAGCAAAATGGTTCCACTTAGCAGAGCACATAGCTCAGAGCCTTCTGTCCTATTTTCAGTGACCTGGAATATACAAAACAAGCAGTATCACAAAAATGCTTTAGTATATTGTGGGTAAATAGAACCTTCATTATCCCCATAAACTTAAGATCTATCCACTTTCTCTGAGAAAATTATTACAGGGGAAATAAAAATACTAAGTTCTGTTTCATAACCATTTCACTTGGGTGAGTATAAAAAACATGAGGGGAGGGGCCGGGTGGCGGCTCACCTGGTTGAGCGCATGTATTACCAGGCAAGAGGACCTGGGTTTGAGCCCCTGGTCCCCACCTGCAGGAGGCAAGCTTTGCAAGTGGTGAAGCAGTGCTGCAGGTGTCTCTCTGTCTCTCTCCCTCTCTTATCACCCCCTTCCCTCTTGATTTCTGACTGTCTCTATCCAGTAAATAAAGATTTAAAAAAAAAAATGAAGGTAAAGGGGTCGGGTGGTGGCACAGTGGGTTAAGCGCACGTGGTGCAAAGCGCAGGGACCAGCATAAGAAAACTGGTTCCAGCCGGGGCTCCCCACCTGCAGAGGAGTAACTTCACAGGCAGTGAAGCAGGTCTGCAGGTGTCTTTCTCTCCCCCTCTCTGTCTTCCCCTCCTCTCTCCATTTTTCTCTGTTCTGTCCAACAACAAACAACATCAACAATGATAATAATAATAACCACAACGAAGCTACAACAAGGGCAACAAAAAGGGGAAAAGATGGCCTCCAGGAGCGGTGGATTCATGGTGCAGGCACTGAGCCCAGCAAAAACCCTGGAGGAAAAAAAAATGAGGGGAAATGGATTGGAAACACCTTTATTCTTTATGAGATATAATATTAAATGAAGAAACTAAAAGATGAAGAAAATTCTACCAGTAGATTTATTGAAAAATAAATCTATTCATAACCACACTGCTTTTGTAAACATTATTAACTTACTTGATATTCCCACAAATTACTTCTCAACATCAAGACCACTTAATCATAGACACTGGTGCTTTTATTCTTCATAAGTAGAAAAAAATATACAGACTCAAATGCACTAGACGTTTTTATTGCTTACTAAACAGATAATGAAGAAAAAACATATTGCAACATACTTTATGGTTAAAATAGATTTATGGTCATAACTCAGTGAAGAAAGACATGTCTCTGATATCTGATTACTGTAAAAAATGGCGACTAATCCCTAGCACTGCAAAAACGGTATCATCTGTTTTCCATCTACACCATGCCTCGGCCTCGCGTGAGCTTAATGTGCAGCTTGGCGATACGAGAATCCGGCATGAAGCCCAGCCAGTCTATCTTGGTGTTACTCTCGATCGCACTCTGTCATTTCACAAACATCTCATAAAAACTGCAGCAAAGGTGGGCGCGAGGAATAACATCATTGCAAGACTGGCCAGCTCCTCATGGGGCGCGAGCGCTTCCACACTACGATCATCATCTCTGGCATTATGCTATTCCACTGCAGAATACTGTGCCCCAGTATGGTTCCGTAGCCTCCATGTCCACTTGGTTGATTCCAAATTATATTCCTCCATGAGGATAATTTCTGGAACCATCCGTTCCACCCCGGTTCCATGGCTACCAGTTCTTAGCAACATCGCCCCGCCAGATATTCGTCGGGATGCGGCATCATCTAAGTTCATTTCCCACGTCTACACTCGACTGGACCTGCCAATATACGCGGATATCTTTGCCCACCCTGTCCAACGCTTGACGTCTCGTCACCCAATCTGGTCCCCTACACCTACACTGAACTTCTCTGTTCCAGACTCTTGGAAACCGAGTTGGCAGTCAGCTGAGGTAAAGAACAAACACCTCATCACAGACCCCTGCAAGCGTCAACCCGGCTTTGACCTAGCACGTTATGATTGGGCCCTCCTCAATCGCTATCGAACAGGCCATGGCCGGTGCGCCGCTATGTTCCATCGCTGGGGAGCCAGAGATGACCCGAACTGCCCCTGTGGCTACAGACAGACTATGACCCACATAGTCAACGACTGCCACCTCTCCAGATTCAAAGGAGGTCTCGGAACTTTACATCAGGCTCAACCTGACGCTGTTGACTGGCTACGGAAGAAAAGCAAACGCTAGAAGAAGAAGAAGTGAAGTAAGTTATTTTATGTATATATTAAAGATATAATCAAACTGCATATATATCCATATTTTATGATATTCTTGCAAATGGCTTAATATATATTTAATTGTTATGATTTATTAGGGAAATGGTAATTTATGAAACAGTTGTCACATGGGTACAAGTTCTTATCCTCCATGATAGATGTCAGCACACCAATTCTACTACCAACTTTAATCATCCATCTTAATGAAAGAACTTATTTGGAAATAAGTTTTTACAGGATCAAATTTCACTTTTGCTTTAATTTTTTATTTAAAGTTCTACACATTTTCCTATGGAATATCAGGCATGTCTGAGTTTATTTATGATAGAAAATATCTACTCTAGGGTCAAGTAATAAGTGGGATTCAATTATATATAGCTATTTGTAGAAATTTAGATGTTTTGCTCCAGGAGGTGGTTCAGTGGACAAAAGACTCAAGCCTGAATCTTGAATTTGATCCCAAGCAGCACATGTACTGCAGAGATGTCTGGCTCTTTTGCTCTCTCCTTCTATCATTCTATAATAGGTAAAGAAAACATTATTTTAAATTTCTTCTTCTTATTATTTTACTACAGCACTATTCAGCTCTAGTTTATGATAGTGCAGGGAACTGACCCTGGGTCTTTGGAACCTCAGACATGTGAGTCTCTTTGTATTGACTTTTTGAGTCAATCATTATGCCATCTCCCTCACCCAAATAAATAAAATCTTTTAAAAAATTAGATGTTGAGTAGTCCAGGAAATGGCACAGTGGATAAAGGGCTGGACTCTCAAGCATGTGGTCCTGAGTTCATTTCCTGGCAGCACATGTACCAGCGTGATGTCTAGTTCTTTCTCCCCTCCTATATTTCTCATTAATAAATACATAAAATCTTTAAAAAATTATATGTTGATGGTACAGATGCATCTATATGAGTTAGTAAAGTAGTGGGATTACAATCAAAACTCCAAAGTAAATTAATTCTTCTAACATTGCTGTTTTAAAGTTCTATGATATTGTAATTATTAAAGCACTCAAGACATTTATCTTAATGCTCCCATTTATTTAAAGCAAGGATAATATTACATACTGTACATATTACTATATATTCCATTTATATACACATGTTTCTGAAACTTTAGATAGATTAGGACTTTTTATATAACTCTTTATACACCATAACATTCACATCTACTTATTAATTGTTCATTAATTATTAATGTTTAATTAAGAGAAGATTTATTTTTTATTTTTTATTTTATTTATTCCCTTTGTTGCCCTTGTTGTTTTATTGTTGTAGTTATTATTGTTGTTGTCATTGTTGGATAGGATAGAGAGAAATGGAGAGAGGAGGGGAAGACAGAGAGGAGAGAAAGATAGACACCTGCAGACCTGCTTCACCGCCTGTGAGGCAACTCCCCTGCAGGTGGCGAGCCGGGGCTCGAACCGGGATCCTTACGCCGGTCCTTGTGTTTTGCGCCACCTGCGCTTAACCTGCTGTGCTACAGCCCGACTCCCGAGAAGAATTTTATTACTAGTCTAATCAGTATTCTTTGTTTCTTTTCTTTTTCTTCTTTTTTTTTGCCTCAAGAGTTATCACTGGAACTTGAATCCAATGCTCCTGGAAGCCATTTTTTCCATTTTTATTAGAGAAATTGAGAGAGGAGGGGGAGATAGAGTAGGGGAGAAAAAGATAAACAGCTGCAGACCTGCTTCACTGCTTGTGAAGTGGAACCTTGCAGGTGGGGCATACTTTATTTTCTAAATTGAATCAATAACTTTAAAAATGCTTTATTTCAATTAATCCCAAGCTATTTATTTAATTATATCCCGTTGTTAGTGTTCTCCATTCTGTGTTTATTTTTTATATTTATGTATTTTTCCTTTTGTTGCCCTTGTTTTTTTTTTATTGTTGTTGTAGTTATTATTGCTGTTGTTGTTGAAGTCTTCGTTGTTGGGTAGGACAGAGAGAAATGGAGAGAGGAGGGGAAGATAGACACCTGCAGACCTACTTTGCAGCTTGTGAAGCAACTCCCCTGCAGGTGGGGAGCCAGAGGCTCGAATCCATTCTATATTTCTATTCTAGTAAGTGTTAGTGTTTGTCCCTTATTAAATTAAACTTGAGCTGTGTTCTGAAATGAATGCTTCACTATTAAAAACCTAGTGAGGACATTTTCTTTTTAATTTAAGAAAGGATTAATTAACAAAACCATAGGGTAGGAGGGGTACAACTCCACACAATTCCCACCACCCAATCTCCATATCCCACCCCCTCTCCTGACAGCTTTCCCATTCTCTATCCCTCTGGGAGCATGGACCCAGGGTCATTGTGGGTTGTAGAAGGTGGAAGGTCTGGCTTCTGTAATTGCTTCCCCACTGATCATGGGCATTGACTGGTCGGTCCATACTCCCAGTCTGCCTCTCTCTTTCCCTAGTAGGGTGGGTCTCTGGGGAAGCCAAGCTCCAGGACACATTGGTGGAGTCTTCAGTCCAGGGAAGCCTGGCTGGCATTCTGATGACATCTGGAACCTGGTGACTGAAAAGAGAGTTAACATACAAAGCCAAACAACTTGTTGAGCAATCATGCACCCAAAGCTTGGAATAGTGGAGAGGAAGTGTTAGGGGGATACTCACTGCAAACTCTAGTGTACTTCTGCTTTCAGGTATATATTTTGCAGTAGTTTATGAGGACATTTTTAATTCCCACTTTGATAAACAGAGTTGGTTTACCCTTTTGATATATATTGGACCTCTATAAATATTTGCCTGTATAAATATATTCTTGTTATCTTCAAGGCTAGCCTATTTAGCAAGTCAGTAAATGTAAGCACATCACTCATTTTTATTGTATTAATTCTCCTCCTCAGAGAAAGAAGGCGAAGCTTCCATCTGTCTCTGTCAATTTTGTTTCTTTCCAAGGAGATGGCAAAGACATTTTTATCACATAGGTGTGAAATACACAAGTATAGAAACCGTATTCATATCTACACCTACTCCTTTCCCCATAAATAATTTCACCAACAAGTAAAGAACTTAAGCATGAGTGACACCAGTGAACTCAGGATCCTCATGTTCAGTCTCTATTTAAAAGGCAATACTCTGAAACTGGGAGGCTTCAGTGACTCTCTTATCCCTTTCTGTTCTTACAAGACTCAGAGCTGCACTATTAGTGATGACCTGTCCTGCTGGGATATTGCAGAGTTCCTTCATGTGTGAAATTAATTCCTCTGTAAAGGCAAAATAAGATTACATGAAGTCCCCTCACTATAATTTCCTAAGAGCCAGGGCAGGAACTATTTGAGAAAGAAATGTTTTATGTGAGATGCAAAATACAAACTTGTTGGTTTTAATAGTCATTAAAAATCAGATTTAGGAAATATTTTATATGGACTTTGCTACAATATGTTAAATTAGCAAAATTGCCTAAGGAGTGATACTCCATGCTTATGAAGTGATAACATCCTAGTGACTGGGAGAGATTTCAACCTATAGATTATACACTTCACCTTGCTAAAGGCCTAGGTTCCAGCTCAGGAAATCACATGGGAGAAATATGGCAAGCATCACAGCTCCACAGATAAAGTCATATACTGTGTTATTCTCTATCTCTGTCTGTGTCTCTTCTCTCTCTTTCTCTGTCTCTCTCTCTCCCTCTCTTTCTCTCTTCTTCCCTCCCTATATCTCTTTTACTCCTTCTTCTACACTTCCACAATAAAAAAAAGAAAATTGAATATGGGAGCCACTTAGTGCTTTGCAAATGTGCATGCACCTCCTTTTATTCTCCTGTGCTGCATTTAAACAAAAATAATAGCCTCCTTTGGCTGCACAAACTCTGTGGGACATCAGGACACAGTAACATAGGCTTGCTATGGCTGAGAAAAACTCCTCTGCTTTCCTACAGTGTCTATACTTACCTCCCACCACAAAACTCTGACCTTCAGCTCTTCATTTCAATTGATTCTCTAAATTATCACAGTTAAGATTTTTAGCATCTAAACAAACCAAAATAAGCTTTGCCTACAATTTCTGTCTGCACAAAAATTCTAGTAGAAAATTTAGAGTACAGATGCCTAAGGTAGAATGCTCACATGTTAGTTTAAAAAAATTTTTTTTGGGGGTAGGGCAGTATTGCAGAGGGTTACACACATGGCACGAAGCACAAGGACCTGCGAAGGATCCCAGTTTCAGCCCTCTGCTGCCCACCTGTAGGGGAGTCGTTTCACAGGTGGTGAAGCAGGTCTGCAGGTGTCTGTTTTTCTCTCCTCCTCTCTGTATTCCCCTCCTTTCTCCATTTCTTTCTGTCCTATCCAACAACAATGACATTAATAACAGGGATGATAATAACTACAATGATAAAACAACCGGGGCAACAAAAGGGAAAAAAATGGCCTCCTGGAGCAGTGGATTCGTGGTGCAGGCACCGAGCCCCAGCAATAACTCTGGAGGTAATAATAATAATAATAATAATAATAATTTGGGGCAAAGAAGCATGACCATAAGGCCATAGGTGGGGTGGAAAGCATAATGTTATGCAAAGAGGTTCCAAAATCTCAGGTTCAATCCTCCACACCACCATAAGAAGCATGCCCATACCCAATCAAGTGAATGGCATAGCATCTTACTTGTAAAACTATTATTGATAGCACACTCCCCAAAGAAAACAATTCTGTTTCTCTCAGATGAATTTTATATAGAAACAATGTGAAAATTATACGACATTGGAATTTTATCTTAGAAATTACCTTAGATACAAAATGTGTATGTTCCAACTGTGTGATACCATGTAAGCCAGAAAGAGACCCAGCATGTTTACATATTTGTGAGCTCTGATCTTTAAAGCAAAATCCATTTCCTCCTACTATACTTGCTAAGAAGTACACAGTTCGTACATAAACTACCTACATGTACTTACTGTCAAAACTGACACAATGTTAAATCAAGGGAAAATTTTCAATATTTAATTTACAATAAAAGGGGCCAGAGAGGTAGTTCAACAGGTAGGGTACCTGCATTGTCATGTACACAACTTGGGTTCTAGCCCCAGGCACCACATGGATGGTGCTGTGATGGAAGAAGTTCTGATGATATGGTACATCTCTATAGTCTGCCCCTCTATCTATCATTTCTCAAATCTATCTAGCTAGCTACCTATATACTACCATCTAGCTATACATCTGAATAAAACAGTGTTCCAGAGCAGTGAAATCATGTGTTTGTGAGACCCTGGCCAGATGATATTTTTACTCTTTCCCTAGTTTTGCTTTTCCCATAATATGATATAGTATTTAACATTTTTTTCAATTAGGTTTTGTCTCTTAACTATTGTTATACACATAAAAGGCTTCTAGGTTTCCTATTTTTACTTTTTTTTTCTCTTGAATTTTACTTATATGATTGTTCACAGACTTTTACTATTACTACTGAAGTCTAAAATAGTTCAGATATGTGAGTGGGTCAGTAGGGGGAAATTAACAATAGACCTGTATCATTCAGTTCTGAGCCTCTAAGTTTTCTTGTCATCCATCTCTGGGACTTCAATACTCCAGGACAATTTTTTTAGGTTTTTAGAAAGAGAGACAGGAGGCAGAGAAGGTACCACTATAAAAACTTCTTCAATGCTGTAGTCCTCCTATGTACCAGCAACTCAAATCTTTATAGTTACCATCCAAAATACTGGGTTATAGAATTATACGTGGTGATTTCATCCTGTAACTGTAAGTGTAGACTTCAGGAACTTCAAGAAAGAACATTTAACACCCTAAAATTTAAGAGGCATAAGAAGTACTATTTGATAAACTCAGCAAAAAAATTAATTTATCCCCCAGCAAGTATATTCCTTTCCATTTACATTATCCATTTTATCTTATCTGATTATACATATTTGGAAGGAATATCAGAAAATCAGAATTTTGTCCTTTATTCTAAGAAGAGACCTTAATTATAAAATGTAAATTCAGGTAACTAGAGAATAAATGTGAAAATTCCAATACTGTCATACTGATCTCTTCAAACAAAACTATCATATAATAGACATTGCAGTCTTTAAAGCAAATAGTAAATGCAACATTGATGTTGTAATATAAGCGGAAGACTGTAGGACTTTATTTCCTGAATTTGACAAGAAAGGTCAGTCAGAACAGATTTCAAATTGATATCTGTCAGACTTCATTTCACCTGCTATATATGACAGAACTAATTCCAAAACTGTATGGATCATTCTCATTCCTCTATTATTTTTTTTAAATTTTTTATTAAGAAAGGATTAATGAACAAAAACATAAGGTAGGAGGGGTACAACTCCACACAATTCCCACCACCCAATCCCCATAACCCACCCCCTCCCATGATAGCTTTCCCATTCTCTAGCCCTCTGGGAGCATGGACCCAGGGTCGTTGAGGGTTGCAGAAGGTAGAAGGTCTGGCTTCTGTAATTGCTTCCCCGCTGAACATGGGCGTTGACTGGTCGGTCCATACTCCCAATCTGCCTCTCTCTTTCCCTAGTAAGGTGTGACTCTGGGGAAGCTGAGCTCCAGGACACATTGGTGGGGTCTTCAATCCAGGGAAGCCTGGCCAGCATCCTGGTGGCATCTGGAACCTGGTGATTGAAAAGAGAGTTAACATATGAAGCCAAACAAATTGTTGAGCAATCATGGATCCCAAGCTTGGAATAGTGGAGAGGAAGTGTTAGGGGGATACTCACTGCAAACTGTAGTGTACTTCTGCTTTCAGGTATATATTTTGCAGTAGTTTATGGATACGTGTGCACATAAGCTCTCTCTCACAGAAACTGGTGTATATCTAGGTTATGGGACTTTGTTAGAAAGTGAACTACCTGAGATGAAATTAGAGTGTACTATAAAAGGAAAGGTCTCACCCGAGTAATGAAGCTGAAGGGTTGTCATTCCACACGTGAAGTCTCTGGATACAGTCTGAGGTGAAGCATGTTGAGGTGGCAATCGTTGCGTTGGTTAGGTTGTGATCGGGGATGCAATATTATTTGGTTTGGATTGGGAGATGCATATGGGAAAGTGGGCCCTATCCAAGGGTTCCAGGACTGGGGGAAGTAGGGGCTCTATAGTGGAGATGTGAGGTTCCTGCTGTCTTAGGGTTCAAAAACACAATCGATAGTTAATGTTATCATCACATTATTTGTTAATTGGGTTAACTTTGAAAAGTCCCTTTGTTATGGTTTGCTGTACAGTATCCAGATGTTGTATATAACTGTGCTATTGGATGCTTCTAATCTACTTGGTCTAGGCTTTTGAGAGAGTCCGCATATCAAATACATAGCCTATATATTAAAAAGATTCAGTTTGTCTTTTGAGAAACTTTGAGACATACAATCGATTTTCCCCCTCTCATATTAATTAACTACTGATTTATATGTCTACATTTTGCTAGGAGTGTACATAAACACCATTCCCACCACCAAAGGACTGTGACCCATCCCTCCCGCCCACTCCCACCCCCCACTGGCCCAGGAAGCTGCATTTCTCCCACTCACCACTGGGTTTTTACTTTGGTGCCCTACTTACAATTTGATCAGGTCCTGCTTTTAGTTTCCCTTTCAGATCTTCTTAGCTTCTGTTGATGAGTGGGATCATCCCATACTCATCTTTATCTTTCTGACTTAGTTCACTTAACATAATTCCTTCTAGCTCTGTCCAAGATGGGTCAGAGAAGGTGGGTTCATTGTTCTTGATAGCTGCATAGTATTCCATTGTGTATATCATACCACAGCTTTCTCAGCCACTCATTTGTTGTTGGGCACCTGGGTTGCTTCCAGGTTTTAGCTATTATGAATTGTGCTGCTATGAACATAGGTGTACACTCCTCTTTTTGGTTGGCTGTTATGGAGTCCTTGGGGTATAACCCCAAGAGAAGAATTACTGGATCATATGGAAGGTCCACGTCTAGCCTTCTGAGAGTTTTCCAGATTGCTCTCCACAGAGGCTGTACCAATTTACATTCCCACCAGCAATGTAAAAGGGTTCCTCTCTCCCCATATCCTCTCCAGCATTTGTTGCTGCTGTCCTTTTTGATGTATGCCATTCTTACAGGAGTGAGGTGGTATCTTAGTGTTGTCTTTATTTGCATTTCTCTGACAATCAGTGACCTAGAGCAGTTTTTCATATGTTTGTTAGCCTTTTGGATCTCCTCTGAGGTGAATGTTTTGTTCATATCCTCTTCCCATTTTTGGATGGGGTCATTTGTTTTTTTTGGTGCTAAGTTTGCTGAGCTCTTTATATATTTTGGTGATTAGTTTCTTGTCAGATGTCTGGCATGTGAAGATCTTCTCCCATTCTGTGAGGGGTCTCTCTGTTTGTTTAATAGTTTCTTTGGATGTGCAGAAGCTTTTCAATTTGATGTAATCCCATTGGTTTGTTTCTGCCTTAGTCTTCCTTGCAATTGGGTTTGATTCATCAAAGATGTCCATGAGGTGTAGGTGGGAAACTGTTTTACCAATGTTTTCCTCTAAGTATTTGATTTCTTCTGGTCTGACATCTAGGTCTTTGATCCATTTGGAGTTGATTTTTGTTTCTGGTGAGATAAAGTGGTTCAATTTCATTCTTCTGCATGTTTCAACCCAATTTTCCCTGCACCATTTATTGAAGAGAGCCTCCTTTTTCCATTTTATCCTTTGGGCCCCCTTATCAAAAATTAGATGCCCATAGGTGTTGGGATTTACTTCTGGGCTTTCAATTCTGTTCCACTGGTCTGTGTGCCTATTTTTGTTCCAGTACCATGCTGTTTTGATGATCATGGCTTTATAATATAGTTTAAGGTCTGGGAGTGTGATGCCTGCTTTTCTGTTTCTTTTCCTTAAGATGGTTTTGGCAATTCTAGGTGTTTTCAGGTTCCAGATAAATGATTGTAGTGTTTGTTCTATTCTCTTAAGGAAGCTTGGTGGAACTTTGATGGGTATTGCATTAAATTTGTATATGGCTATGGGGAGAATATTCATTTTGATGATATTTATTCTTCCAATCCATGAGCATGGGATATCTTTCCATTTCTTGGTATCAGTTTCTATTTCCTTGAGTAGCGACTCATAGTTTTCAGTATACAAGTCTTTCACTTCTTTGGTCAACTTTATTCCTAGGTATTTGATTGATTTTGCTGAAACAGTGATTTGCTGGGAGTGATTTCTGGATGCCTTCTTCTTCAGATTTAGTGTTTGCATAAAGAAATGCCACTGATTTTTGTACATTGATTTTGTACCCTGATACCTTGCTATATTGCCTAATAACTTCTAGTAATTTTCTACTGGATTCTTTAGGTCTTTCTATGTATACTATCATATCATCTGCAAATAGTGAGAACTTGACTTCTTCCCTTCCAATCTGTATCCCTTTGATTTCTTTCTCTTGCCTGATTGCTATGGCAAGAACTTCTAATACTATGTTGAAGAGTAACGGTGACAGTGGACAGCCCTATCTAGTCCCCGATCTGAGGGGGAATGCTTTCAGCTTCTGTCCATTGAGTATATGATGTTGGCTGTAGGTTTGCTATATATAGACTCCACTATCTTGAGGAATTTCCCATCCTCTATTATTTTTTTCCAAAATAAAGCTCACATGTGTTTAAAAGATTAAACAGTGCAGAAGAACTTATAATGAACATAAGCTGTCTGTCATTTCCAGCAGCTCACCAACTGAACACTATATGTCCTCTCAACCAAAATCAGCTCCACCACTTTTTAATTTTATGCTAGATTTTACAAAAAAAACTAAGTGGAGTTAGTATAACTAATAATATTTGTGTCAATTGGAGATTCCATTGATCTATTGACTCAGTACTAAAAAAGCAGATTTGTTTAAATAAAATCCTCAATATTAATAGTACTTAGTTTTTCATTTGTTTGCTGGCTAATTTTGTAATATTAAACTTATATTTCTCAATTTACTATTTAGGTCTGTTTACCCTCTATTTCACTTCCCTCAATCACCTTAAGGCAAACCTTGTCAGGTAAAATAAGGACTACAAGAGTTGGATAAGGGCAAGAGACTGGCACACTTTAATAATACTCTTTTTGGTCAACACCAGGCCACCCAATCATCTGTAGCTCTAGTTAGGAATCCTTGGATTCCCACATAGATATGATGGTCCTAGACCTCTAATAGATCCCTCTCTCTATCATCACTGGTCACTTCTATCAAGAACATCATCATAAGCCCTCTTGTGGTCCTCTAGAAGATCTTGCCCTCATTGTAGAGCAACAATGGTAGGGACTGTTTCTGAAGGGAGGTGGGGGGTCAGTATACTCTGCCACTGGAGGAATACTGGTCCTGGAGTGAGTGCAGCCTTGAATGTTCCTAGCTGTGACCATAGACTGTGATCTCAGACTGACAGGTTACACAGACTCCTGTGCTAAATATGAATAGCTATGGGCTATAAGTAAGATGGACGGGGTTTACAGTTAATGATATTTATGTAATTTCCTCATATTTGGGAGCTACTCTGCCCAAATTCAGCTTTCTAGTCCTATTCTCACTCTGACATCATCTTCCCAGACAATAATTTATTTATTTATTTATTTATTTATTTATTTATTTATTTATTTTTACATAAGAACTGTTCAGCTAGGACATATGGTGATGCAGGGAATTGAACCTGGGACTCTGGAGCCTCAGGCATGAGAGTCTGTTTGCATAACCATAATGCTATCTACCTCTGCCCGCAGACAATACTTTTAGTTCACCTGAATGCTAGCTATTGTGCTCAGGCAAAATTTACTAGCGTCATGGGCCCCTTGGAACATACCTCAAATAGACTTCCTAAGGTCTTCCCACAAGAAGACTCCTAATTTTATCTGTTCCACCCTTACCTTTGGGCTCTTGTTTATTAAACAATTTGTCCTACTTCATGTCTTACCACCTTTCAGCCCCAAGCTGCAGACATTACCATGAAACCATTCTGACTTCTCTAGGCAGAGGACCTCACCAATATGTTCCAGAATCTTACCTCTCCTGAGCCCTACCCTACTAGGGAAAGACTGAAACAGGCTGACCAACCTATCAACATGTACATTCAGCAGAGAAGCTGTTACAGAAGTCATACCTTTCACTTTCTACACCCCATGGAGAATTTTGATCTATACTTCCAGGGGGGATAAAGAATAAGGAAGCTTCCAATGAAAGGGAAGGGGAAGTTTCTAGTTTCACGGTGAAGGAGCTTAGAAGTCACTACATTAGAAACATGTAAAAAGTTGAACAGTTGTTGTCTGGGGAGATGGTGCCATAGTTGGAAAAAGGACTAGAAAGTTGGATCAAGGAAGAGAGCAGCTCCCAAATATGGGGAGAGTATATAGATATTGTTAATTGTAAACTCCATCGATTTGATCTGGGGCCCAAATGCAGCACAGGAGCCTGTGCAACCTCTGCATCTCTGTAGGTCTGAGCTCACATTGTGTGGTCACAGACAGGAACATTCTAGTCTGCATTAATTTCAGGACCTTTCTTTCTCCGGTGGTAGAGTATGTTGTCTAACCTCTCTTCAGGCTTTTAAAAATTTTATTTATTTATTTATTTTATTTATAAAAAAGAAACATTGACAAAACCATAGGATAAGAGGGGTACAATTCCACACAATTCCCACCACCAGATCTCTGTATCTCGTCCCCTCCCTTGATTGCCTATTCTTTAACCCTCTTGGAGTATGGACCCAAGGTCATTGTGGAATGCAGAAGGGGGAAGGTCTGGCTTCTGTAATTGCTTCCCCGCTGAACATGGGTGTTGACAGGTCGATCCATACTCCTAGCCTGTCTCTCTCTTTCCCTAGTAGGTTGGAGCTCTGGGGAAGCAGAGCTCCAGGACACATTGGTGGGACCATCTGTCCAGGGAAGTCTGGTCTGTATCCTGTTAGCATCTGGAACCTGGTGGCTGAAAAGAGAGTGAACATACAAAGCCAAACAAATTGTTGACCAATCATGAACCTAAAGGCTGGAAGAGTACAGATGAAGAGTCAGGGGAAGAGTCCTCCATTTTGTAGATCGCTAGTAGGCATATTTTAGTTATATTCCAAAGGGCCTGTGGCTATACTAGTTTTTTTTTTTAAACTATAAGTAGATTTTTTAGCTTAATTACTCACTCCTAACCTAGAGACTAAACAGAGTGGGGGAAAAATATCACAGTGGTTATGCAAATAGACTTTCATGCCTTGAGGGTCCAAAGCCCCAGTCCCTGTGAGTTTCTAAACAGATCCTGTTTGTACTCCCTGGGTTCTGAGGCAATTATTCAACTGTCTCTGAATTAATTGAGAGAACAATGTAGAAAGGCTGCCACTATACAGCCCTAATTCCAGATCCCTGGGAGTGTATGTCTTCTCCTGAGTTCCCCAGTCAGGTCTCTGCCCATGGCATCAGCCCAGGGCCTTCCCACTGCTGTTTCAGACTCTGAGGGACAGTAGCAATGGAGACTCACAGTTGCATTTGGTGAGCCTTAGGGGATCCTCTCCTCTCAGCAGTTTATCTGTTGATAAATCTCAGGCCGAGGTGGTGCCTCAACTGGCAAACTACCAGACCAGTCACTCCCCAGTAGATATGGACTTTCAGACCCAGGAATTTCTCCTTTGGACCCTCTCTGCCCATGAACCATACATGTTTGCACTCACCTGTGACTTGATGGGTTCCCAAAATATTCTCAGTCTTGTCATGCGTGCTGTGTTTTCAGATGATCTTCTTTGTTATTCTTAGCTGACCTGAGAGAGGAGAGAGAAACAACTGTTGCTGCTCTGTAGCTGAGCCTCTGGAAGTCCCCAACCTCCCTTAGGAGAATGGAACAGTCCTTACCATTGCTGATTCAGGTTCAAGATGCTACCATGATGCCAACCTGACTTCTCTGGGCAGACAACTCCACCAATATGTCCTGGAGCACCACCTCCCCAGACCCTTGCTCCACCAGGGAAAGAGAGAGAGAGGCTGGGAGTATGGATCGACCTGCTAATGTCCATGTTCAGCGGGGAAGTAATTACAAAAACCAGACTAGATCTTCCACCTTCTGCAACCCATAATGATCCTGGGTCCATATTCCCAGAGAGATAAAGAACAGGAAAGCTTTCAAGGGAAGGGATGTGATACAGAGTTCTGGTGATGGGAATTGTGTGAAATTATACCGTTCTTATTCTATGGTCTTGTCAATATTTCCATTTTATAAATAAAAATGAAAAAAAAAAAAGAAATCCTGAACTGTTATTGAATTTTTGGCATTTCATGTGGACAACTGAGAGCTAAAATATCCTAGAGAACCCAAACAAAAGGAGGCTCTGATACCAATTGTGTATTTTATTGCCCAGAACTCACTCAAGTTCTCTAGTTAACAGTCAGAGAAGAAAAATTGCCCCTTCTTTGCGTCTCTTTCTCCCTGAAAAACCAAAACCAAACCAAACCTGGAAGTGGTGCTGTCACGTATGCATGAGACCCCAGCTCTGTCAAAAAGAAAAAGTTATCACTCACACACTTAAAAAAAAAAAATCAAAGGAGCAAAGTCAAAGAGAAACATATCCTAAGACTCTGAAGCAGAGCTAAGGTTTCCAAAAATGGCTGGAGAAAGGAGGGGACAAAAGTGAGGGGGCTCAATGGATTATGGATATGAGTGGGTGACAATTTCATTGTAAGAATGATGTGACAACACACTATTTGAAGAGAAGTGAAATAGTTCACCTACAACAGTCTTCTAAGCCAAAAATATCTTCTTAAATTAAATACACATACACATACACAAACACATGAACTCCTATAAGTTCTTTTAGAAAAAAAAAGAAGAAAATGAAAAAAGGATACTTTCTAACCCATTCAATGAGGCTGGCATAACTCTAATACCAAATTCAGGCAAAGTTTATAAGAAAGCTACAGAAAAATATTATTTATTAATATAGAGGACAAAACCCTTAAACATATTAGCAAATCAACAGGACAGTGTGCTTCACATCCTGACCACATGGAATTCACTCCAGTTAACTCAACATTTAAATCTCAGTTAATAGAATATAGTATATAAAATATTAAAATAAGGTCAGTAAGATAATTTATTGAATACTGCCCCTGCTTTGTCATTCTCACAGTTCAGCTTTGAACCTGGAGCAATGAATTCCAGGCAATAAAAAACAAATGAACAGGGAGTCGGGCAGTGGCGCAGTGGGTTAAGCGCACGTGGCGCAAAGTGCAGGGACCGGCCTAAGGATCCCGGTTCGAGCCCCGGCTCCCCACCTGCAGGGGAGTCGCTTCACGGGCGGTGAAGCAGGTCTGCAGGTGTCTATCTTTCTCTCCACTCTCTCTCTGTCTTCCCCTCCTCTCTCCATTTCTCTCTGTCCTATCCAACAACAAAGCAACGTCAACAATGGCAATAATAACCACAACGAAGCTGCAACAACTAGGGCAACAAAAAGGGGGAAAAATGGCCTCCAGGAGCGGTGGATTCATGGTGCAGGCACCGAGCCCAGCAATAACCCTGGAGGAAAAACAAAAACAAAAACAAAAACAAAAACAAATAAACAGTTTCAAATAAATTATAGAATCTTTAAACTGAAAAATGATAAACCATAAACAAGAACTTGGACTAGGTTTGATGAATTGCACCAAAGTAAAAGACTCTGGGTTGGGGTTGAGGGGTTCAAGTCCTGGAACATGATGGCAGAGGAGGACCTAGGGGGGGTTGAATTGTTATGTGAAAAACTGGAAAATGTTACACATGTACCAGCTACTGTATTTTACTGTTGACTATAAATCATTAATCCCCCCAATAAAGAAAAAATATACAATATTATCAATAGAGAAGGAAAAAATAGGTAAACTCCAATGCCCACTTATGTTAAAAAGCTTTGGTAAGGTAAGAATAGAAAGGAAGTTTTCCAACTTCAGAAATAACAATAACCAAAAATTTATGTAGCTAATATCATCTGTGAATGGGTTATTTTTTTCTCCCCAATTCATGTGCCTTTTACTTTCTTTATTGTGTTTATTTAATTACTGCAATTGTTAGGGCTTCCAAGTGAGAGGTTGAAAAGGAGCCATAAGAAATAGAAAAAAAAAAAAAGTCTTGCCTTATTTCTTAAGGAAAAAGTTTCTAGTTTCTAGCCATCAAGTATGATATTACCACAAGACGGGGGCACATTTTCATGCTGGGTTGTCATTTTCTTCCCCTGTCTCTCCGTTTCTATCTGAAAAATTCTGCCTGGAGTAAAATTCTGGAAAGGTCAAAAAATTAAATTAAAATAAATCACAGTATCATAAATATTATCTCCCTTCCCATAAAATACGTAAGTATATAAAGAAAACCTTAAAACTAATGATTGAAGTCAAAGGAACACTGAAGAGGTACATTTTTGTTCACAAATAGGAAAATCTGACAGAATCAAAATATCTGCTGTTCCAACTGGGTCTATACATTCAATGTGATACCAATCAAAATTCTGGCAAGTTACATTATGGATCTTGACAAACTAAGTCTAAAGCTAATATAGGGAGATAAAGACCTAAAAGAGCAAACAAAATATTGAAGAATACAACTGGAATATGGTAACAATTTCTACATTTACTGTAAAGTTATGCTAATAAAAATAGGACAGTACTTGCAAAATGATAAACAGGCCAAAGGAATAGAATGAACAACTTATAAATAGACCTGCATCAATACATCAACTGATCTTTGACGAAGAGGCAAAAACAATGCAATGGAGAAAAAATAAACTTTTAAAAAAACTGGTATAGAAACCACTGTAATCTAATCATGGGAAAAAAAAAGAAGAAGGAGGAGGAGGAGAAGGAGAAGGAGAAGGAGAAAAGAAGAAGAAGAAGAAGAAGAAAAGAAGAAGAAGAAGAAGAAGAAGAAGAAGAAGAAGAAGAAGAAGAAGAAGAAGAAGAAGAAGAAGAAGAAGAAGAAGAAGAAGGAGCTGGGTGGTGACGGCACACTGGGTTAAGCTCACATAGTATGAAGCACAGGCACCCAAACAAATCCCGGTTCAATCTCTGGGTTCCTGCCATGCAGGGGGAATGTTTCACAAGCAGTGGAGCAGGTCTGCAGGTGTTTATCTTTGTCTCCCTCTCTCTATCTTCCCATCCTCGATCAATTTTTCTTTGTCCTATCCAACAACAGCAACAAGAGCAATGGATTTGTAGTACAGGCACCTAGCCCCAGTTATATCCCTAGAAGCAAAAAAGGAAAAGAAAAAAGAATCTAGGTGCAGAACTCATGTCCTTCATAAAGGCATAAAGGGTAACTCAAGTTAGAATATATAAATCTAAATGCAAAACTATAGAAGTTATATAAAACTACTGAAATTCAAATTAAAATGACAGTGTACCACTACAAATCTATTATCTGAAGCACTGACAACAACAAATGCTGTTTAGGATTTTCAGCAACAGGATCCTCATTAACTGCTGTTGGGTGTATGGAATGATGCAATAAGTACCCTTGGAAAATTTAGGGGATTCTTAAAATAAAAAATATATACTCACTATAGGACCATCAGCCATACATTGACATTTATCCAAAGAAGCTGAAAAAGTGTGTACTCAAAAGTCTAAGCACAGATGATTATAGTAGTTTCATTGATATTTGACAAAAAATAAAAACAATGAAGGTATCCTTACATAGTTTATGGACAAATTGTAATACATCCAATGAAATGGTTATTATTCAGAGATAAAAAGGAATTACTTGTACTCCTATGAAAAGACAGGGAGAGGAAACTTAAATTCATGTTACTAAGTAAAATTCACTGTTACTAGGTAAAACTGACAGAAAGCACTCAATTAGCAAAGATTTTACACACCAATATTTCAACTGTATGACATTTTGCTAAAGTTAAAACAGTGGAGACTGTCTAAAAATCAGTGGTGGGATCAGGCAGTGGTGCACCTGATAGAATGGACATGTGCAAGGCCTTGACTCAAGTGTTCTCCCTCCCTATCCCCACCTTCAGGCATAGTTTCATGAATGATGAAGTATTGCTGTTGGTGTTTTTCTTTGACTTTCCCTCTCTATCTCCTCTTTCCCCATCAAGTTATCTTTGTATCTAGTCAATAAATAAATAAATAGAATATTTTAAAAATCAGTAGTTTGGGTGTCAGACAGTGGCTCTCCCAGCAGAGTACACACATTATCTATCATGATTCAGTACTCAGGTTCAAGCCGTTGGCTCCCAGTCTGAAGAAGTGAAATGTCATGAGGAGTGTAGAAAAGCTGCCCATCTTTTTCCTCCTCCTCTTCCACAACCATCTCCCCTTCCTCCCTTTCCTTTTCCTACTCCAGTGAAAACACTCACTTGTATACTGTGCTATTTTGTCATGAGCATAATCCATGTTTGGTCCTAGCCCCCACTGTACAGAAAGAAGCTTCAGTGGTGCGATAGCTTTCACTTATTATTATTATTTTTACTTCCTCCCCTTTTTGTTGCTCCTTTTTTAAAAATTGTTGTTGTAGTTGTTATTGTGTTGTTATTGATGTCATCATTGTTGGATAGGACAAATGGAGAGAAGAGTGGGAGACAGAGAGGGGAAGAGAAAGACAGACACTTGCAGACCTGCTTCACTGCTTGTGAAGCGACTCCCCTGCAGGTAGGGAGCTGGGGGCTTGAACCTGGATCCTTACCCCAGTCCTTGTGCTTCATACCACATGTGCTTAAACCGCTGCACTACTGCCTAACCCCTGTCTTTACTTTTATAAACTGTGAACTTTGGCAATAATGATGTGCCTAGGTAGTTTCATCTTTTATAGCAAGCATATCATTCTGATGGGAGATAGTAAAATGGAGAGTTATGCATGTGTGAGGGTAAATGGTTAGTGGACTATCTCTATATCTGCCATTCAGATTGCCATGGACTGAAGTGAGAGTGCTTTGCAATACACCTTGTTTTGGTGATATATGACTTGTCTTTTGGTGATAGGAGAATTGTATTCATGTGTCAAGAGCTATACTGTGAACCATTATATTCCCCTAATAAAATGATAATAATAATATAGCAAAAAAGTATTAAATTAAAAAGCCTTTTTGAGGGATACTTCTTCACTGTTCGTAGGAGTCTAAAATGGTCCAGCCATTATGGAAAGTAGACTGGAGATTTATCAGAACATTAGAAATGGATCTACACTATGACCCAGAAATTCCTCTTCTGGGGATTTAGCCACAGGAAACAAAAACACTTGTAAGAAAGTATCTATGTATGCCTTATGGTCATAGCAGCATAATTTGTAATTGCCAAATCCTGGAAGCAACCCAGATGTTCAATGTCAGATGAGTGGCCAAAAAAACTGATATTCATACATAATGAAATACTACTCAGCTATTAAAATGATGAAGTCATCTCCTTTGTATCACCTTGGTATAAAACTGGAAGATGATATGTTAATAGAGATAAGTCAAAAGGAGAAGGACTAATGATAAATGATCTCACATATAAGTGAAGTTTAGTATATGGGGACAAGAAGGGAGAACACAAAGCAAAACACAGACTAGACAAGGCATTTTGCATCAAGAAAAAGTAAACTGGGGAAGGTGGGGGGAGAGAGGAGTGGAAGAGAACTTGAGGAGGGGACCTGGTACATAATAAAACTGTGTCAGTGAACACAGTGAACACACTGTAAACAACTTCCTCAAAAGAACAAAAAGGCAGAGGACTGTATGCATGTGAACGTGCTATACATAAAAGTATCACTTATAATCTATGTGTAAACAAATTATATATAAATATAAAAAACCTTTTTTTCCAACAAATTTTGAAGAGCACTTTTGACTTCCTACACTCCACTAAATGAGGAAATTAGTAGTACACCTCTGTTCTATCCGTCAGGCCTCCAAATTTCTGCCATTTACTCCCTTTTTTTTTTTTATTTGCTCCCTTTTATAGATTTATGGCAGAACACAATAATGTTCTCTTTCTAAGTATATTTAAATCTTGGGTCAGTTTATTCAGCATTTTTTATTCTGTTATGCTCTCCTAATTAATATAAAGCGAATTATAGTAAAACAAACAAAAAACAACAAAAAAGTGGGAAACATTTATTACCTGCAAATTGTAGGCTTTTATTTTACATTTATAGATTTATGGCAGAACACAATAATGTTCTCTTTCTAAGTATATTTAAATCTTGGGTCAGTTTATTCAGCATTTTTTATTCTGTTATGCTCTCCTAATTAATATAAAGCAAATTATAGTAAAACAAACAAAAAACAACAAAAAAGTGGGAAACATTTATTACCTGCAAATTGTAGGCTCTTATTTTACATTCTTTTAAAAAAATTTATTTATAAAAAAGAAACATCAGTGGTCTGGGAGGTGGCGCAGTGATAAGGCTTTGGACTCTCAAGCATGAGGTCCTGAGTTTGATCCCCGGCAGCACATGTGCCATACTCCCAGAAGGACAGAGAACAGGGAAGCTATCAGGGCAGGGGATAGGATATGGAGATCAGGTTGTGGGAATTGTGTGGAGTTGTACCCCTCCTATCCTATGGTTTTGTTAATGTCTCCTTTCTTAAATAAAAAAATCATAATAATAGGAATGCTATCAGGGCAAGGGATAGGATATGGAGTTCTGGTGGTAGGAATTGTGTGGAGTTGTACCCCTCTTACCCCTCTTATCTGATGGTCTTGTCAATGTTTCCTTCTTATAAATAAATTTTAAAAGGCAATAGATATTTATTGCTGTAATCAAATTATTTGGCAATTGAGTTAACTTTAAAAATGCCATTGTTAGGGATTTTATCATCTGCAAATTTTAGGTTTTTTTTTTAACTAAAAAGTGCTTGAAAATTGCTAAACTAAAGCTTAATTAAATATTTTTTGAGAAGGTGAAATGATGACTTAGACTCTGTTACTGATTTTATCATCTATGGAACAAATTTGTCAAGAATCACATAGGATTGTATTTAGCTTGTAGTGATCCTCTTATGACCTTCAGTTAGGTTTAACCAAATGAATTAATGGGCCAACAACTGCTGATTAATATACACTTATTTCTGAAATATAATAATTATTAGCAAATAAAAAGGTATATTCCCTGACCTACTTCTTTTTTAAGTAGTTAACAACTTGAAACTGCTTTTGAGCATCCTGATGGCTTTCCACCTAGAGTGATGGACAAATAATTTATTTGGGAATTTTTATTGTCACAAATTAAGAGTGGTGTTAGAAAAGCTAATTTATGTCAGATAAAATGGAATAATCTTCAAATATTAAAAGGAGAGTAGTCATTTGGGATAATGCACACTCAACTTCTAGTTTATACTGAACAGACATGCAGTTTTTCATAAAAATGAAAGCCTCAGTACGTTAGGAAGATTTAGTTACACAGGATTTTGGAATGCCCAACAGCCAGGTTTTGTAACTACTATATTTATCAAGCAATTTTGCTCTTTATTTAGAACACATTATGCTATTAGCTCATGTTAAAAGGACATCAGGAAGTACTACTATTTAAATATAAACAGTCCTTAGGGGAATTTTTGAATATTTATTTATAATAAGTGTTTAGTAGCACTAGCTTATTTTTTCCATTTTAAAATTATTATAAATGGGGTCAGACAGTGGAGAATCAACTAGAATACACATGTTACTATTCACAGGGATCCAGGACCCAGGTTCAAGCCCCCAGTTCCCACCTGCATGGGGGAAGCTTCATAAAAGGTGAAGCAGTGCTGTAGGCAACTCTCTATCTATCCCTTTCTGTCTCCCTCTTCCTTCTTGAGTTCTCTGCCTCTCTCCAATAAATAAATAAAATATTAAAACTTATTACGGTCATATTCTATTATATTTATATATCTATACCAATGCCAATAACTGTATAACATTTGGAAACCTGATTGTTCATTTTTAAGTTGAAATGGATATTAACTGGTTTCCCTTGGCTATTTTGTTTCTGCTCATAATAACCTACAGAATTATTCTCATTAAAGTGAATTTTCTGTTATTTTTCAGCTCATCTTGAAGAAGCCATTTGTCATTTATATTCCAGGCACATATTCATTATATGCTAGCATTAAATTCTGATTATCGATACATATAATTCACCCATTAACTGGTGATATAAATTAATTATACAGTAAGTATTTCTAGCATTTTCAATCTAACATCCTACTTTTTTATTATAAATGCTTATACTTTCATCAACTATTACATTACCATTTTTTTATATTACTGGAGCTTCATATTACCTCTGGATAAATTTTTTTCAGATGGAAAGAGAAGCAGAGATAGAGACAGAGAGGGAATAACATTACAGCACAGAAGCTTTCTCCGTGAGGTATGAACTGGGCACCTATATGGTGTACATGGCAGACCAGTAACACTATCCAGGTGAGCTATTTTACCAGATATTGCATAGACATTTTAAATAAGGGATTTAATACATGTTTAAAATTATAATAATGGTATAGTTTCACATCCTCCCAACCACCAAAGTAATGTTTTCCCATTAATGATAACCACCATACGCTTTAACTATAGGTTGGCTTTTTTTTTTTTTCAAGTTCAATGTGTTTCATTGTTTTGTATTCCACATATGAGTGAAATCACCTCTTAATTGTACATCACTCCTTTACTTTACTAAGCATATCACTTCCAGTTGCATCAGTTTTGTCCCAAAGAACACAATATCATATTTTTAAATTGCTGAGAGGTACTCCATTGAGGACACATCCAGTAACTTCTTTATCCAGTCATCTGTGAATACACATTTAAGTTGCTTCCATATTTTAGCTATTGTGAGTAATGCAGCTATGAACATGAAGCTCAAATTAGTATTTTCATGTCTTTTTGGTGATTAGAGAAATGTAAATTAATGATGGCAGAGGAGGACCTAGTGGGGGTTGTATTATTAGGTGGAAATGTTATGCATGTGCAAACTATTGTATTTCACTGTTGACTGTAAACCATTAATCCCAAATAAAGAAATAAAAAAAAAGAAAAAAGAAATGCTAATTAAAACTACATTGAGATTCTACCTCATACTTGTGATAATGGGCTTCATCAACAATACAGGAAATGAGCAGCATTAGAGAAGATACACATCTTCTCTAAACAGGATCTCTATTACACTGCTGGCAGAAATACAAACTAGCACTGTTCTTGTGGAGAACAGTGTGGGTAATCTTTAATTTTTTAAAAAAATACATACTTTTTAGAGAGAGAGAAATTGAGAAGGGAGAAGGAGAAATACAGGAAACACCTGCAATCCTGTTTCACCAGTTGTGAAGCATTCCCCCTATATGTGGCGACCAGGGGCTTGTATTTGGGCCCTTGAGCACAGTTATGCATTTAACCAGGTGTGCCATTGCTTGCCCTCTGAGAATCTTTAAACAAATATAAATGGAATATCTTATGATCTGGCAATACAACTTAGAGGTATTTATCTTACATCCAATTTATAGCCTCTATTTTATTTATTTTCAATTTTATAAACTCATTTCACATCTCTGTAAAAGGACAAGGTCTACCTGAAAGTCCATGCCTGAGACCTGGATACAATTTTTAAAAAATTGATTCAATAATGATCTATAAGACCATAGGATAAGAGGGGTTCAAGTCCATACAGTTCCCAGCACCAGAGTTCCACATACCATCCTCTCCACTGGAAGCTTTCCTATTCTTTATCTCACTGGGAATATGGGCCCAGGATCATTGTGGGATGCAGAAAGTTGGAAGTCTGGGATCTTTAATTGCTTCTTTTCTGGACATGGGCCTTGGCAGGTTGACCCATACTCCCAGCCTGTTTCTGTTTTTCCCTATTGGGGCAGGGCTTTAAAGAGGTGGGTTCCAGGGTACATTGGTGAGGTCCTCTACCAAGGGAAGTCAGGCTGGCATCATGGTAGCATCTACAACTTGGTGGCTGAAATGCACTAAGATATAAAGCAGAACATTTTTTTTAATAATCAGGGAACTAACGGTAGATGGGAGTCGGGCGGTAGCACAGCAGGTTAAGCGCATGTGGCACTAAGTTCAAGGACATGCATGTCTGCAGGTGTATATCTTTTCCCCTCTCTGTCTTCACCTCCTCTCTCCATTTTCTTTTCTATCCAACAATGGCATCAGTAACAACAACAACAAAAACTACAACAACAAGGACAACAAAAGGGAAAAACAAAACAAAAAATATATAGTAGATGAGATTTGGGGTCTTCATTTTGGAAAAAAGTTAGGAAGCCTATATTAGGTACATTCCAAGGAGGCCCATGACTACTAATTTTTGCCTGAACCCAACAGCTAACAGGCACGTGGGCTATAGGTATTGTCTGGAGAAATGGTGTCAGAGTTGGTGATAGGACCAAAAAGCTGAATCAGAGAAGAGAGTAGCTTCCAAATATGCATTTACATATAATTAACTGTAGGCCCGATCAATCTGATCTGGGGCTTATATTTAGCATAAGAACCTTAAACCTCTGCATCCCTGTAGGTCTGAGCTCACATGGTTATAGCAAGGAACATTCTAGGTTGCACTCATTTCAGGACCTGTCCTCAAGTGACAGAGTATGTTGACACAGTCTCCCTTGAGAAAGTGGGGCAGTCCCTACCATTGTTATTCCAAATTGAGAGTAAGGACCTGCAGAGGACCACAAGAGAGTTTATGATATTCTTGATGGAGAAGACCAGCAATGGTGGAGAGACGGATCTGTTAGAAGTCTAGTTTCATGTCAATGTGGGAATCCCAGGATTCCCTTACTAGGGCCCAGATAATGTGGTTGCTTGGTGGTGACTTACAGAGCCATTATTAAAGTATGCTGGTCTCTTGCCCTTATCCAGCTTTTGTATTCCTTACTTTATCAGAGAAGTTTAGGCTTAAAGTGATTAAGGGAAGTGAAAGAGGAAGTAGGTGAGGAGGGTATCTAGGTCTAAGTAGAAATATTCAGTTAAGTACTCTATGCTGTCTCTTTTAGTCCTTTCTATTTGCTTGATGTACTTAATGAGTCACTGCAAACTATTGTGCACTTTTACTTTAAGGTAAATATTTTCCTGTAACTTTTGGATACATGTACACATGTGCTTTATCTCCTGGTCCCTGGTTTATATCTAGGTTCTGTGGCTTTGTTAGGAAGTGTGCCACTAAAATGGAATTAAGGAATCCCAAGTGCTAGGAAAGGTCTCACCAGAGTTATGGTGCTCAGGGTTGATATCTCATGGCTTGCATCTCTGGACACAGTTCAAAGTGAAATATGTTGAGGTGGTACTGGCTGAATTAATTTGGTTGAGATCAGTAGATGCAGTATCAAATGGTATGGATCTAGAGAAGCATGGAGGAAAATTAACCATAACCCAGAGGTTCCAGGACAGGGAGAAATATAGGTTTTATAGAGAATGGGGAATATTCCTTGCTCTCTTAGACTTAAGAAGGCAATAGATATTGTCATAACCAAGTTATTTGGGAGTTAGATTACTTTGAGTATCCTATAGCTGGGATTTACTATACTATACAAGACCTTACCATGATTTATGTCATTTAATGTTCTTTAAAAACAACTGTATTTTATATACTGACAAGACTAATTGTGTTTGGTCTCTCTGTTCTAAGATTATAGGCAATTTAATATTTCAAAGAAAAAAATCATTATTAGAAATGTATTTACAACTTAAGCCCACTGTTAAGGTTCAATCTTGTTACCAATCAGAAACCTTAAGTGCTTAGATTTAAGAAATATATACTCAGAACTAGTGTCTTTGCATCAAAAAAATTGAGACAGTCAATACTTTTTCCACCTCTTATATTGACTAAATAGTGATTTACAAGACTATTTTAATGCCTTTTTCAGACTTAAAATGTTATTAAGTTTTTCTAAGGTGTTTAATAGAAGTTCTTCTTTAATACATGAGCATATTTCTTTTTATCTTATTTAGTTTTGCATCTATTACCTTACTTTAGGAACATAAAATTTATTCTCTGTAATAACATGAGAGTCTCCTAATTAGACCCATTACTTTAAGCCTTAACCTCATTAATTCTTTCCAACTTGGTTTATAAAGTTTTTTTTCAAAGCAAAATCACTACAGATTATATCATATCACTAATATACTTAGAGTTTTTTCACTGACTTCTCAAATATCTGCAAGATAAAGCCCAAATCATACTTTAACAATGACTCTTCAGTCACTATCAGGCCACTCCATCAGCTGGGGCCCTATGCAGGGAGTCCTGAGATTCCCAAACAGACATGATGGACCTAGACCTCGAATAAATTCCTCTCTACATTGTTACCAGTCATTCCTATGATGAATAGCACAATAGACCCCTTTGTGGGACCCCATAGGACCTTGCCCTCAACTTGGATGAACAATGGTAGAGAATGTTCCATCCTCCGAAGGGAGGCTGGACAATATACTCTATGCTACATCTGAGGAAGATGGGTTCTGATATTGGGGCAGCTTGGAATGTTCCTACTTATGATCACAGAATGTGAACTCATATCTACAGGGATGCATAGGTCACATAGGCTCCTAAGCTAAATATGGGCCCCAGGTCACATCAAATGGATGGGGTTCATAGTCAATAATATTTATAACCCTTCCCCATATTAGGGAGCTACTTTCTTACCTGATCCAGCATTATGGTCATTTTCCCAGCCATGACATTATTTCCCCAGACAATAATTTGGATCCATCTGCATATCAGATTTCAGGCTCAGAGGAAAAAAGAAAAAAAAAAAAACACTAGTATAGCCACACGCCCTTTGGAATATAACTAAAATATGCCTAAAATATGAGAACCCCCCAACTCTTCATCTGCACTATTCCCCCATTTAGGTCCATGATTGGTCAACAATTTGTTTGGCTTTGTATGCTAATGCTCTTTTCAGCTACCAGGTTCCAGATGCTAGCATGATGCTCACCAGACTTCCCTGGACAGACAACCCCACCAATGTGTTCTGGAGCTCTGCTTCCCCAGAGCCCTTCCCCACTATGGAAAGAGAAAGACAGGCTAGAAGTATGGATTGACCTGTCAATGCCCATGTTCAGCAGGGAAGCAATTACAGAAGCCAGACCTTCCAGCTTCTGCATACTACAATGGCCTTGGGTCCATACTCCCAGAGGGTTAAAGAATAAGAAAGCTATTAGGGGAGTGGATGGGATACAGAGTTCTGATGATGGGAACTGTGTGGAGTTGTAACCCTCTTATCCTAAGGTTTAGTCAATATTTCTTTTTATAAATAAAAAAATGAAAAAAAAGATAAAGCCCAAATTTTAATATGCTATATACATCCTCCTCATAAATATAAGAAACCACTGTAGAATATTTTCTACCTTTACTATGAATAATCACTGTCTAATCTAGTCTAAATACTTCAGTGTTCCATGTTTACCACTTTACTCCTTGATGCTGGGCTTTTGTGTTTGTATACCCTTTTCTCTTAACTATTCTGTCTAATATCTTTACCACTGGGTTATATTCAATTTAATATGTTATAACTTCTTTGTTGAAATTTTATTCAAACTGGCAAGAACTATATTATTTTTACATTTTTATTCTTAATTCTTAAAATTTCTTCCTCCCTATCTAGTCTTCTCTTGTCATTCTTTCTTATGCATATGTTTCACCAGTAGAGGATATTTGATGCATTTGCCTCTTCCTTTTCTTTTTTTTTAAATTTTTTATTTAAGAAAGGATTAGTGAACAAAAACATAAGGTAGGAGGGGTACAACTCCACACAATTCCCACCACCCAATCCCCATAACCCACCCCCTCCCATGGTAGCTTTCCCATTCTCTATCCCTCTGGGAGCATGGACCCAGGGTCGTTGAGGGTTGCAGAAGGTAGAAGGTCTGGCTTCTGTAATTGCTTCCCCGCTGAACATGGGCGTTGACTGGTCGGTCCATACTCCCAGTCTGCCTCTCTCTTTCCCTAGTAAGGTGTGTCTCTGGGGAAGCTGAGCTCCAGGACACATTGGTGGGGTCTTCAGTCCAGGGAAGCCTAGCCAGCATCCTGGTGGCATCTGGAACCTGGTGATTGAAAAGAGAGTTAACATATGAAGCCAAACAATTTGTTGAGCAATCATGGATCCCAAGCTTGGAATAGTGGGGAGGAAGTGTTAGGGAGGTACTCACTGCAAACTCTAGTGCACTTCTGCTTTCAGGTATATATTTTGCAGTAGTTTATGGGTACGTGTGCACATAAGCTCTCTCTCACAGAAACTGGTGTATATCTAGATTATGGGACTTTGTTAGAAAGTGAACTACCTGAGATGAAATTAGAGTGTACTATAAAAGGAAAGGTCTCACCCGAGTAATGAAGCTGAAGGGTTGTCATTCCACACGTGAAGTCTCTGGATACAGTCTGAGGTGAAGCATGTTGAGGTGGCAACCGTTGCTTTGGTTAGGTTGTGATCGGCGGATGCAATATTATTTGGTCCTCTTCCTTTTCTATCAAGCCTTTCCAAATGCTGTTTATGTTGGTTTAGGATGTTCTTTTGTTCTCCTTTTCACCTCAATTATTCATACTCATTTTTATATATATCCTGGTAACCAAATATTTCTATTTGACTAAATCAAATTGATTTTTTTCTACCATCATCTTAATTTATCAAATATTAATAAAGTACATATTTCCATTATGGTTAAGTTTTCTTCTCTGGGGCCATAACAGGGAGTCCTGAGATTCCCAAACAGACAAGATGGGCCTAGACCTCAAATAAATCCAACTCTCCATAGTTACTGGTCATCTCTATCAGGAACAACACAACAGACCCTTTTGTGGGCCCCCATAGGACCCTTGCCCTCAACATGAATCAACCATGGTAGAGAATGTTCCATCCTCCGAAGGGAGGCTGGAAAACATACTCTATGTTCCACTTAAAGAAGACGGATTCTGAAATTGGGGCAGCTTGGACTGTTCCTACTCATGACCACAGAATGTGAGCTCAGATCCATAGGGATGCAGAGGTCACATAGGCTCCTAAGCTGAATATGGGCCCCAGATCAGATAAAATCGATGAGTTTAGAGTTAACAATACTTATACAACTTTCCCATATTTGGGAGCTACTCTCTTTCCTGATCCAGCTTTTTGGTCCTTTTCCCAGCCATGACATAGTCTCCCCAGACAATAACTTGAGTCCACTTGCATATCAGATCATATCAGATGTCAGGCTCAAAAAAAAAAAATCTAGTATAGCCACAGGCCCTTTGGAATGTAACTAAAATATGCCTACTAGCTATTTACATAATGGAGACCCCCAAATCTCCATCTGCACTAATCCAGCCTTTAGCTTCATGATTAGTCAATGATTAATTTTGGCTCTATATATTAACTCTTCTTTCAGCCACCAGGTTTCAGATGCTTCCCTGGGCAGACAACCCTACCAATGTGTCCTGGATCCCTGCTTCTTCAGAACCCTGATCCACTAGGGAAAGAGAAAGACAGGTTAGGAGTATGGATTGACCTGTCAAAGTCCATGTTTAGTGGGGAAGCAATTACATAAGCCAGACCTTCCACCTTCTGTACCCTGTTAGAAGCAGTAGTTTTAAGAAATGTTAGAAGTAGTTTTAAAAGTTCTCTTTCATGCAGTTATTTGTTAAGTGCTTTTAGTACAAGTTGTTTGTGGTGTGAGATGGAAAATTCCTTGCTCTTTCCCCTTGAAAAACAGGACCTAATCAGTAAAGGCCATCAGTTGTTTTGCTGGTTGCTTGGAGGACCCTGCATAGGGCAAGCCGTATCAGGGCCTTTGCACAGGGTTTGAGGAATGCTGTTTACCGGGTGGATGGGTACAGCAGATGGCGGGAGGATGTGGTGACCCTACCTGGCTAGATTCTATTGGTTGTGTGACTTTGCAATGTTTGAAACTAGCCCACGCTTTTCTTTGAATGGATCATGCTTTCGTTAAGTTTGAAATGATTGGGTTTTTGTGTTCTCTATAGCCTGTTATTGGATGTAGGTTGATAAGGTGATGTGTTTCCCCTCCCTGAATGTATTCAGAAATCCTATAAATTGTATGGTTTGAGCCCTGTTCGGGGTCGAGTTTGGTAGACTAACATCAGTCACCACTCGGCCCGGATTGCAATTCGTGAATAAATATCTTTGCTTCCTTGCAGTGGATGGTGGTTAATTCTCGCTCTATAATATACCCCATAATGACCCTGGGTCCATACTCCCAGAGGAATAAAGAATAGGAAAGCTATCAGGGGAGGGAAGGGGATACAGAGTTCTTGTGGTGGGAATTGTGTGGAGTTGTACCCCTCTTATCCTATGGTTCTTGTCAGTGTTTTCTTTTTATAAATAAAAATTATAAAAAAGTTTTCTTCTCTATTTACTCTGTAGAAGAATGATTCATTTCCTGACTACTCCTCTGAATATACCATCTAACTTGTTTTTCATACATTTTCTTTGCCAACCAACATCTACTTGTTAGGATAACAATCACTGGTCCAGTTTATTCTTATTATTTTCTCTCATTATCTGCTCTCTACATTGGCAATTTGGGTGTTCTTTAAGTTCTCAGAGCTCAACCTATTCTTTTCTGCCTTAGTGGCCTTTTTTCACTTATTGTGATGAACTACCATTCCCAAGCATAAAGAATAAAGGTCTTTATTCTTAAGTTCTTAGGTTGAATTTTCCTTTTTATAAAGTATTTCCCTGAACACTCTCAATGCATTCCATTTTCTTTTTTTAATCATTTTAAAAATCTTTATTTGTTTATTGGATAGACACAGTCAGAAATTGAAAGGTAAGCGGGTGATAAAGAGGGAGAGAGACAGAGAAACACCTGAAGCACTGCTTCACCTCTTGTGAAGCTTTCCCCCTACAAGTGGGGACTAGAGACTCCAACCTGGGTCCTTGCACATTGTAACATGTGCACTCAATCAGGTGCACCACCACCCAGCCCCTCCATTTTCTTTATATTGTGTATTTCCATTAACTATCACTGCTCATTTTAATGTATTGCATGTATTCATTTTACAGGGTTATTTAATTCCCAATAAACTTTAAAATTTAAGAGCCAGAGCCTATTTAACATATCTGCAAGTGTAGCATGATGCCAAAGTGAATATTAAGTAAAAGTATAAATATTATCGCTCTATAAAAGGATATCAGTGACTGCTCAGGTAGAAGAAATTCTAGTTATATAATCTTTAACTTTATGCACCTTTTATTGTTTATTAACTTATGATTGTTCACTTTTTATGTTAGTTTTGACTATGTTTTTTATTTTGCTTACTCAACTCCTTGCCCAGTGGTTATAATTTGGCAAATGACTTATATTTTGGGTGATAGCAGAATATATGAAACATTCCATAAGGTTATTCATTTTTTGTTAACTGTATATTGACTGAATCAAAATTGACCAAGAGGCTAGAAATGCATCTTACTTACTCAGTGAGTCATCTTTCTGACTTCAAGAGACTTTAGAAACAAATGAAGTATAACAGTGTGACGAACGATTGTTTTCATAGAGTTTGCAAAGTCTTGTACTTTAATAATTACAATTTAAACAATATTTTCTCTTTAATCTAAAACCACAATTTAAAATTAAGTTTAGTTAAATGTAAGACAGAATATGCCTAAGAGCTCAGCATCATAGATATTTCATTCCAGTTGAAAGACAATATTACATCTAAACCATTCCATCAAGAACAGATATTTGAGATAAATAAAATGAATTTAAAAAATAACAATGTGTTCTACTGCTAAAACGGTGTGTGAGATGGAGGCAAGGAAAGATGTCAGATCAGAGAGGTGTTAGAAATACTAAGCTTAAAAAAAATCACAATTGTATCTTTACCAATAATTTCTGAAAATTTCTAATAAGCAATCTTTCTATAGCACTGTATGAGTATAGAACAAGATTTTATTTGATTATCAAATAATTTTATACAGAATACCTAGTTTTATCTGGGAAGAATTATTCTTGGTCATGAAAATTCCACTCCCTTGGAGGTATTTAGTTAAATTTTATTACATGACAGTCTCGATTAGTAGAAAGAAATTTTCTCCATTAAGCAATTATAATTTTTGTTTATAGTTACCTATTTAAGATGAGTTCCTGAAATTGCTCTCAGTAGGTAAAGGGGATGCCAAGGCATTCTATCAAGTAGAGGTAAATGGAGAAGTGAGCTACTGGGAAAGAAGGCGTTGGGATGGGGGGGCTGAATATAGTGTACACATATTTTTTACATACTAAAGAGAGTAAAACAAAATCATAATAATCTTAGCTCAATCCTTGATAGAACCCAATTTGTTAATTTCTAAGCCTTTAAATAGGGTCAATATAAGTTTTAAAAAAATGGAGACATGATGATCTATTGACCTTATTACATCACTGAAAGATAAAATTTTGGCCTGAGAGTAGCACACATTACTTTTCAATGATTCATATTACCCAGAAGTCTGAAGTTTACTGGAATTCTTACTAAAATTACAAATATTTCTCTTCAACAAATTTCAAGTGCTAGTTTATGATAACTTTTAGTATAGTTTTCCATTAGATTTGACTGTTATCAGATACAGCTTACCTTCCACTTTTGGGTTTTAATGTTTTTGACAATGTCTAGCCTGTATAGAGTCTTACATGCTCAGAAATTTTACTTTAGTTTTTGTTATTAAGAGCCCTGGTAATGTTATTAAATGTTTCTTATTTTAATTGAGAGTGCTTCTTTATATGGATTCTTTAAACAGGAATAAAAGTTCTCAATAAATCCACCCACTGAAAAGGAAGTTCCTTTCTTATCTCAAATTAAATTTCTCTTCATATGAATTTACTATAGTATATGAAATCAGTGACTAAAATGGCAAACTAGAAATGTTTGTACCATATTCATTTTGATTTAATAGTTCTGTAGTGGGTTTTGTTCATTCTCAGTGGTTCTTAATTTACTTTCTTTTTGGGGGGGTCAATAGCTTACCTAGTCTCTTTATTACATTATCATCTGTTTTTAAGTTCTTAATTTCTTTTTTAAATATTTTATTTATTTATTTCCTTTTGTTGCCCTTGTATTTTTTTATTGTTGTAGGTATTATTATTGTTAATTGATGTCATTGTTGTTGGATAGGATGGAAAGAAATGGAGAGAGGAGGGGAAGACAGAGAGGGGGAAAGAAAGTCAGACACCTGCAGTCCTGCTTCACTGCCTGTGAAGTGACCCCCCTGAAGGTGGGGAGCCAGGGGTTCCAACTGGGATCCTTATGCCAGTCCTTGTGCTTTGTGCCACGTGCTCTTAACCCGCTGCGCTACCGCCTGACTCCCTAAATTCTTAATTTCTTTTTTTTTAATTTATTTTTTAGTTAAGAAAGGATAAATTAACAAAACCATAGGGTAGAAGGGGTACAACTCCACACAATTCCCACCACCAATCTCCATATCCCATCCCCTCCCCTGATAGCTTTCCCATTCTCTATCCCTCTAAGAGCATGAACCCAGGGTCATTGTGGGTTGCAGAAGGTGGAAGGTCTGGCTTCTGTAATTGCTTCCCCGCTGAACATGGACGTTGACTGGTCAGTCCATACTCCCAGTCTGCCTCTCTCTTTCCCTAGTAGGGTGGGTCTCTGGGGAAGCAGAGCTCCAGGACACATTGGTGAGGTCTTCAGGCTAGGGAAGCCTGGCCAGCATCCTGATGGCATCTGGAACCTGGTGGCTGAAAAGAGAGTTAACATACAAAGCCAAACAAATTGTTGAGCAATCATGGACCCAAAGGTTGGAATAATGAAGAGGAAGTGTGTGTGTGGGGGGTACTCACTGCAAACTCTAGTGTACCTCTGCTCAGGTATATATTTTGCAGTAGTTTATGGAAATTTCTATCTGAGCTTTTTGTGTAATAAAATATCCATGAGTAATCATCAGTTTCTAGGGTTACATTTTCTTCTATGTTGAGTTTTTGGTTTGTCATATTCCTAAAATGTTGCTTGCATTCTACTCTAGGTGTTATCTTTCTTTTTGTCTTAAGATACCAATAATGTGACAATGCAAGTTGTTATAGATGGTTTGAACTTTAATTGAATTAGTTGTTGTCTGTATAAGAGATAATTAGGACACAGACATAAAAGAAAAAATGAACAGGAAGCCCTATGAAAAACGAGGAGAGAAGCCTCAGAAGAAACCAAATACATTAACACTTTGATCTTGGAGTTACAGTATCCAAAACTTTTTGGAAAAAAAAAACCTGCTGTTTAAGTTAGTCTTTGTTGTTGTTGTTGTTGTTTGCTTGCTTGTTTTTTAGAGCTGGTTGCTTGCACGTCTGATTTCACAACTTCCAGATAGGTTACCTTTTAGAGGGAAAGAGACAGAGAGATGGAGAGATACCACATTACAACAACTCTCTTCCCTGCCATGACATCTGTGTGGTGTCTTGGTTTGGACTTGGACCTTGCAAATGACAGAGCATTTTCCTAACTCATTAGAGGTATGTCTCTGGCCCACAGTTTGTGTGTATTTTGTTATAGAAAACTAAACAATGAAGGTGCATTCTGAATAAAGACTTACTACTAGTGATATTAATCATGATTTTCTAACCTGGCTATTTTTTTTCCAGTTGTTATATTGCAAGTGAATTTCCTATTCTTTCCCATACTCCATTCTTTGGAAGTAAGTTGCCAAGTGCTTCCTACACAGGAGAGGATAGGAGAAGGGCTGAGGAAGACTATAGCTCTATTTCTTAGAGAGGAAATACCATTTGGAATTCTCTATAAGATTTTTTTTCCCCTCTGCTTGTCTCTTTACTCAGTATGGGCCTGCTTGTTTTGTTTTATATCTGGGTAAAATAAAAAATCCAATATATTACTAATTTGAATTGTTGCTCACATTATTCTGACTGTATCACTTGGAGTTCATTCAGTATGTTCTTCTGTCTTTTGACATACATTCATCATTGTGGTTTTTGTACTTCCTTATTTTCTAGCTTTACACTATGGCCCAAAGCCAGGCTTGCATTTTTTATAGCCCAGTTCTAGAACTAAAACATTTTTTTAAAAAATCCATATTTAATTTTATTGGTGAAACCAAGATCTAGGCCTTGATGGAATGGATTATCTTAAATAAAGTTTTCTGCAAATTGCAACTATATTTTCCTCAATAAATATATTGTATTTTTCAGTTATTCAGGGAAATCTTATTTTTCTTTTCTTAATGTAAATGAAAAAAATTCTTGATATTTCCTATTTCTCTATTTTTTCCTACTGGAATAGTGTTTTATATAGTATGTGTTCTGTAGATTACAGTTCTTTATAAGAAAAAATAAAGTTGATTTCATGCTCATATAAATTTGAAAGACTGGCATGTATATCACATGATTTCCAGAAATTTACAGTTTACATTGATGAATGATAAGGAGCCTTTTAAATATATTCATGAAGTAAAAAATACTAGTTAAGTTAATTTGACTAAATTTTTCTCAACATATTTAGCCAATGATACCACTCATTTAAAATGTGTATTGGAATAGACTTTTGTTCCTTAGAATTCACTTGGATCACATTAAGCAATATTTCAACTTGGAAAGCATATGCAGCTAGATTAACAGAAGTTGAAAGAAATGTTTTCTTTTAAGTACATCAACCAATGCTAGAATGACTATTTTTAGAAGCCCTATGGTTGAATAGGCTTTTCTTCTGAGTGCTGTAACTTTCATTCCCTTGACCATCAGTCTTTCCAGGTCTAGTGAGTTCAGTCTCAGTGTGGTTATTGAAGCCAATAGTGGTACATGTGGACTTAGAATTTTTTTTTTTTTGTCCCTCTCACATAGCAGATACGTGGTTAAATTCAGGCTGTTTCTCTGCAGATCTAACATCATGATTTCTAGAGCCTCTTTTTTCTCATGTACCTCTAAATTATGCATTCTGAGAGTATTCTTGCACTATTAGATTAATGATGAATCACATCTATGTATTTATTGAAATTAGGGTTAATAAATTCATTAAAAATTTTGTCAATTAAACTAAACTAATTAAGACAGTCAATTATCTATTTTCCCCTCCATATTGTAATTAGGAGTAAGGGATAGAAGACAATAAAGGGGTTCCCAGAAGATGGCGGACTGAGAAGCTGCTAGTAGCTTGAGCTCTGACCACATCTTCTAGAAAAAACTCTTTCCTTTCACCGCTCTTTTATGACGGTTCTTTTTCTTACATTTTTCTTTTTTCTCTCTTTCTTTTTTTATTCTTTTTCTCATTCTTGTCATCCTTTCTTCCTTAATCCTACAGCTTCCAAAGCCACAGTCCCCAGCCCCCACACCACCAAACATTGTGCTTTTCTGAATTCACTGATACACATTTGTGAATTATTTGGGGGAAGAATTCTGACTCAGTGTGGACTCCCACTGCGAGTGTCTCTGCTCAACTTCCCTTCCTCCTTTAGCCACCCCTAGAATATACAGTGGATAGTAGATTTGCATAACTGTTTATTTCAGCTATCTTCCTCTAGTCCTGAGGTTTTTTTTTTTCTTTTTTTTTTCTCATTCTTAACAATCAGCTGCCTCTGATCATGAGGTTTGAGGTAATCTGGGACAGGGTTTTTTTTTACCCTGCTCTATTTATAATATTTATAATATTATTAATATTATATAAAGTCATATATCTTCCCCCCTTTTAGGTTGATCAGAATTAACTCTTAGGGTATCTTTCATTGCTAGGTTAGTGGGCATCTTATCTATTGTGGGAGGAACTTATCTCCTTACTCCTACCTCCTCTACAGACTCTCCCCTCCCTCCACCTACTAGCTAATTAAAAAAAAATTAAATTAAATTAAAAATAAAGTAATCAAAAAAATAAAATCTTTCCTTTCAATGCTCTTTAATTACAACTCTTTTTCTTATCTTTTCCCTTTTCTCTCACTTGTCTCTTTTTTCTTTTTCTCTCTTTTTTTTATATCTTGTCATACACTTCTTCCTTCCTTATTTTTTGCATTTCTGAATTTGTGAATTATGTTGGGGAAGAAATCTGACTCATAGTGGAATCTCTATGTGTGTATCTCTGCTCTAGTTTTATTTCCCCTCTTGTTACCCCTAGAATATACAGTGGATAGTAGATTTGCATAACTGTCTATTCTTGCTATCCCTTCTTTCTTTTCTTTCTTCTTCACTGGGATTTGGTTACTATTCTTTCATGGACTAGAGAAATTATTTGGCTAACTGGTAGTGATTAAACTGCTTCAATACTTGCTTCACTTGCTACTGTAATTCCTGAGGTTGGTGAGTGCAATTGTCATAAAGGTATTTAGTACAGTGTTGCTTGTACTCAAGACACAACAGCTGAGGAACAACAGAGCATAAAAAAAGAAACACATAGTTAAAAAAAATGGGTAGATAAAAAACAAATAAAACTGTACTCCAATGAATGAAGACAAGAGCCCAGAAGAAACTACAAATCAGCCAGAAGTAACCATAGATAAGAAAAGTATGCAAGCAATAATAAACTTATTAATCACAGAAATGAAAACAACATTGGAGGAAAGGAAACAACAGTTGAGACCCCCAAGGAAAATACTGATTATCTTGAGGCAATTAGAGATCTGAAAGCTGAAATAGCTGTAATGAAGAAAGAAGCTGAGACAAGGGAAAGCAGATTAACAGAAGCAGAAAACAGAATTAGTCAGACAGAGGATGAGTTAGAGAAAACAAAGAAAGAGGTGAAAGGGCTTAAAAAGAGATTGAGAGACACTGAAAACAACAACAGAGACATATGGGATGATCTCAACAGAGTAACATTCATATAATTGGCCTGCCAGAGGAAGAAAGAGAGAGGAAGGGGAAGCAAATATTCTAGAGGAAATAATAGAAGAAAACGTCCCAGACCTGAATAACAGAAAGGACATCAAATTCAAGAGGCCCAGAGAGTACCAAACAGAATCAACCCAGACCTGAAGACACCAAGACACATCATAGTCACAATGAGAAGAAGTAAGGATAAAGAAAGGGTCCTAAAGGCTGCAAGAGAGAAAAAAAAAGTCACATACAAGGGAAAACCCATAAGATTATCTGCAGACTTCACCACTCAAACTCTAAAAGCCAGAAGAGAATGGTAAGATATCTATCGAGCCCTGAATGAAAAAGGGTTTCAAACAAGGATAATATATCCTTCTAGACTTTCATTCAAACTAGATGGAGGGATCAAAACCTTCTTAGACAAACAACAGTTACAGGAGGCAACCATCACCAAACCGGCCCTGAAAGACATTCGAAAATAACTCTTATAAACAAGAACATCACTATAATACTTGCAATATATCAGAGCAAAAAAAAGAAAATTTGTTTGAACAATGGCACTACAATACATTAAATCCATAATATCAATAAATGTCAATGGCTTAAACTCACCCATCAAAAGGCACAGAGTTGGGGGATGGATAAGAAAACATAATCCAACCATATGCTACTTGCAAGAATCCCAACTGTCACAACTTGATAAACACAGACTTAAAGTGAAAGGATGGAAAACTATCATACAGCCAAAGGACCACAAAAAAGGGCAGGAAAAGCCATTCTCATCTCACACACGATAGACTTTAAATTATATAAAGTAATAAAAGATAGGAAAGGACACTACATAATGATTAGAGGATCAATCAGCCAAGAAGATTTAACAATTATTAACATCTATGCACCCAATGAGGGACCATCTAAATACATCAAGCACCTACTGAAAGAATTTCAAAAATACATCAATATTAATACAATAATAGTGGGAGACTTCAATACCCCACTCTCACACTTAGACAGATCAACAAAGCAGAGAACCAACAAAGATACAAGAGAATTAAATAAAGAGATTGACAGACTAGGCCTCTTGGACATTTTCAGAGTCCTTCACCCCAAAAAACTGGAATACACCTTCTTTTCAATCCACATAACACATACTCAAGGATATACCATATGTTAGGCCACAAAGACAGCATCAATAAATTCAAGAACATCAAAATCATCCAAAGTATCTTTTCAGACCACAGTGGAGTAAAACTAACATTTAACAACAAACAGAAAATTATTAAAAGTCACAGAATTTGGAAACTAAACAACATACTCCTTTAGAACCACTGGGTCAGAGATTCACTCAAGCAGGAAATTCAAATGTTCCTGGAAACAAATGAAAATGAAGACACAACCAATCAAAATATTTGGGACACAGCTAAAGCAGTATTGAGAGGGAAATTTATAGCCATACAATCACATATTAAACACCAAGAAGAAGCTCAAATGAATGACCTTACTGCACACCTCAAGGACTTAGAGGAAGAGGAACAAAGGAACCCTAAAGCAACCAGAAGGACAGAAATCACTAAAGTTAGAGAAGAAATAAACAACATCGAAAATAAAAGAACCATACAAAAGATCAATGAAGCCAAATGTTGGTTCTTTGAAAGATAAAACAAAATTGACAAACCCCTAGCCAGGCTCACCAAAAAAAAAAAAAGAGAAGACTCAAATTAATAGAATTGTAAACAATGGAGGAGATATCACAACAGACACCACAGAAATCCAGAGAATCCTGCTAAACTTCTATAAAGCACTATACACAACCAAGCTAGAGAATCTGGAAGAAATGGAAGAATTTCTAGAGGCATATGCCCTTCCAAAACTGAACCAAGAAGAACTACAAAATCTAAATGCACCAATCACAGACAAAGAAATTGAAATCATTATTAAGAACCTCCCCAATGACAAAAGTCCTGGACCAGATGGCTTCACAAACGAATTCTACAAAACTTTCAGGAAACAGTTAGTACCCAAACTTCTGAAGCTTTTCCATAAGACTGAAGAAACAGGAATACTCCCTTCCACCTTCTATGAAGCCAACATCACCCTGATACCAAAAGCTGATAGGGACACAACAAAAAAGGAAAACTACAAACCAATATCTCTGATGAACATAGATGCCAAAATATTAAACAAGATCTTGGCGAACCGGATACAGCAGCATATCAAAAAGATTGTTCTTCATGACCAAGTGGGATTCATCCCAGGAATGCAAGGCTGGTTCAACATCCGTAAGTCAATCAATGTCATTCACCACATCAATAAAAGCAAAGCCAAAAACCACATGATTATCTCAATAGATGCAGAGAAAGCCTTTGACAAAATCCAACACCCATTCATGCTCAAAACTCTACAAAAAATGGGAATAGATGGGAAATTCCTCAAGATAGTGGAGTCTATATATAGCAAACCTACAGCCAACATCATACTCAATGGACAGAAGCTGAAAGCATTCCCCCTCAGATCGGGGACTAGACAGGGCTGTCCACAGTCACCGTTACTCTTCAACATAGTATTGGAAGTTCTTGCCATAGCAATCAGGCAAGAGAAAGCAATCAAAGGAATACAGATGGGAAGGGAAGAAGTCAAGCTCTCACTATTTGCAGATGATATGATAGTATACATAGAAAAACCTAAAGAATCCAGCAGAAAACTACTGGAAGTTATTAGGCAATATAGCAAGGTATCAGGCAACAAAATCAATGTACAAAAATCAGTGGCATTTCTTTATGCAAACACTAAATCTGAAGAAGAAGACATCCAGAAATCACTTCCATTTACTGTTTCAGCAAAATCAATCAAATACCTAGGAATAAAGTTGACCAAAGAAGTGAAAGACTTATATACTGAAAACTATGAGTTGCTACTCAAGGAAACAGAAACTGATACCAAGAAATGGAAAGATATCAAATGCTCATGGATTGGAAGAATAAATATCATCAAAATGAATATTCTCCCCAGAGCCATATACAAATTTAATGCAATACCCATCAAAGTTCCACCAAGCTTCTTTAAGAGAATAGAACACACACTACAATCATTTATCTGGAACATGAAAACACCTAGAATTGTCAAAAGCTTCTTGAGGAAAAGAAACAGAAATGGAGGCATCACACTCCCAGACCTTAAACTATATTATAAAGCCATCATCATCAAAACAGCATGGTAGTGGAACAAAAATTGGCACACAGACCAGTGGAACAGAATTGAAAGCCCAGAAATAAATCCCCACACCTATGAACATCTAATCTTTGATAAGGGGGCCTAAAGGATTAAATGGAAAAAGGAGGCTCTCTTCAATAAATGGTGCTGGGAAACTGGGTTGTAACATGCAGAAGAATGAAATTGAACCACTTTATCTCACCAGAAACAAAAATCAACTCGAAATGGCTCAAAAACCTAGATGTCAGACCAGAAGAAATCAAATACTTAGAGGAAAACATTGGTAAAACAGTTTCCCACCTACACCTCATGGACATCTTTGATGAATCAAACCCAATTACAAGGAAGACTAAAATAAACTAGAAATAAACCAATGGGACTACATCAAATTGAAAAGCTTCTGCACGGCCAAAGAAACTATTAAACAAAGAGACCCCTCACAGAATGGGAGAAGTTCTTCACATGCCATATATCAGACAAGAAACTAATCACCAAAATATATAAAGAGCTCAGCAAACTTAGCACCAAAAAAGCAAATGACCCCATCCAAAAATGGGCTGAGGATATGAACAAAACATTCACTACAGAGGAGATCCAAAAGGCTAACAAACATATGAAAAACTGCTCTAGGTCACTGATTGTCAGAGAAATGCAAATTAAGACAACACTAAGATACCACCTCACTCCTGTAAGAATGGCATACATCAAAAAGGACAGCAGCAACAAATGCTGGAGAGGATGTGGGGACAGAGGAACCCTTTTACATTGCTGGTGGGAATGTAAATTGGTCCAGCCTCTGTGGAGAGCAGTCTGGAAAACTCTCAGAAGGCTAGACATGGACCTTCCATATGATCCAGTAATTCCTCTCCTGGGATTATACCCCAAGAACTCCATAACACCCAACCAAAAAGAGTTGTGTACTCCTATGTTCATAGCAGCACAATTCATAGTAGCTAAAACTGGAAGCAACCCAGGTGCCCAACAACAGATGAGTGGCTGAGAAAGCTGTGGTATATATACACAATGGAAGACTATACAGCTATCAAGAGCAATGAACCCACCTTCTCTGACCCATCTTGGACAGAGCTAGAAGGAATTATGTTAAGTGAGCTAAGTCAGAAAGATAAAGATGAGTATGGGATGATCCCACTCATCAACAGAAGTTGAGGAAGAAGATCTGAAAAGGAAACTAAAAGCAGGACCTGACCAAATTGTAAGTAGGGCACCAAATAAAAACCCTGCAGTGAGGTGTAGACATGCAGCTTCCTGGGCCAGTGGGGGGTGGGAATGAGTGTTAGGGATGGGTCATAGTCTTTTGGTGGTGGGAATGGTGTTTATGTACACTCCTAGTAAATTGTAGTCATATAAATCACTAGTTAATTAATATTAGAGGGGGAAAATTAATTGTATGTCTTGAAGTTTTTCAAAACACAAACTGAATCTTTTCAATATATATGCTGTGTAATTGATATGCAGACTCTCTCAAAAGCCTAGAACAAATAGATAAGAAGCAACCAATAGCACAGCTATATACAAGATACTGGGTACTGTACAGCAAACCCTAACAAAAGGACTTTTCAAAGTTAACCCAATTACCAAATATTGTGATGATAACATTAACTATCGATTGTCTTTTTGAACCCCAAGACAGCAGGAACCTCACATCTACACTATAGAGCCTCTATTTCCCCCAGTCCTGGAACCACTGTTTAGGGCCCACTTTCCCGTATGCGTCTCCCAATCCATATCAAACAATATTGCATCTGCTGATCACAACCTAACCAACGCAATGATTGCCACCTCAACATGCTTCACTTTAGACTGTGTCCAGAGACTTCACATGTGGAATGACAACCCTTCAGCTTCATTACTCCGGTGAGACCTTTCCTTTCATAGTATACTCTAATTTCATCTCAGGTGGTTCACTTTCTAACAAAGTCCCAAAACCTAGATATACACCAGTTTCTGTGAGAGAGAGCATATGTTCACAAGTATCCGTAAACTACTGCAAAATATATACCTGAAAGCAGAAGTACACTAGAGTTTGCAGTGAGTACCTCCCTAACACTTCCTCCCCACTATTCCAAGCTTTGGGTCCATGATTGCTCAACAATTTGTTTGGCTTCATATGTTAACTCTCTTTTAGTCACCAGGTTCCAGATGTCATCAGGATGCCGGCCAGGCTTCCATAGACTAAAGACCCCACCAATGTGTCCTGGAGCTCAGCTTCCCCAGAGACCCACCCTACTGAGGAAAGAGAGAGGCAGACTGGGAGTATGGACTGACCAGTCAACGCCCATGTTCAGTGGGGAAGCAATTACAGCAGCCAGACCTTCCACCTTCTGCAACCCACCATGACCCTGGGTCCATGCTTCCAGAGGGATAGAGAATGGGAAACGTATCAGGGGAGAGGTTTGGATATGGAAATTGGGTGGTGGGAATTGTGTGGAATTGTACCCCTCCTATCCTATGGTTTTGTTAATTAATCCTGTCTTTATAAAAAAGAGAAGACAATAAAATGACCTGATACCAGCTTCAAATGAACTTTTAGACACACACTGATAAATATTTTATCTTTTGAATAGGGACATAAAATTAAAATATCATAATTTTTGTTATTGATAGTAAACAGTATTTCAAGCTATTATTTTCACTTTGCAATTTTCAAATATATTGTAGTTAGATACCTTTAAGTTTATGTAAATAAGTTATTATTTATTAAGTTTTGTCCCACTAAATTTGCATCTATTAATGATCTTTGCCTAAATCTATCACTTTTTCCTTGTTTTTTCACTGTTTTATTAGGGTGGGAGTTAATGGTTTACAATACAGTTGTTGATGTACAGGTATAATTTATCATCTCCTAAGATATGTGTGAAAAACACTTTCACCCCTAACTTGAATTCTTTTCTGCCATTTAATCCTGCTTTGAGTTTTCCTTCCTGTTATTCTTTGAGTTTCCCTTTTTGTTATTCTTTGAGTTTCTGTTATTCTTTGAGTTTCCCTTTCTTTTGGATTAGGGCACCAAAGTAAAAACATTGGGTTGAGGCTGAGGGTGGATGTTCAACTTCACAGGGTGGGGGGTAGGAGTGTGGGGGAAGGAGGGGGAGGGGTTGGGATGGACAGTCTTTTGGTGGTGGGAATGGTGTTTATGTACACTCGCATAAATTTGTAGTCATATATATCACTACTTAATTAATATGAGAGGGGAAATATTGAATGTCTCAAACCTTTTTACAGACTGAGTCTTTTGAATACATAGGCTGTCTTGATATATTGACTCTCTTAAAAGCTTAGTCCAGGGAGAACAGAAGCAACTGGTGGCATAGCTATATACAAATAATGTCAAAGAACATAAATTATGGTGATGTTGTGTATGATACAGCAAATCCTAACAAAGAGATATTTCAAAGTTAATCCAATTGTCAAATAATGAGATTATAGCAATAGCTATCTATTATCTTCTTAAACCCTAAGACAGCAGGAATCTTCCACTTCCTCTATAGAGCCTATATTTCCCTCAATCCTGGAACCTCTAGGGTGGGGCTCACTTTCCTGCATGTTTCTGTCAGTTCATACCAAATGATATTGCATCTGCCGATTTCAACCTAATCAACACAAGGATTACCACCCTCAGTATGCTTCATTTCAGACTGTGCCCAGAGACCTCAGGCATGGAATTTCACCCTTAGATTCCTTGGGTAAGATCTTTCCTTTCATAATATTCTCAAATTCCATTCCAGGAGGTTCACTTCCTAATAAAATCCCAAAACCTAGATATAGACCAGGTCCCCTAAGATAGACCATATGTTCACATGTATCCATAAATTAGGTCAATATATATACCTAAAAGCAAAAATACACGATGGTCTGTAGTGAGTCAGTATAAAATCCATAATGAAATAGTGTCTACTTAGACTTAGATACCCTCCTCATCTACTTCCTATTACAGTTCTCTCACTCTTTAAAAAAATACTGCTTTGCAATCACAAAAGATAATATTGTGTCCTTTGGGACACAATGGGTGAACTTCAGTTGATTATCCTTAGTGAAATCAGTGAAGTGAAGAACAACAACTACCAGATAGTTTTACTAATATGTGGAATCTAGGTAGCCAATACACACGAACTTGCAAAACAAAACAAAAAATAAGCAAACAAACTCTAAGAATTTGTAAGAACTTTGGTGGTTATCTTTGGGCAGTGGGATGGTGGGGGACACAGAACTTGACTAGTAGATGCAGTGCTAAATACTTATTGAATGAATAAATAGTGAACCAAATAACATTTTTATAAACAAATGATTCACACTTAATGACCGGGCATATTTAGTGACTTGGCATACATATATACATATAATGATAGTAAAATTTAGTCATTTAATGGTTACTTCAGATTCTACATAATGGTAATTGAGTAATTAAAATCAGGCACATTCTGATAATAGAATATCCTCAAGGGATATGTTTATTAGTAAAGAAAATTTCTTATAGATCCTCTAAAATACAGATTCTTATCATTTTATCCCCATAAATTTTGGAAGTGAGAAGTAGAAATATTTTAGGTATTATTTCATGATATTACTCCAGCATATGTAGGGAGAGATAACCTGGATTTCATCTGTCCCACTTAGTGTGCCTTACTTCATACATCATCCAATCACTAGTGACAACTTACAGTTAATTATTTCTTCCTGTCACTAATGTGAGTAGACAGACTGTCACAAGAAACTGGCTCAAGGGAAATGATTCAGAAAGAGAAATGTAAAACTTTTTACATAAATGTCTAAGCAATGACTTTTACTGATTTGTTTTTCTGATGAGCAAATTGTTTAATTATAATTTGTGTGGTCATATTGCATTGTAATTAACAGAAGCTATACTTAAGAAACTGATGATGATCAACACGTCAGTTCTTATAGAAGATAACTCAAAAAGATACAGATGTGATGGTAAATTTACAATGTACTGCTTGAAGTCATTTTTAGGAATTTTTTTCTCCAATTTGAATATAATTTATCTTCTGAAAACAAATTGAAGTTTCATTATAACAATATGCATTGAACCATGGATTTTCATAAGACAATGATATTCTTGATCTACTCAAAGGAGGTTAGACTGCAGAGTAGACCGCAGTATTCTACAGTCTTATTGCATGAATACATCCTATGAAAAAGAATTTCATGACAAGACTTTCTGTAAAGGTTTTTCTAAATTGAGTAGTACAGTTATCGCTTGTTTGCTAATTTTCTGGCAATATTACAATGTTAATTAATGTAAGATAATGTGTGCATACTTGCTAATTAGAGAATAAATAATTCAAGTTACACTTGCTAATACCAAAGAGAAGACTATTTAGGAAATTATTAAGTATCCTTTATGTAAGTTTCCAGCTGAAATCAATAACAATGTACTAGAAGTGAATATCAATAAGTAGTCATACATTTGTATTGGAAAAAGTGTATGCATATAAATTTTACATCATATTGTTAAGATTAAACATGCTCTCCAGAAAATCCTTTATTGATACAGAAAGCTAATTTAGGCTCACTCAGTTTTACTTTATTTTGATGAAGATAATTTATTTTATTTTATTTTATTTTTTAAATTTTAAATTTATTTATTCCCTTTTGTTGCCCTTGTTGTTTTATTGTTGTAGTTATTATTGCTGTCAGATAGGGCAGAGAGAAATGAAGAGAGGGTGGGAAGACAGAGAGGGGGAGAGAAAGACACCTGCAGACCTGCTTTACAGCCTGTGAAGGGACTGTCCCTGCAGGTGGGGATCCTGGGGCTCTCAAACCGAGATCATTCCTCAGGTCTTGCATTTCGCGCTACGTGTGCTTAACCCACTGCACTACCGCCGAACTCCGGAAGAAAATTTATTTATTTTTTCTTGCTTCAACTAGCCAATACAACTTGCAGCTTAGAAAACGAAAAGAAAAACCACTTACATAAAAGGACTATCAGCAGATAAGAATATTTCTTTACTAATTCAAAAAGATATTTTTAATGAATAGAGTGAATTTCTTACACCTTTTCTCACCCGCACGATGAGAGCAGCTTTAGCATTGTACAGAAAACTCAGATTTCTGTTTTTTCCAAGCTCATTAGACTTTAAAGGTCCCTTATCACTGTTGGCATTGTCAGAGATTGGCCAGAAGTTCAGCAAAGCTGTGCATTAATTAGGCAAAAGCTTGAATGTCCTCCTCACAGCTTCTGTAAATGCAGCTGCGTGCCAGTTCCCACAAGAAAGCAGAATCATAGGAGGAAGACATATTAGAAAGTTACGTTTTACGTAAGACATGGGAATTATTAACATTATGTATAGGTTTTAAGATTGTGGAAGGAGGATAATCATTTGTGGCCCTCCACAATTTTATGCCCTTCCTAGCCATTCTCATCTGCAATATGAAAATGACTGAGTTCATATTCTGAATTCATTAAATCAAGGCCATTCTTTGTTTACCTCTCGAGTCACATTTTGTGTTCATTTATCATGCAGGAAAAAACAAATTTTTAAATATTATTGGTATGGTCAATGACTGAGTAGCACTTAAAGAGAGTTTTCTCTCAGCTGAAAAATATAGAAATAAAATTCAAAGTATATTTAGGTCAAAAGGGAAATCATGGTTTACAGAATAAAATTATAATGAGGGCAAAATGAAAAAATCATATGGATAACAGGAACCTGGAATTGAATGTCTGAGGTTTTATACTCATCCATTTACTCCCTCTTTTTTTTTTTTTAAACTTTCAGCTTTACATCACTCTAGGCCATAATTTTTTAAAAAGATTTTATTAATTTATTCATGAAAAAGAGAGAAGGAGAGAGAGAAAGAAACAAACATTACTCTGCTAAATGTGCTGCCGGGGATTGAACTTGGAACCTCATGCTTGAGAATCCAGTGCTTTATCCACTACATCACCTGCCAGATCACAGCTATAAAGTTTTGCCCTCCAGAAGCACTGAAGTTATATAATTTTGCAGTAAAGGGGGAAGGGGCTACCCTTTAAACTCCAATTGAGAGTTATTAAAAGGAAAAGTCTATCAAATAACAAAACAGGAATGGTATCTGACTAGACACTTACAAATACTTGGGCCAGCACAAACCTTGACAAACACAAAAATAAATGTTTAGAATATGCTTATGTTCTAGAGAATAATCTTTAAAATTTTTTAATCAATCTCCTTAAAAGAAGCTAAATTAGCAGATAAATAGAAAAGTAAAGAATAAAAGAATTTATCTAATAACTGAACTTTTTTGTGTCGGAAAAAAATGCTAGAGCTTTAATCATTTGTTCTTGACATGTCCACTTCTGCCTGCCATGGACATTCATTAATCATTCTTCAGTCTATTGAGGAGAATTAACAAGTTACAGAGTTCCAGATGCCTAATAATAGAGGCCTAAAATTAGCTTAATACACAAATGAAGTCAACAAGAACACGAAACAGCATGAAAGTTCCTAAAATTTCACAATCTTCCTCCACTCAGATTCTCTAATCATCTGATATTACATCCTCAGAAAGAAAATAAATCTGATCAGCTAACTACTTATTTTCCTAGTCTTAGTCTAATTCTTCTTAAGAATATTTCTCTAGGTTTGTGAATAATATTATGTAGATAATCCTAACCTCTCCATAACTCAACCTCAAAGAGACTACAGATACAGAATGACAATAATTGGAAAAACAATGTAGGCTTTCTCTATAAATAGCAGATAGGTTTGATCATGTAAGAGTATATTTCCAATATCAAAGAAGGGGACAAAACCCCTGAAATATGAACAGCCCATACCTCTCAATCCTTTTTTTTTTCTTTTTTATTTAAGAAAGGATTAATTAACAAAACCATAGGGTAGGAGGGGTACAACTCCACACAATTCCCACCACCCAATCTCCATATCCCACCCCCTCCCCTGATAGCTTTCCCATTCTCTATCCCTCTGGGAGCATGGACTCAGGGTCATTGTGGGTTGCAGAAGGTAGAAGCTCTCAATCCTTTTTTAAAAAAATGAATTAGATAAATAGAGAGAGGGAAAGAAATAGTGTTAATTCCTTTTTTGAACTTTCCATCACAGTATAAAGAAGGGCTGAAGTTTGGAAACTGATTGAAATTTGTCCATGTTGTACATTGGGTATTATTTTCTTATATGTTGTGCTTTTGGTGTTACTTTTCCTCCTATGGAAGTCTGAACTAGATTCTAGTATCAAGATTTAGGTACTTTTTTTGTTTGTTTGTTTAATAAAATGTTCTTTGTGTCTTTAGATAAGAGTGCTCTTTCTACTCTATTCTAGGATTGATAAGTGTACTGTTTTTCGAATACGGAAACACTCACCAGTAATATTTATTAAAGGCCTATTATGTGGCAGGCAATAAAGAATCTAAAGTAGGTAGCAAGAATGAGATTAGATTTTAAAAGCTTAATTTCTTGGAGCCAGTTGGTGGTGCACCTAGTTAAGTGTCTGTATTACCATGCACAAGAACCTAGTTCAAGTCCCCACTCCCTATCTGCAGGGGGATGCTTCATGAGTGGTGAAGCAGGACTGAAGGTAAATCTCTCTGCTCTCCCTTTCTATCTCCACCCCACTCAATCTCTCTCTACTCTATCAAATAAAATAAAGTTTAAAAAGGAAAAAATAAAAGGCTTAATTTCTTGACAAAGTGATAAAAAAGCTGTATGATAAAATACTAGAGTTATATACAGGGCACAGTAGGGATATACTGAGAAAATCAATGCTATATGTGTTAAAAGGGCGATCAGATATAATTTATAGAAGTTACATTGAATTGAGTCCAAAGATGAGTAGACATTAATCAGGAAAGTCAGGAAAAAGCTATCCAAGCTGAGTGAGCAGAATCAGCACAAATGTGAAATATTAAGATCCTCTAGAGGAACTGTCAGCATTTTTTTTCATGTCTGGTGTAGAGGGTGAAAAAGAAGATTCATAATGTCTTATATCAATTTTAATGGAAAGTATACTCTAATCAAAACCTGTAATTTCTTAAGAGGGTCCTGGGAGATAACTTATTCAATAGAGTTAAAGTACACATTTTATCATGCATGTAGACCCAGGTTTGAATCTGTGATCACTACATGGGGACACACACACAGGGAAAACTTCACAATTATTATAATGCTATGGTGACTCTTCTCTCTTTATCTTTCTTTCCCTCACCAAAACTCACCCTCCAACTAAAGAATAACAATTTCACTGAGTGAAGTGCAACTCCAATAATAACCCTCATAGCAAAAAAAAAAATCTTGAGACATAATTTTCCTTCCTGAATGATTACTTTCCTCTCTTGTCTGTTCTACTCTCATATTAAATATAAATATTTTAAAGTCCTATCTTTGAATAGTTTCTTGTTTGAAAAATGATTAAAAAGTTAAAACTTAGAGTCACTTCATTCTCTTTCATTCTTCCTTCCTCCCTCTTCCCCTTCCTTTCTTCCTTACTTCCTTCCTTACTTCCTTCCTTCTTTCCTTTCACTCAAGCAGTTGTCAAATCTTATAGATGTATCTCTGGATTTTTTTGTTGTTGTTTTACTCCTTTTATTGTGTACTTCAAATAACTCAATTCAGACTCTAAAATTTGTTAGATCCTTGACAATAAATTCAATTTCCTTGACTTCTGTTATGTCTAGTACAGAAGTTGGCAAACTTTTTCTGTAAATGTCCACATAATAAATATGTCTACTCAAGAACCATATAGTCTCTGTTGCAAAATTTGATATCATGACATGAATTTGGTCATAGATGCTACTTAAATGAATGGGTGTGTCATATATATATATGACAGAGAAAAACAAAGAAGGAAGGAGAGAGAAAGACACCTACAGACTACTTCACCATTCACAAAGTGTCGCCCCTGAAGGTGGAGTGGGGGAACTCAAACCTGGATCTTTGCTCTTGTTAACCAAGTGCACTACCACCTGGTCTGAGTGTAGGTATTTTAATGAAATTTATTTGAAAAAGAAGACAGTAGTGGACTTGATTTACCTAGAAGTGACAGCTAGCTAGTCACCTCCAATCCTAGTACAATTAATAATAGGAAAATTTCGGTCTGATAATTTCTAATTCAGCCAAGTAGAAAAACAAAATACAGATCCATGAAGGATGATAAATGACATAGTGGGGGTTGTATTGTTAAATGGGAAACTGGGGAATGTTATGCAGGTACAAACTATTGTATTTACTGTTGAATGTAAAACATTAATTCCTCAATAAAGAAATAAAATAAAAAAATTAAAAATTAAAAAAAAAGAAAAACAAAATATAAACAAGCAGGTAAATAAATGACTAAGAGTAAAACTCAAATCATTGTCATGGTAACTAGTATACAGCCAATAATATGATGACATAGCAATGATGAATAAAAATTCTCCTTAAGATTGGATGGCCAGAAAATGACTCTCCAAGAACATTATATTTTAATTAAAACCAGAATAAAGTGTAAACTCTAAGGAACATTTAGCCAAGAAATGAAAGCATCAAGTTAAAGACCTGAACTGTAAAAATGAAAATGTTTTATTTAAGGATCTTGCTATTATAGGAATGTGGGTAACTTGCAAGGTCTTGTACACACACACACACACACACACACACACACACACACTGTAAATATTTGACAAGCCTGTCTACATCTAAAAGAAAACTACTAGATAGTTTTAAAGAGAAAAGGAAGCTGTGATTACCTTCAGTGTTTGTTATAGACATGTGATAGAAACAAACAAGAACCCAATTAGAAAGGTATTATTGTACTAGTAACTCAGTACATAAAATGATTTAAGTCGGGAGTTGGCCGGTAGTTGCAGCAGCTTAAGTACAGTTGGCACAAAGTGCAAGGATCAGCTTAAGGACCCAGCTTTGAGTCCTGGGCTCCCACCTGCCGGGGAGTCACTTCACAAGCAGTGAAGCAGGTCTGCAGATGTCTATCTTTCTCTTCCCCTTCTCTCTTCCCCTCCTCTCTCCATTTCTCTCTGTCCTATCCAACAACAACATCAATAACTACAACAACAAAAAACAAGGGAAACAAAGGGAATAAATAAATATTTAAAAATGATTTGTTTTTTTCATATATAATTTATACCTATTCACTATTATATTTATTGAGGAACTCATGGTTTACTGTTGTTGGTACATGGGTAATTGTTTTCAGTTTTCTTCAAAACATGCTAATCCTCACCTAAGTCATTCTTTCCCTGAAAGCCACCTGAACCACCACCTCAGGCCAACCCCCCCCCCCACCCCGACCACCACAACTGAGTCCTTTACTTTGGTACAATACACCAAACCCAGTTCACATTCTGCTTTGTGTTTCTCTTTCTGTTCTTATTTCTCAACTTCTGACTATGAGTGAGATCATCCTTTATTCATCCTTATCTTTCTGCCTTATCTCACTTAAGATTCCTTTGAGTTCCATCCAAAATACAAAGGTGATTTTTAAAAATATTTTTATTTATTTATTTCCTTTTGTTGCCCCTGTTGTTTTATTGTTGTAGTTATTATTGTTGTTATTGTTGATGTCATAGTTGTTGGATAGACAGAGAGAAATGGAGAGAGGAGGGAAAGACAGAGAGGGGGAGAGAAAGATAGACACCTGTAGACCTGCTTCACTACCAGTGAAGTGACTCCCCTGCAGGTGGGGAGCCGGGGGTTTGAGCAGGGATCCTTATGACTGACTCTGTGGTTAGCACCACCTGCGCTTAACCTGTTGCGCTACTGCCTGACTCCTAAAGAAGGTGAATTTAACATTTTTAATAGCTGAGTAGTATTCCATTTTGTATATATACTGCAACTTTCTCAGACACTAATCTGTCATTGGACATGTAGGTTGCTTCCAAGTTTTGTCTACTACAAATTATGCTGCTTTGAACATAGGAATACAGAGATTCTTTTTAAAAAGTTAGACATATTTTTCAAAGATCAGATATACATGTTAAAATTAAAATGAAATAATATTCTGCTATGTCACCATTTAAGAATCATTTTGAGGGGTTAATGGTTTACAGTACAGTTGTTAACATGTCGCTATAATTCTTCATCTCCCTGTGATAAATGTCTGCAAAACATTCTCACCCTCAATTTAGGATTATCATTCACAAGGACTTCACAGCCCTGCCTCCACCCAAAGCTCTTCCTCCCCTGAGGTCTTTGCTTTTGTGCGATACACTAAAACTAGTCATAATTTTACCTTGTGTTTTCCTCTTCTGTCATTGTTTCTTAAATCTGTCTATGAGTGAATTCATCTAGTATTCATCCTTCTCTTTTTGGCTTACCTCACCATAAGCTTATACTAAGTAACCAAGCACTTAATCTAGTGGACCACTACTGTTATTCAAATCTTGCAGTTTACCAGGCAACTGCCCTATATGCTTGACAACTTTATCACCAATACTAATCACAATGCTATGAGGAAGAAAAACATTATGTAACCCATCTGAATTCACTCAACTAAGGACTCTAACCCACTTCAGTTTCACTTTAGAGCCTGTGTCTTTGCTTTTAAGCACTTCACCATTAGACTTCATTGAAATGGTAATTTGTTCTCCAGCAGTGTGTATTAAAAATCAGCTTTTGTACCAATGTGTTTCTTACAGCTCTGGGAACACCAAGTCAAACATTTTAGTTATTATTATTTAGTTTCTTGTTTTCCTCAAGTTTAATTTTAAAATTAAACTTGATTTTCTTTTTTCTCATGAGATTATAAAGTTATAGTGCACAAATAAGTCATGACACAGGGTTTTAGAAATAAACTTTCAAGCCAAATCAGTGTCTGCCAGTTTATATTAATAGTGCCTGCAAGTCCCTGTGACATTAAACAGTGGTCAGATTACGTGTCTGGGTTCTTGAGGCGACTGTGGCCACCTTTATCTGCAGTGTGAAGGTTATATTTAGAGTTGGTACTCATTTCATTATTAGAAGTCATTAGTTAATAACAATTTTCTCCATAAAAACCTTCTTAGGTGGAACTTAAGAATAAAAATGTATAAAGAAAAAATAATTGGATGAAATATGTGAATACAAATGAAATACTTCCTTTTTGTTTGACCTGAAAGGAAAATTATAATGCTAAGTCCTAAAGATAACTAAAAACTTTGTTCACCTATTTTTGTGTGTATTTTTGAAGTCATACTATGCTCAGCAAACAACAGTGAAATACATTTCAGTATTTCTAGAAAAGCTAAAATTCTTCATAGAAAAACTTCTCTAATAATCTAGATACAACCAATTTCAAAAAGTCAGTTATGACACTGAAACATGGGGAAATTGTAAAGATAGTCTTAGATCTATAGGAAATACTTTATTTCTACCAGGGATATTGCTGGAACTTGGTGCTTGCATCATGAATGCACCACTCCTGAAGGCCCTTTCTCTCTCTCTCTCTCTCTCTCTTCTCTCTTCCCCAACACCCCTCTTTCTCCTCTCTCCCCTTCTCTCTTTTCCTTTCTTTCTCATATGGACAAAGAGAAATTGAGAAGAAAAGGAGAGTATAGAAAATAGACACCTGTAGCACTTCTTAACCATTCATAAAATTTCCTCCTTATAAGTGAGGACTAGGGCTTGAATCCAGATTCCTGTATACAGTAATATGTGTACACTTCCAGGATGGCCACTGCCTGGGAGTACTTTCATGTATACTTCCCACTAGAGGAATAAAAAATAAGAAAAATGCTAGCATAATCAAAGATAAATTGATTATCAGACATGAGGTAAAGGGAAAGAAGTGCTCATGTAGCTGTCTTTTAATGCATAGTGACACTATTCGCTTGGAAAGCACAATAGTTACGATAGGCTCTAGTCAATTTTTTCATCAACCTTCTTTGATGAGGAGTTAGTATTGAACTAGATATTAAAAGAAGTATGTCTAACACTTTCTTGAATGGAAAAAAAAGCTACGGAAAATCCATTCTAAGACAATCTTTATTTTTAGAAGTATAGGTACAAATGTATAGGAAACCACAGACAATGACTCTCAGTCCTACTCTTAGGCTTCCCTGCACCAAACTGTTGGCAAACCTAAGTGGGATCAGGGTAATCCTTTCTGCTAATGGTTCCTGTGGTTGGTGAGCAAGATTGATAATACCAAAGTCCTCACTTGCATAGGGGACCATTATAGTCCATCCCATAATAGGATTTGGTTATTCTGTTTAGGAAACCCTTAGTTGGTCCAAGACCTCTTCTGACCTAGCCTGCCCCTAACAGTTAACACATACTGGACACTTGGTACCAAGCTCCTGGTGAAGGCTCTTACTAGATTTGTCTCAATCCAGGAGAACCAATAAATGCCATGACATTTATTGGTTTACTCTTGTTTTGTAATAACAGTCTTAGCAAGGGTTAGAAAAGGTACAGCTATGTCAATTTTCATACTAAATGAGGTTAAGTTAATTAACATACTTATCAGACTTGAACAGAGTTTCCATAGAAGGTACAAAGTTGAAAAATATCTGTATCCACAGGCCCTTTGGAATATAACTAAAATATGCCTACTAGATATCTACAAAATTGAGGACACCCCAACCCCAGTTCTTCACTTGCACTACTCCAGCCTTTAGATTCATGATTAGTCAACAACTTGTTTGGCTTTATATGTTAACTCTCTTTTCAGCCACCAGGTTCCAGATGCTATCATGATGCCAACCAAACATCCCTGGACAGACAACTCCACCAATGTGTCCTGGAGCTCTGATTCCCCAGAATCCTGCCGCACTAGGGAAAGAGAGAGGCAGGCTGGGAGTATGGATAGACCCGTCAATGCCCATGTTCAGCGGGGAAGCAATTACAGAAGCCAGACCTTCCACCTTCTGCATCCTACAATGACCTTGGGTCCATGCTCCCAGAGGGTTAAAAAATAGAAAAGCTGTCAAAAGAGGGCATGAGATACAGCGTTCTGGTGGTGGGAATTGTGTAGAGTGGTACCTGTCTTATCCTATGGTTTTGTCAATGTTTCCTTTTTATAAATAATAAAAAAACTAATTCCAGTGAATACTTAATAAAAGAAAAAGACAAGGATTTGGTTGGTTAATGCAAAATTCTTTATTTAAAAATCCTTTCTAGACCTCGGACAGATCCCTCTCTACATCATGGCTAGTCATTATCTCTATCAGTAACAACATCATAAACCATCTTGTGGGCCTCTATAGAACGTTGTCCTCAAAGTAGAACAACAGTGGTAGAAAGTGCCCCAGTGGGAGTCAGGCAGTAGCACAGGTGGAAAAGCGCAAGGACCAGTGTAAGGATCCTGGTTCGAGCCCCTGGCTCCCCACCTGCAGGAGGGGTTGCTTCACAAGCAGTGAAGCAGGTTTGCAGGTGTCTATCTTTCCTTCCTCCTGTCTATCTTCCCCTCCTCTCTCCATTTCTCTCTGTCCTATCTAACAACAATGGCATCAATAACAACAACAAAACAAGGGTAACAAAATGGAATAAATAAATAATATTTTAAAAAAGAAGAAATTGCCCCACTCTCTGAAGGGAGGCTGGGTCAGTATACTCTGCTACTCGAGGAAGACTGCTCCTGAAATGAGTGCAGTCTAGAATGTTCCTAGCTATGACCATGGAATGTTAGCTCAGACTGATAGGGATCCAGATGTTATAACAGACTCCTGTGCTACATATGAATAGACATGGACCCTAGGTCAGATCCATGGGGCTTACAGTTAATGGTATTTACATACTTTACTTATATTTGGGAGTTTCCTAATCCAGCTTTCTAGTCCTATTCTCAACTATGACACCATCTTCCCAGATAATACTTTTTTAAAAAATATTTATTTATTCCCTTTTATAGCCCTTGTTGTTTTATTGTTGTAGTTATTGTTGTTAATGTCGTCGATGTTGGATAGGACAGAGAAATGGAGAGAGGAGGGGAAGACAGAGAGCGGGAGAGAAAGATAGACACCTGCAGACCTGCTTCACCGCTTGTGAAGTGACTCCCCTACAGGTGGGGAGTCGTGGGTCAAACCGGGATCCTTAGGCCCGTCCTTGTGCTTTGTGCCACGTGCACTTAACCCTCTGAGCTACCCCCGACTCACCCCAGATAATACTTTTAAGCCCACCTGCATGTTAGCTATCTGGCTCAAGCAAAAATTAGTAGTCTTATGCCTCTTGGAATATGTCTAAAATAGACTTCCTAGCTTCTTCCAACATGAATACCCCAAATCTCATCTACTATATTCTTACCTTTAAGTTCTTGCTTACTAGATTGTTTGTTCTGCTTTATATCTTAATGCTTTCCAGCCACCAAGTTGCAGATGCTTCTATGAAGCCAACCTGACTCCCTTGGGCAGATGGCCTCACCAATTGAGTCCTTAAACCCCACCTCCTCAGAGCCCTGCTGCGCTAGGAAAAGATAGAAACAGGCTGGGAGAATTGATTGATTTGTCAATGCTCATGTCCAACAGAGCAGCAATGACAGAAGTCAGACTTTCCACCTTCTGCACCTCATAAACATCTTTGGTCCAGAGGGATAAAGAATAAGAAAGCTTCCAATGGAGGGGATGAGATACGGAACTCAGTGGGAATTTTATGGAATTGTACCCCTCTTATCCCACAATCTTGTCAACTATTAATAAATCACTAATTTAAAAAATGTGGGAAAAATCCTTTGGAGGGGCGGGGGGTAGCACAGTGGGTTAAGTGCACATGAAGCAAAGTTAAAGGACTGGAGTAAGGATTCTGGTTGGAGCCCCTGGCTCCCCACCTGCAGGGGGAGTCGCTTCACAAGCTGTGAAGCAAGTCAAAACGTGTCTGTTTTTCTCTTCCCTTCTCTGTCTCCCCTCCTCTCTTGATTTCTCTGTCCTATCTAACAACAACAGCATCAATACCAACAATTACAGCAACAACAAAGGCAACAAAGTGGAAAAGTGGAAAAAAGAATGGCCTCCAGGAGCAGTGGATTCTTCGTGTAGGCACCGAGCCTGAGCAATAAACCTGGAGTCAAAAAAAAAAAAATCTTTCTAGAAAAAAGGATGGCATAAAGGGTCTCTGAGGTCCACGTGTATAATAATGAAAAAGGCCCTACATTGGAGAGAAAGTGTATTATAGTTACCTATTATGGGGAGATAGGAGGTTGTCAACAACTGTACTGCAAACCATTAACCCTTAAACAAAGTAGTAAAAAATACTTCCTAGAAAGAATATTCTAGATTCCTCTTTTGGAGCATAAATTTGAGGAATTTTAGTGCTTGAAAAGTTTAATGTATAGTTTCAAATACTGTAGGTACAATATTGAGTAATTTTTGAAGATATTCACAATACATTGCTTTGAAACAGGTTGACAATGACAATGCCCATTTATTCCCCTAAACTCTTAGAGATAAACTTCCAGATGAATCCAGTGTGCTTCCTTCAATACTGCTCCTAGAAAAATACATTAAATTTCATTAGATCTTCCCAAGCCTCAAGCCAAATGATAATTCTAGATGATATAGCCTCATGCAATATCATGCTTCACAGTCCAGTACCATATAAATGCAAAGGATATTTGAATTATCTGTTTTGCCAGAGTTTTGGGGATACATTTAGACATGCATGGCTACAAAGTTTATATGATAGGGAAGTTACTAGTTTATTTATAGAAGCTATATATTTCCTCTAGGTGAATGTAAGTTATCTCAACTTTCTGAATGATTAAATTATCAAGACAATCATCACAAGCTCTTAAAATGCTCTTGACATAATTCAAAGTCCTAAGTAGAAGGTATCTCTATCATCTATGCAATTCTCACAGGTCTTCCCCATTTAAACATCAAACTCTTATTCCTGTATATCCGTGGAGAAAGATATCACTTTTTAATGGGGATATTTACAAAGTAGTAGTAGTGGCAGCAGCAGTTAGCAGTATGAATAGTAATTTAAACTGACTAGTCACTTTATGACAACTGCAGAAGAAATTGTGTAATTTGACAAATAATATTTTTTGTGTTTCCTTTTCAATCACTCTATTGGAAGATATAATGACTTTACAACACAATTATCATCACATGTATACACTTTCTTACTTTCCCCATTTCTTGTCACTCCTTCATAGATATCTGAATATCATACTCACCACCAACTGACATCTTCCTCCACTATCTTGGATATAAAGTTGAAAGAATCCTGTTAATGAGATCAGCCAGAAGAAGGATAAATACTTGATGTCCTCACACCTAAGAAGTAATGAAGAAAAAAAAAGAACTATTTTAACATAATGAAATGTACATTCAACTACCTGTCTATATTGTATATACTTGCCCATTTTTCCCTATGATCCCATATTCTCTTCCTTTTCAAGTCACACATACACCTATTATTACATCCAATTGTCCCTACATTTTTCCTCTTCTTTCTTGGGGTCCTAAATTGAGTTGGAGTTCAGAGTCCTCTGGTCATCTTCCCCCGTCATTTCTCCCCTCTGGAAGAATGGACCAAAATTCTTTTTAAGGTGCAGAAGGTGGGAGTTCTGACTTCTTTAATTGCTTCTCCATCAGGATGCCTTTCCATTTCTTGGTATCATTTTCTATTTCTTTATGCAAACACTAAATCCACAGAAGAGGGTATCCAGAAATCACTCCCATTAACTGTTGCAGCAAAATCAATAAAATACCTAGGAATAAAGCTGACCAAGGAAGTGAAAAACTTTTATACTGAAAATTATGAGTCATTATTCAAGGAAATAGTGTATACTAACTTTGAAACCTAATTCTGTTGTTACAGAAAAAAAAAAAAACTTCAGTTGTAGAACCTTCTTTCCTTCCACATGTTATTTTTCTTTATGAAATATGGGAATTATGTGCGCATGCTTACTTTAGAAAAAGGACATGGACTTTGTTGAAGAATAAATTTAGATATAACTACCCTGGGTTATAAGGCCATTTTCTTTTTTCTTTTTTTTTTTGCCTCCAGGGTTATTGTTGGGGCTTGGTGCCTGCACCAAGAATCACTGCTCATGGAACCTACTTTTTTTCCTCTTTTGTTACCCTTTTTTTAAAAATAATTTTTGTGATTATTATTATTCTTGTCACTGATGTCATCGTTGTTGGATAGGACAGAGAGAAATGAAGAGAGGAGTGGAAGACAGAGAAGGGGAGAGAAAGATAGACACCTGCAGACCTGCTTCACCCCCCTGTGAAGCGACCCCCTTGCAGGTGTAGAGCTGGGGGCTCAAATCCGGATCCTTACTCTGGTCCTTGCGCTTTGTGCCCATGTATGCTTAACCCACTGCGCTACCGCCCAACCCCCATAACACCATTTTCTAAAGACTAGAAGAGCGTGATAGATTATCCTTATTAAATAGCACTACATACTGATTGTTGACAAATACATAAACTATCTAATGCAATTTTTCTGGGTTGGCACACATGTTGCAGAGCTTTACCTATTTTAGATAGGATTCTTAAATGTTCCTGTCAAAGAGCAAGCACTTTAGGTTGTATGTCACATGTTAGACATTTCTGGACCATGCACTTCAGTGGAAAGACTCTCAAATCTATTTCTGTTTCACCTTTATTTTAAAATTCCATGTCAAAAAAAGAATCCTTGGGTTAGGGAAATACAGCAGTGCATTTTTGTAGAGTTGATACTCTTACTGTTGCTCTTGGATTCTTAGAAAGTAAAGGGCAAGGGAGATAGCATAATGCCTGAGGCTCCAAGGTCCCAGGTTCAAACCCTGTACCTTTATAAGCCAGAGTTGAGCAGTGCTTTGGTAAAAACAAACAAAATAATCCCTAGTATGTTTTACAAATTAACCTCATTTGATTCCTAAAACAGTGGCAAAATGTGGATAGTAGTATTATTTAGTACTATACTTATGATGCAATGCAAATGATAATACAGACTGACAGAAATTAAATTCAAATTCAAATAACATATGCTGTACTATTGAAATATTAGATTCTCAGGGCATTATTGTTGTTATGACTATTATTCCAAAGCCCATGAGCCAAAATACACTTAACTGGAGGAACTGTTAAGATTAAATTTGCTTTTAAGAATATTTTATTTTTAAGAATTGTTGTTATTTACTTGTAGTCAAGTAATTAAGCTTTTTATACAAATTCTTATCAGCAAAAAGAATCTGATATCTTTCTCCATACAATTGTGATCTATATATCCAATCAAGACAGAGTAACAGGCTGAAGTTTATCTTCCCAGGTCCTTGTACATGGTAACTTGTGTGTAAACTGGGTGCACAGCTGCCTAGCCCCTGAGTACCTACTTATCTGAAATTAACATAAAAATTCAAATTTGGAGTTGCTCAATGCACAAGGACTCAGGTTCAGATTTCTAACCCCACTTACAGAGGGGAAGTTTTGCAAGAGGTGAAGCACTGATGCAGGTGTCTTTCTTCCTCACTCATCTCTCTTGTCCACCTCAACTTTTCTCTATCTTTGTCCTATAAATAACAAAATAAAAATGCTTAAAACTCTAAGGTTCTTAAGGGTTCTGAAGATCAGATCCTTCACTTACCACATATATAGGTCCATATCATAGGGGAAAAAAATCAGTTTGAATAATGCACACTTAACTGTTTTCTTTTCATGATGTCAAATGTCAACTGATGTTTTATTATTTATTTATTTTAGCCTCCATGGTTACTGCTGGGGCTCAATGCCAACACTATAAATTTACCATTCTAGTCCTTTTTTCCCTTTTTCTTTGTTTTTCCTTGTTTCTATTTAATTCTATAGAACAGAGAGAGATTGGGTGGGGAGAGGATGAAAGAGGGAGAGAGAAAGATAGACACCTACAGATCTACTTCACCACTCGGGAAGCATCCCCACTGCAGATGGGGACCAGGGGCTTGAACTTTGGTTCTTTCACAATTCCTTGAGCATAGAATTATGTGTGATTAATTGGGTGCACCACTGCCCAGCCTCTTAACTGGTATCTTTAATTGATCTGATTAACTGATTTTTCCCCTATAATTAATGAGTGCCTAATAGTGTCTATTCAAACATATTCTACAAGTAATGGCTATAATCTTTAACCTTGATATACAATCCTGTTTCTACTCACAAGTACCAGTGAAATTCCTGAAGAGAGTTTCTCGAGAGTCTTAAAATAATATTTCTTTTAATTAAATAGATATGTAATTTTAATCTATTCCCTGTCTTTTGAAAACAAAGCGAAATGCTTCCTAGCTTGGATAGGACACAGATTTGAACAAAAACAAATGATCCTCCCTATCAGGACTTCTCTCTGATGTCTACATATCTTCTCATGTCTACCTGAACACTAATTTGGCTATCTCATTGTTATTCTGTCTCAATCTAGATCTCAAGATGACTGTTAAGCAATCTTTTGGATTGCTACAAGATTTGTTTAATTTATTTCACACTTAATCTTATCTGCTCAAAGTAGCTGGCAGTTTAGATCAGTAATTATGTGCATTTCATGACTCAACATGAAAGCTGGATATGGCAAGAAATGTTATGCTACACTAAACAGCAGGATTGGGACACATAAAGGAAAAACAACTTCATAACCTGGACTACTCTATATGGTACCACAAACGGTAATCTCATTCCTCAAGAGTATAATTTAATTCACTCCCACAACATACTCTTTCTATGGATAAAGTGACACACATTGTCAACATTTAACTTAAAAATAAATTCCCCTAAAATACTGTGTTGTTTTTGTCCTCTTTACTAGCACATCAAACCTTCAATCTAGATATTGTGAATTATAAGCAGGAAAATATATAGCCAAATAGGATGTTTAACCTCATGAGTCTGATTTGTTCAGAAAAAAAAAAAGTGATACAATAAGATGTGACAGAATGAGTGTCTGTACTAAGATAGCTGAATAGCCATGAGTATGAATTATCTGTGCAAAAAAAATGCAAGTAGGCACTCAGTATTTACAAATGACATCCATGGAATTCAAGTAAATCTGAATGGAATTCAAGTAAACCTGAATCAAGATTTGAGGGAAGAACTGGCTGAATGACTGAAGAGAAGAATGGCTGGCAAGGGAAACTAGATGAGATGACTATGGACTAAATGAGAACATTGTTCAAATATATTAATTGTTCTGTCCTGAATTTTCTTTGGTTGTTGGGTATTCTTTGTTTCCTTTTTTTTTTTTTTTTTGCCTATAAAATGCATTTTGTTTTCACTCCACATTTAATCACTGGTAATTTTACTGGCTTTGTTTCTGTCTTTCTCCTTCTTTGAGCCATTTCTTTTGTTTTTTAAATTTTATATTTATTAATTTTCACTTTTGTTACCCTTGTTGGTTAACATTGTTGTGGTTATTGACGTCGTTGTTGTTGGATAGGATAGAGAGAAATGGAGAGAGGAGGGAAAGACAGAGAGAGGGAGAGAAAGACAGACACCTGCAGACTTGCTTCACCGCTTGTGAAGCGACTCCCCTGCAGGTGGGGAGCCAGGGCCTGGAACCTAGATCCTTATGTTGGTCCTTGCGTGTTGCGCCACGTGCGCTTAACCTGCTGCGCCACCACCCAACTCCCTCTTTGAGCCATTTCTATGGCATTTGCTGATGACATTTTTCTTTACAAATCTCTGTATGTAAACTTTGGGCAAAACCTATGCACAGTTTCCACTTCATTGGTTTTAGATTGTCTCAACACATCATTTAGCTAAGGCTGTTGACTTGTTATTTCTATATCTTTACTGTGTGATTCCTGACTTTAGGACTTTTTTTTAATTCTAGGGTTTTTGTTCTTTAAGCACAGATAAGTGGGGGATTAGAAAATTCCTTCCATATCAGTCTGAAATTCAGAAAAATTAATAATAAACTTTAATACATTTTGAGTTATTAATAATCAAAGAATGTGTTCTATTCAACAGAGGAATAGACCAGATGGTTTGGTATATGAGATCTTGACAAGTCCATAATGGTCACAACTGTGCTTTCCTACAGAACCTTCAATTGTCTTTACTACTTACAGTGGATTAAATTTTATTTTCTGTCATAACTATTAATTCTTTTTCTTTTTTTGCTTCCAAGGTCATCGCTGGTGCCTGCACTACTAACCCACTGCTCTTCATATTTTTCTCATTTTGTTGTTGTTATTGTTGTCGTTATTGTATTGTTGTTATTGCTGTTGGGTAGGACAGACAGAAATCTAAAGAGGAGGGGAAGAGAGGAAGAGAAAAAGACATCTGCACCGCTGCTTTACAGCTTGTGAAGGGATCCCCCTAGAGGTGGGGAACCAGGGGCTTGAACTGGGATCCTTGAGCTAGTCCTTCTTTGCACCTCATGCCATGTGTGCCTTGCCAGTGCTACCACTTTGCCCCCAATTCTTTTGATTATTGAACTTTACCTGTATCTCCTATTAACACTGGGTTCTGTTTTTCTAAGAATCAGAATTTAAGGACTACAAGGGCCAACTCAGATTAATGCTTCAAAAATAAGACAGCATATGAATAAGAACCCTAAGACAGCAGGAACCTCACATTTCCACTATAGAACCTATATTTCCCCCAGTCCTGGAACCTTAGGATAGGGCCCACTTTCCCGCATGCCTCTCCCAATCCATATCAAATAATATTGCATCTGCCGATCGCAACCTAATCAATGCAACGATTGCCACCTCAACATGCTTCAGCTCAGACTGTGTCCAGAGACTTCAGGTGTGGAATGACAACCCTTCAGCTTCATTACTCGGGTGAGACCTGTCCTTTCATAGCATTCTCTAATTCCATCCCAGGTGGTTCACTTTCTAGCAAAGTCCCAAAACCTAGATATACACCAGGTTCTGTGAGAGAGAGCATATGTTCACACGTATCCGTAAACTACTGCAAAATAGATACCTGAAAACAGAAGTACACTAGAGTTTGCAGTAAGTACCCGCCCCCCCAACACTTCCTCTCCACTACTCCAACCTTTGGGTCCATGATTGCTTAACAATTTGTTTGGCTTTGTATGTTAACTGTCTTTTCAGCCACCAGGTTCCAGATGCCATCAGGATGCCAGCCAGGCTTCCCTGGACTGAAGACCCCACCAATGTGTCCTGGAGCTCGGCTTCCCCAGAGACACACCCTACTAGGGAAAGAGAGAGGCAGACTGGGAGTATGAACCGACCAGTCAACGTCCATGTTCAGCGGGGAAGCAATTACAGAAGCCAGACCTTCCACTTTCTGCAACCCACAAGGACCCTGGGTCCATGCTCCCAGAGGGATAGAGAATGGGAAAGCTATCAGGGGAGGGGGTGGGATATGGAGATTGGGTGGTGGGAATTGTGTGGAGTTGTACCCCTCCTATCCTATGGTTTTGTTAATTTATCCTTTCTTAAATAAAAAATAAAGAAATAAACAAAAATAAGACAGGTTAGATAACATGCAAATATAAAGGTAAAAATATATAAATTTAGTTTGCCAATATAAAAGAAGACTTGGAAAATCACCAATATTTTAATTAAAACAGACACAGGTGAGGAAGGTTGATTATTAAGGCTAAATCCTACAAGAGATAACAGCGTAGAACAGTTCCTAAAGCCAAATGCAAAGAGTTTGGCATTTGTTTTTCCAGTTTTGTGACCATTATTTTAAACATTATTTTCAAGGACAGTGTCCACACAATGTTAACTTCTTTTTTAAAAAAAAACTTTTTGTTTTTAATTTCTTTTTCATTATCTTTATTTATTTGATAGAGACAGCCAGATTGAAAGGATGGGAGAGATAGAGAGGGAGACAGACAGAGAGATACCTACAACCCTGTTTCACCACTTATGAAGTTTCCCCCCTGCAAGTGGGGACCAGGGGCTTGAACCTGGGTCCTTGTGCATTGTAATGTGTCACTTAACCAGGTGCACCACACTGCCCCAGTTTCAACTTCTTACATAGGTGCTATGTGGCTATTGGTTTGCTCTGTATTTTCTCTGTATTGGTCAACTAGAACATTAGGGAAACAAATCAATGTACCAACTCTAGATTTTTGTTTTTCAGTGACTGTTGTGGGTAATGCTTTATCTCCATTTTTCTTAAATATAAATAATTAACTTACTAAAAAATTATTATGTTTTATTTGATTTGAATGGATGATTAGAGTATAGATACTGATACATAAGTACAAACTATATAATTATTGAGGTTCTACTATGTTCCATTCTACCAAACACTAGGAGTAATTTCAAAGTAAAGTTATCTTAGGGGCTGGGTGGTAGTCCACCTGGTTGAGTATACATGCTACAATGCACAAGAACCCAAGTTTGAGCCCCAATCCCCACCTGCAGTGGGAAAGCTTTACAAGTGGTGAAGCAGTGTTGCTGGTGTCTATCTCTCTCCCTATCACCCCCTTCTTGCTCTATATCTGACTGTCTCTAGCCAATAAATAAATATAGAATACAAAATTTTTTTAAATAATAAAATCAACCTAAATGACACTCTGATGAAATAGATACTCTTATACATAAATGTTCAAAAAGAATTGTTATTTTCAGGCACATAAAAACTTAAGTGTGTCAATATAATTTACTAATTTTGTTCAGTTTTGCTGTGTGTGTGTTTCCATACTACTCATACTACTAATTAATTATCTGAAACCAGCTTAGTATAATTCAACTCAATTATGACACTACCTAGAGAAAACATCAGATCCTCCAGGTTAAGCTTCCAGTGCTACAAAGACTCCTATTTCCTTTCCCTCTTCACTTTAGATGCCAACTGCAAGTCCAAGTTGTCACTTATGCTTTCAGTTAACTCATTATAGCTTGGAGACTCTAGCAACTCTCTCCTTGGGTATAATTCATGTTAGAATAGTTCACAAAACAGAAAAAAATTACTGACTAGATTATCAATCTTACTGTAAAAGTAACTCAGAAACACACAGACAGAGGATAGTCAACAAGTATAGTTTTCTTATCTTCTCTGGGTAAATTATCTTCTCATATCTCCAAGAACTTTGCAAATCTCATTCTTTTTTCTTTTTTATTTTTGTTAAACAGAGTACTGCTTAAGTCTAGCTGATTGTAGAGTCAAGAATTGAAGCTGAGACCTCTGGTACCTCAGGCACTAATATCTGAAGAGTTTCTGCATGAAAAAAGGAACTACTACCAAAACAGAAAGACCCTTATGGAATGGGAGAATATCTTCACATGCCATATACATCAGAACAAAAGCTAGTAATGAAAATATATAAAGAGTCATCAAACTCAGAAACAAAACAAGATTCCCCAGTCCAAAAATAGGGAGAGGATATAGACAGAACATTCACCAAAGAAGAGATTCAAATGGCCAACAGACATATAAAAAATGTTCATAATCACTCGTTATCAGAGAAATGCAAATAAAGACAACAATGAAATTGTTGCCATTTTACTCCTGTGAAAATGTCATATATTAGAAAGGACAGTAACAACAAATCCTGGAACAGTTGTACTGGTAAAGGGACACTTCTACACTAATAGTAGGATTGTAAATTGATCCAACCCATATGGGTTTGGGAAGTTCTCTGGATGTTATAAATAGACCTGTCCTATGACCCTGGAATTCATCTCCTGAATATATAGCCAAGGAAACAAACACACTCATCTAAAGTGATTTTTAGAGCTTCAGAGCTTAGGTTTCTGAAGCACAATTTGTAATAACCCAAGCTTAGAAGCAATCCAAGTGTCCAACAACAGATGAATGTCTAAGAAAGTTGTGGTATATATACACAGTGGAATACTACTAAGCTGGACTGCTCCACTATGGGAAGGAAGACTGGGTCAACATACTCTACCACTCAAGGACAACAGATCCTGAAATGATTGCAGCCTAGAATGTCCCTAGTTATGGTAACAGAATACGAGCTCAGATCTACCGGGGATGCAGAAGTTACACAGGCCCCTGTGCTGAATACCCCAGATCACATCCAAGGAGTTTACATTTACAAAGATATTTATATACTTTCTCCATATTTGGGAGCTACTCTCTGCCCTGTTCCAGCTTTCTAGACCTATTCTCAACTCTGACATCATCCCCCCAGATAATACTGTCAGCCCACCTACATGTTAGCAATAAGGCTTAGGTAAAAATTAGTAAAGTCATGGGCCCCTTGGAATATACCTAAATTAGACTTCCTAGCTCTTTCCAACATGAAGACCCCAAATTTCATCTGCTATATTCTTACCTTTAGGTTCCTGATTATTAAACATTTTTCCTGCTTTGTATCTTAATCCTTACTTTTAGATAATTTCTATATCTCATTAATATAAATTAAGATGTGATTAAAAGGTACTTCTTAATGATTATCAAGATGTGATTTGAACTCTCATTACTTGGGAATTTCCAAATGTTTTAGGAGATCTGTGCCTAAAACGGAGAATAAAGACATATTTCTTTCTTAGTTTTAATGAAGCACCAGGTGCCTAGAGCATTTGTGATATCACTGGTCATTAACTTCCTCAAGGTAAAAATTTCATTCTTTTTTTAACCATAGATTTTTTTTTTTTTACTAAAATTGCCTGGATAACCATTATACCATTGTGTTTTTCCCCAGTTCTTCATTATCTTTCTAGAGATTTAATTTATTTATTACATATGAAAAAATGTCTTACATGAAACAGAAACAGATAAAAACAATTCAGGGAACCTGTACAGTAGTAGCAACAGAGGTTAAACTGGCAACTTCAGATTGGCAAATTGAATCATCTACCACCTGAACTATTCCCCTGTTGCTTTCATGAGAGAGAGAGAGAGAGAGAGAGAGAGAGAGAGAGACACCATGTATTGCTCTACTAACCATGGAGTTCCTTTAGTTGTGCTCCCATGTGGTGTCAGTGCTTGTATCCAGGAAAACCATTTGACTCCTCACCCTTCTCAAATGAAGTGGTGAATTATGATGGTTATAATTTGGAACATTGCAATCCCCCCCCCTTTTTACAGTAGTGGCCTTTTCTATAATATTATTAATTACTTGGTTTTTTTTCACTCATCTCCAAACTGGTCTCATTGTTTCTTATCTATTGAAAGTAACTCAAGTATACTATGTTCTGCTAGGTTTATTTTTCTACAATATAAATTATTTAAAATATATTTTGCGATAATTTAAAACCATTGACAATAAATTATTGATATAGGTCAAGTGATGGGACATCCAATTGAAAACATGCATTATCATGTGCCAATATCTGATTTCAGGCCCTAGTTCCAATATGCAAGGGAGAAGCTTCAAAAGTAGTAGAATAGTAATGAAGATATCTCTCTTTTTTGTCCATCTCTTTGCCTCTTCTCTCTGTCTATATCATAAAAAAAAAATTTAAAAAAAACTGTGACCCTATTCGTGGAGTCCTGAGATTCCCAAACAGACATGATGGGCTTAGACCTAAAATAAATCACTCTATCCATTGATACCAGTTGTCTCTATCAGGAACAACAAAAGAGACCCCTTTGTGGGCCCCCATAGGACCTTGCCCTGAACTTGGAACAACAACGGTAGAGTACAATGTTCCATCCTCTGAAGGGAGGCTGGAAAATACACTCTATGCTACACCTGAAGAAGATGGGTCCTGATACTGGGGCAGCTTGGAATGTTTCTACTCATGACCACAGAATGTGAGCTCAGATCTACAGGGATGCAGAGGTCACATAGGCTCCTAAGCTGAATATGGGTACCAGATCACATCAAATAGATGGGGTTTACAGTCAACAATACTTAAACAACTTTCCCTTATTTCGGAGCTACTCTCTTGCCTGATCTAGCTTTCTGGCCTTTTTTTCCAGCCATGACATAATCTCCCCAGACAACAACTTGGATCTATTTGCAGATTTCAGGCTCAGGGGAAAAAAGAGAGAGAGAGAGAAAGAGAGAGATTGAGAGAGAAAACTATTATAGCCACAGGCCCTTTGGAATCTAACTAATATATGCCTACTAGCTATCTACAAAACAAATACACCCCCCCCCAACTCTTCATTTGCACTATTCCAGCCTTTAGGTTCATGATTAGTCAACAACAATAAATAAATAAAGGTGGGGAGCCAGAGGTTCGAACCAGGATCCTTATGCCAGTCCATGTGCTTCGTGCCATGTGTGCTTAACCTGCTTTTCTTCTATTTTGTTTTACCCCAAGATTATGTTTTCAGGATTCATTCAGGTTGTTCAATACATAAATATTTTGTTTATATTTCTGTTGATAAACATTAATATTTAATTTCAGGTTGCTATGAAAATAGATGTTTGGGCATTTTATACAAGATTATTTGTTAACGCCTGTTTAAATCTTTTATTTTTTCATTTTATTAGGGTTAAGTAGCTTACAGTATAGTTGTTAACATAAGAGTAAAGCTTCTTATATTTTAGGCAGAAACATAGGAATAGAACTGTAGGGCCATATGAGAAGAATTCATCAGCAAAGATTTAAGAGAAGTAAAATCACAGGTGTAATGTATAAGAAATTATTTTAATAGAAATTCAACTTAATGGAATTCTGCAATCTGGTAAAACACTTTCTATAGTGTAATAGCTCTTATTTCTGATTCTGGTGCCTGAATCAGGGCAAGAATATTGGAAGCAAAAATGCACAGGGGCAAAAAATAATCTATGAATTTAAGCAGAAAGTCATGTAGAATCCAAGCTTCTAATTTCAATGTTATAGTCACCTAGAAGAAAATGTAGTGTATATATATATTTTTTGATATATATATCAAATATATATTAGATATATAAATATATCAATATATAATATATAAATATATAATATATAAGTATATATTAATATATATTTGTATATATTTAATATGTTATATATTATATAAATATATCTTTATATATTTATATATGAATATATAATATATTTATACATTTTATTTATGTATTTATATATATATATAAAATATAAATATATATTTGATATATACATCAAATAACTAAATATATACCTGGTCTAAGAGTCAAATAAGGATACCAGGTATGGAACAAGATCAAATTGGAAGAATTGATGACTTGGTTGCTTCACCAAATCAAAAATTATACCGTCTTTCTGAGATTCTAGTAAACCCTTCAAAGCAGGTGGTGGCCTCTAACTTTTCCAAGACTGTTCCAAAACTTTTGCATAGTATACTGGTTTTCCATTGAAGCATGATGGATTACCACACACTTAGCAACTTAACAGCTTAATGTAATATCATTTATTATCATGGCTCCATGAGTCATAATTTCAGGGTTGGCTTATCTGGATATTGTGTCCAGGTTTTCACAAGACTATAATCAAGCTTCCAGCAAGAGCTGTTTTTAATCCAGGTTATGGATCCTCTTCTACTATCACAGTCTGGGTTAAGAACATGTTTAATTGCAGTTGTATAATTTATGTGCTTTGATAGAAAAGATCTGAATTCAGGGGTCTAAGCCCTCTTTAGTCCAACTGGGTTGAGTGAAACTTTCTTTTTTTAAAATTTCTTTATTGGGGGACTAATGTTTCTATTTGACAGTAAGTACAATAGTTTTTACATGCATAACATCTCTAAGTTTTCCACATAACAATAGAACCCCCTCTAGGTCCTCTATCATCTTTTTGGACTTGCAATCTCCCCCTCACCCACCCCAGAGTCTTTTACTTCGGTGCAATACACCAACTCCACTTCAGGTTCTACTTGTGTTTTCTCTTCTGATCTTGTTTTTCAATTTGTGCCTGAGAGTGAGATCATCCCATATTCATACTTCTGTTTCTGACTTATTTCACTTAACATGATTTCTTTATGCTCTATCTAAGATGGGCTGAAAACAGTGAAGTCACCATTTTTAATAGCTGAGTAGTATTCCATTGTGTATATAGACCACAACTTGATCAGCTACTCATCTATTGTTGGACACCTGGGTTGCTTCCAGGTTTTGGCTATTATATTTGCTGCGAAGTTTTTCAGTTTGATGTAGTCCCACAGGTTTTTTTGTTTGTTTGTTTCCCTTGAAGCTGGACTTGAGTAGCCATAGATATTTTAAAGCTTAAATCAAAAAGAATTCTGTGGGAATCGGGTAGTGCAGTGGGTTAAGCGCATGTGGCGCCTAGCACGAGGACCAGCGTAAGGATCCCAGTTCGAACCCCGCGCTCTCCACCTGCAGGGGAGTCGCTTCACAGGCAGTGAAGCAGGTCTACAGGTGTCTATCTTTCCCTCCCCCTCTCTGTCTTCCCCTACTCTCTCCATTTCTCTCTGTTCTACCCAACAATGACAGCATCAACAACAATAATAGTTACAACAAAATTTTTTTTAAAAAGGCAACAAAAAGAAAATAAATATTTAGAAAACTTTAAAAAAGAGTTTCGCAATTGTTTTCCTCTAAATATTTGGGTTTGAAAAAATTTTCATCATTTTATTGAGGAAAAGTTCACTTACAGAGTTATTTTCACAGGAGTAGAATTCCATATAAACATACTTACTCCTCCCCCAAGCCTTAAACATTCTTAATATGTACACATAAATTGAAAATTTCAAGTAATGAAATAGTACAAGAATAGTTTTCAAAATACACCTGTATTTGTCTAAAGTATTAAACTACTTTCTAGAATTCATATATACCAATTAAATAGTACAGGATAGCTGTCAGAAGTGATTATTTGCATTTTATCTTTAGTGTTTCAATACTTAGCAAGAATACTTGCTACTGAAATCACCTCTCCCATTCTTTAGAAGAAGACAGAAAATGACAAATTTTCTACCCAGCCAAAGCTATACAAGTCAAGTATTACATATCTACTATATGCTCAGAAATATTATCAGGAATAATCCTGATAATGTTCCATCTCAGGATTTCCAGTGAAGCCCTACTGAAATAAACTTAAACCTTTACAATTATATTTGTGCATCTTTTGGGGGCTAATCAGTTCAATGGAACATAGCTATAGCCTTTAAATGATTTCTGTAGGGATTTGTCATACTGTGGTACATAATTGAGAAATATTGAATAAATAAACATTTATAAGATAAGTAGGAGTTTGGATGAGGCACAAGGAGCAAGTTTCAAGTCCCTGCCTCCACCTGCAGGGGAAACTTTCATGAGTGGTGGAGTAGTGCTACTGGTATCTCTTTTCACCTTTCCCCTCCCCTTCCCACTCCTTCTCTCTCTCTCTCTATCTCTCTCTTTCTCTCTCCTCCTCCTCCTCTTTATCTGTCGCTGTCTCTCACTCTCTGTCAGAAAAGAAATAGCCACCAGGAATGGTAAACTTGTGCATTCACTTAAGCTCCAACAATACCCTAGCAGTGAAAACAAAAACAAAAAAGATATGTAAATGTACATCTCAAACACTTCCCAAATAGTGATCAAAATATGAAGGAATATCTTGTTTAGTTTCTATGGGAACCAAAGAAGATAAGTGAGAATATGTTCCTTTTATAGATGACAATGATTACTTGGGTATATTTAGTAAGTATCAGAGCAGCCATTCTTCTACCTTTTAAAATTTTTGGTTTAGAGATATAAATGATTTTGGGGGGCAGGGGGTGGCACATCTGATTGAGAACATAAATTACCATGTACAAGGACCCAGGTCCCAACCTGAAGGGAGAAAGCTTTGCAAGTGGTGAAGCAGTGCTGCAGGTATGTCTCTCTCTCCCTATTTCCCCTTTCCCTCTCAATTTCTGACTGTCTCTATCCAATAAATATATAAAGCTAATAAAAAAGATTAAAAAGAGATAAATGAATTTAAAAGTTAAATCTGAATGAAATAAGTAACCATTACTATTAAAATTGATTCTAGAAATCCTTTTTCCTTTTCTCTTTTAGACACTATCTAAACATGTTCTAGATGAAGAACCTTAGTAATTGGATGGACAGTCTGGAAAATTTACTAAATCTAAAAGAAGCCAAGCAATGTCATTACCATGTAACTTGGCATAAGTGAATATGCAGCAGCTGTTTGAAAAGTTTAAACTGAAACTAGCAGGCTGGCATCATCTCATCTCTGTAGTGACATACTCAAGCCAATTTCTGAATAGTTTCTCACCCAAGTCTCTTTATTTGCACTAGAAATAGTGACTGTCTTCTCCACTTTACACATCCTTTCATAGTATGCCAATCACCTTCGTAATAGCACTTAGTTTCTTAAATAAATCATTCAAGAGTGCTAAGTGCAAGATTTTTGCTCATATTACTTTCTGTATTATAGCAAAATATAAGGTTGGTCCAGCACTCCACTATGCACCTAACAGTTTATATGTTTAGAACCTGAAAAGTTGTTTAAATGAGAATTAAATGTTGAGACCTGTTAGGAATTATTACAGTAGATTTATAATTGCATCTTAAGTGGTGTGCCTATGGGGGTGGCATGGGGGTTGGCATGTTAAATACAGTCTGCTGAGTCTCTCCTCTTAGAGATTAAAGACATTTGAGGAAGCTACCATTATTGACCTTTCCTCTTACTTCTAGAAACCTTTAAATTTAAAAGGCTCAGCTCTTTCTCACTCTGCCCTCAGGCATACCATGACCCACCAATTGAAAATGTTCCCCTGTAGCCTGCTGGTCTTATGACAGGGCACCCTAGTATTGTTCAGTACTACTAGCCTATCCGACAATTCCTGAAATTCCATCAAAACCTAGAGAACTTAAAATAGGGCTTTTGGAACTGAAGCATGAGCTATAAATTTCTCAGCAATAGAAATCTTAAATATAACTCTGCCAAAACTCTGGGACTAGAACTATACGTCTTTCAAATATGAGTCAAATCACCTGTTTCTAAGCACCCAAATCAAAGCTAAATTTGAGAGCAGAGATACTCAGTCTACATTCATCCTTGCACTGAAACTTAGTTATGTTTTTGTTTGGCCAAGCTTTTTTTGAAACTCACCAAAGTTTGCATCATCAGCTCCATGAATGATTGTTTCCAAATAAGTAATAGGTATTATAATATCAATATTTCAGGGGGACACAATCCATTCCCTAACAGCAATCATATGATTAAATTCTAGACCAGTAATGCTCTGAAAATTCTAATTGCTTTGGGAACTGCAATTAATTTACGTCAAATTCTTCCCAAAAAAAAAAAAGCTACCAGGGCTGCAAAAAAATCTCATGGGGCCAGGTGGTGGTGCAACTGGTTAAGTGTACATATTACCATGCACAATGACCCAAGTTCAATGAAGCAGTGCGGCAGGTGTCTCTCTCCATCTCTATCTCCCTTTCACTCTCAATATCTTTCTGTTCTACTAAATAAAATAAAGTAAAAATAAATAAATAAAATAAAATAAAAGAGAGCGAGAGACAGAAAGAGAGAAAAGCTCATGCCTGAGATTCTAAGGTCCCAAGTTCAATCCCACACCACCATAAGCCAGAACTGATAAGTGTTCTGGTATCTTTTTCTGTATCTTTCTCTCTTTGTGTCTCTCTGTCTCATTAAAACAGAAAATAAATACATAAAATATATTTTTATAAGCTTTCATAAGATAAACAGGCATGGCAAGGCCTTGTCTTTTGCTATACCTGATCTTTTATAATTCATTGTCTATTATGCTAAAGGTACTAAGATACTACAATGATAAAGATCTAATAGAGGAGAATTTGATTAAGCAACTCAAGAACCCATAGCAGGAATGTGCTGGATCTTTAATTAAGAGAAATTAGTCTTCAAGTTGGAAAGAAGATCTTTTTTATAGAATTGTGTAGGTCCAGATGTTGACACATAGTTTAAGCACACAGGTCACCATGCACAAGGACCCAGATTGGAGCCCCTGCCCCACTTCACTAGCAATGAAGCCTGTCTGCAGGAGGACGGGAATGGGTTGACGCATTCTCCCCCCTTTATTGCTACAAATAATTATACTGTCACAATTGATTAATAGTGCTTTGGCAGTGCCTGGTGGGAATGGAGAGTCAGAAGCACCCCCTCTCCTTTACACGGGGGCATATTTGAAAGTTACATTATGAAAGTGGGGAAGGTGGGTCCACATAGACGGACAATACAAGTCATGTTATGACCTGCCCCTCAAAGAAAGAATACAGAGATTGAGGCCTCCCAGGTACAAGTTGACGTATTGAAACAAAGAAAGATTAATAGTTAAACTGTACCAGACCTAGGCAAAGATCTGTATGCCCGCCATAGAAGATTAATGGTAGAGATAGCCCTCAGCAAAAGTCTAAAACAATTCTGGGTATGACCTCCCCTGAGAACAGGACGATACAAAGTATTATACCATTCTTTACAGTTATAGGAGAGTAACATGTAGCCTGCCAAAGCCACAAGACTAAGCTGGTTGCTTAGGCAACCTGAATGTAACCTGAAAAAAGTATAAAAGCTAAAGCAGTTTCACTATTAAAATGAGTCCAGATTCACCCTCCAATAGAGTGTGGTGTCTGTCTGTTCTCCCTCGCGCCGACTCCTGACCCACCAGGGAAGTTGCCTTCAAGACCCCTGACCCTCCTGCTGCTCATCCACTGTGGTGGTCCATGGCACAATCATATACAGTAAATAATAGAAATAAAACTTCTCTGTCCCATCTTGGTCAGAGCCAGAAGGAATTATATTAAGTGAGGTAAGTCAGAAAGATAAAGATGAGTATGGGATGATCCCACTCATCAACAGAAGTTGAGAAAGAAGATCAAAAAGGGAAACTAAAAGCAGGATCTGACTAAATTGAAAATAGGGCACCAAAGTAAAAACCCTGTGGTGAGGGGGAGGGTGGACATGCGGCTTCCTGGGCCAGCAGGAGGGTGGGGATGGGTGGATGGGATGGGACACAGTCTTTTGGTGGTGGGAATGGTGTTTATGTACACACCTATTAAGTTGTAGTCATATAAATCATTATTTAATTAATATGAGAGGGGGAAAATTTGATTTTATGTCTAACAAAGGGACTTCTCAAAGTTAACCCAATATCCAAATAATGTGATGATAAGAATAACTATCCATTGTCTTCTTGAACTCTAAGACAGCAGAAACCTCACATTTCCACTATAGAGCCTAAACTTCCCTCAGTCTTGGGACCCTAGGGTAGGGCCCACTTTACCATATGTTTCTCCCAATTCTTATCAAATAATACTGCATCCACTGATCTCAACCTAATCAAAGCAAGGAGTGCCACCCAGCATGCTTCACCTCAGACTGTGTCCAGAGACTTCAGGTGTGGAATGACAACCCTTCAACTTCATCACTCGAGTAAGACCTTTCCTTTCATAGTATTCTCTAATTCCATCCCAGGTGGTTCACTTCCTAACAAAGTCCCAAAACCTAGATATAGACCAGGTTCCAGGAGATAGAGCATATGTTCACATGTATCCATAAACTACTGCAAAATATATACCTGAAAGCAGTAGTACACTAGAGTTTGCAGTGAGTACCCCCCAACACTTCATCTCCACTATTCCAACCTTTGGGTCCATTCTTCTTCTAGCATTTGCCCTTCTTCCGTAGCCAGTCAACAGCGTCAGGTGGAGCCTGATGTAAAGTTTCGATACCTCCTTTGAATCTGGAGAGGTGACAGTCTTTGACTATGTGGGTCATAGATTGTCTGTAGCCGCAGGGGCAGATCGGAGTCCATGATTCTTCAACAATTTGTTTGGCTTTGTATGTTAACTGTCTTTTCAGCCACCAGGTTCCATATGCCATAAGGATGCCGGCCAGGCTTCCCTGGACTGAAGACCCCACCAATGCGTCCTGGAGCTCTGCTTCCCCAGAGACCCACCCTACTAGGGAAGAGAGAGGCAGACTGGGAGTATGGATCGACCAGTCAACGCCCATGTTCAGCGGGGAAGCAACTACAGAAGCCAGACCTTCCACCTTCTGCAACCCATAATGACCCTGGGTCCATGCTCCCAGAGGGATGGAGAATGGGAAAGCTATCAGGGGAGGGAATGGGATATGGACATTGGGTGGCGGGAATTGTATGGAATTGTACCCTCCCATCCTATGATTTTTTTAATATCTCCTTTCTTAAATAAATAATAAAAAAATAAAATAAAATAAAATAATAAAATTTAAAAAAAGGGGAAAAATGGTCATGGACAGCAGTGGATTCATAGTGCCAACTCTGAGTCCCCACTGATAACTTTGGTTGCAGGAGAAAAAAAAAAAGAACCATTTTGTCTCTACGGGTTAATATACTGAGAAATAGTAGTGAAATTATGTTAAGTTAAACTATGTTGCCATTATTCTATTAATATCTAGTTATTTCATTTGACTTATAAAGTATATTTTATAATCTGTAAAACTGTGAGTTGTATATTTGTGATTGTTATTGTGCAATGGTTGACGACTTGCTTTTATTTTTGTGTTGAGTGTCAGATAGAAAATTTAGACAATACAGACCAAAAGCTATTATTTTGCAGATATTGTAATATTCACTGAACATTGTTGTTATAACAACATGACTATGAAGACTTTTAACAATTATAAATAAATGAGCCTATTATGGTTCAATTTTTTAAATAACTTTTATTAATAAAATGTAAACACTGACAAGACCATAGGATAAAAGGGGTACAATTCCACACAATTCCCACCACTGTAACTCTATATATATAGATATATATAGTGATATATATCACTCTCCTTTGTATCACTATTTGATTCATGCCTATTATTCCCAATACACTGAAATCTAAGAGGACAGGTTCATGCTATTCTCACTATGGAAGTCCTAGATTTTAGCATATGACTTAGTACATTATAAGTGTCCCATGTACTTATACAAAACAATAAGTCATAGCTTGTTAAAGGAACTAATGAACATTTTGATATTGCTGGAGAAAAATGAAGAGATTAAGATTGGTTCAAAGAATAACTGACAGGAGATTTTAGAACTTTTAGCTGCTTCTTTTCTTAAATTTAAGTTATATATACAAATTAGCCTTGTCCATGTTTCTTTTATTTTGTATATTAAAGTTTTGTCATATATTATCAACAAAGTAATCTTGTTTTATTTAATTGTGTATGGCTATTTATATATTTTCAGAGAAGTATGTAGAGTCTTCAGTATTCAGATTTGGATGTCTAAAGTCTTTCATATTTTACAGCCACAGGGAGTGAAAATCTGTTGAAAGAATCAATGTATAAAATGTGTGTTGGTACAGTACAAATTATATATTAAGCCATTCATTACAACTTTTCAAGGTTTCCAGCAGAGCTATGATTATTCATCAGCAAAGTTAGATATTAAATTTAAACCGGACAATTTATTTTACTTTTTATTCTGCTGGAGAGGTTAAGAACCTAACAATCAGACAGCAATGGAAAGATTGATAGCTGCCTTGTGCAGGAGGCCCTATTTTGTTAGATTTTCTCCTGGATGAATGCCCTGAGAACTGTTTCAGTTCATAGAACAAGACAGGGAAATGCTTGCTGGTCATTTTAAACAGACATAACGCTACTTAATCACTGTTGATTTTTTTCTTTTTATTATTCCAGTTAAGGCAAAGTGATTCCTCCCTTTTTCAGCTGTGCTAGTATTATCCCACTGAGCTGTTTGTTGTTGTACCTAGAAATTCTAATAAGTTTGACCTAGCAAGTATCAGCTTTGGTTAACAATTCTTTTGTAACAAGTTTTCAATGTCTCAAAAAAATAATGAAATAGTACCTTCTTTATTTACTTATATACATAAATATATGGTTCCATCTGCCACTTTGTATGGACAAGATAAAGAAAAATGATTCATATTAACACTTTTAATCAGAAAAGTGCTTCCCATGACTCACTGATAAAAACATTTGGTAATCACTGGGTTTAAGGAAACAAGATACAAAAACACAACACTGTTGATGAAAAAAAAATCTCAACATCTGATAAATACAATGATAATATGATTTGTAACCAGTCATTGTGAGAAAAACTTTTTAGTGGATTTCACATATTAACTATCTTTAAGTATGTTTACCATGTCCAAAGAGTTATAAATAGCTCATATAGTCAAAATTCCTCAGTTAATATTTAGAAAATAAGGCAAAAATTACACAGAACACAATAATATTAACTCTTTACAGTACTTATGCAGCATACTCAAACTTAACAGAATTCCATGGGCTAAGTATTTTAACAGTATTTCATAAACGCAGAGATTTTGAACAAAGTAACTCAGTATCTGTCCCGAAATTGCATTGCTCATTCAAAGATTTAATATTATCTTCCCTGAATCCAGCTGTGTTTCAGACATATGTGAAACTGCCTTTAATTCAGTTGGATATCAGATATGATGTGAACCTGCCCATTGGGGCTAGATTAATGTTTTATTTTTCTTTCAAGCAAGCTTTGGGGGCTTTCTTAGCCTCAGTTTTTATGGCATCTTTCATGTACCAGGTGGTAAAATGAATCACCCCCGGAGAATGTCTAAATCAGCTTCCTACAAAGGAATCTGTTTGAAACCTATGAGTATATGCTTCAGAAATCTTCAGTGTTAGTAACTCCTAATAATTTATTTTCACTATTAAAAGTGGTGAACTCTTTTTTATTGTGTCATCATGAGTTTTACAAAACTTAGAAACTAAGTTTCTACCTCTTATGAATTAGGTAATGCTTTTAAAATATTTTAACTACTCAGATCTAGATGCCAATAAGAAGTTCTCTAGTGTATTTTTTTTTTTCTTTTTGATGGCGATAAAGAGAAATTAAGAGGGAGTGGGGAGACTGAGAGGAAGAAAGTGAAACACCTGCAGTGCTGCTTCATCACTCAGGACTCTCACTGTAGGTGGGCATTTGGAACTTGAATCTGGGTCCTTTTTTGGTGTCATATGTGTTTTATATACCTTTAAGAAATTCTAAACAGCAAGAACTATGTAAGATTAACAAAGCTAACTTCATCCCCCCAATTTAGCACTTTACAGAATTAAAATGTTAAACAGTGGCATAAAAAATCAGTATTTTAGGGACTGGGTGGCGGCACCCCTGGTTGAGCACACAAATTAGAATGTTCAAGGACCCAGGTTCAAGCCTCCTGTTCTCACCTGCAGGGGGAAAGCTTTATGAGTGGTGAAGCAGGGCTGCAGTTATCTCTCTATCTCCCCTAGCCTCTCGATTTATGGCTGTCTCTGTCCAATAAATAAAGACAATACATTTTTTAATTTAAAAAAATCAAGTGTTTTACTCATATAAATTTTCTATATGAAAATGCACATTTATGCTTAAAGTTTTGGAAAAATTTTCCTGTCATATTAAAAAGTGCTTTTAGAGCACTAGAAACATGGAGTCATCTTTAGAAATCACAGATTTAATTACCTTATGATCTTTCCATGACTCCAAAGTACATTTTCTAACATTGCACAAGCACCAGTAACAGCATAGCATACCCTCATAATAATATTATGATGTACTTGGGAGGAGAATCTCCTTTCCATATAAATGTACATTAGTTATTTCTAATCACTTTCTACTGTGAAAGACACAAGTATTCCATTCCAAACTTGGGTACATTAGCTATAATCCACTAGTGTATGGTTTATTGCATTATGATATGAATCTTGTTACAATATTATAATGACTTGAAACTATGTTATAATAGAAATGGGGTGTGACCAAATGAAAAAACCGAGGATATAAAATGATTAAACATAAGACTTCTTTGAAATGCACAAATTTTTACACAAAGGGAAAAGCAATTTAAGGAAAAATAAAGGGATCATTAATGTTGATGGAGAATAAAATAAATTGTTATATGGTTCATATTTAGTGTCATCCATTTTGAAATGGTCAGAAACAGAATGATGCAAAGGGCACTGAGAAGCCTTTGAAAGTTAGAGAAAAATAAATATTTGTAGAATTATTGGCAAAGTACACATATGGAGAGAAAAGGAGTCCAGATGGGAAGTACTGTGACTCGCCAAATTCCTGGAAATTCCCCGGTAAAACAGATTAAGAGTAAAGTGGTTTTTTTCCAGTTTTTACTTATTTATTTGCTTATGTATTTATGTATTTATTTTTATAAAAAGGAACCACTTGTGAAGCTTTCCTCCTGCAGGTGGGGACCAGAGGCTTGAACTTGGGTCCTTGTGCATTGTAACATGTGCTCAACCAGGTACACCACTACCTGGCCCACTGGATCCTTGCACATGGTAAAGTGTGCACCACCACCTGAGCTTCGATTTACTTGAGAGAGAGAGAGAGAGAGAGAGAGAGAGAGAGTTCAATTTAGGTTTCATCGTCACCAGGGATTGAATATGGACCTCTAAGCAGCAGACACACCAACCTATGTTCTAACATATTGAGCTACCTCCCCCTACCACACACACCTTGTTAAAAAAAAAAAAGTTTGGATACTAGATCTCCCAGGATAACCCTATTCCTCCTGCAACTGAAGTACACAATGAACCCATTTAAGAGTAAAAAAAACATAAACTTGAAATAAAAAAGGAAACATTGACAAAAACATAGGACAAGATGGGTACAACTCCACACAATTAGACCACCAGAACTCTGTATCACTTTTCTTAATAAGGACTGTTTCTGCAACAAAACAAGTATCACACCCAATTCAATTCCTGTAAAAATATTTTCAAAGCTGACTTTTTTTTTCCACACCCACTTTGAATGGACCTTCACTGACTCTTCTTATAAATGTTGTAAACCCCCATAATTGCTTTCTTTTCTCGTTTATTCTAGATTTGTTCTGTTAAAGGGCTAATATAATGTGGGCTGGGGGAACACATTTCAACAGCTGTAAAGGAGGTGGCATGTGTGTGTGCGTGTGTGTGTGTGTGTGTGTGTCTGTGTGTGTTTATATTTTTTGTTCGTCAATGATTAAATGGACATATTTTAAGAATTAGATGTCAGGATTCTAAAATAGTAAGAACAGGCTCAGTTTTTTTAAACATATAATGAAAATATAGTTTCTATATAAACTGAAAGAACTTGAATAGTGTTTCCACTTAACTACTGATAGAAATTAATTGTGTATCCATGCAGGCAGGCCTGGAATTTTTTTAATAAAATTGTTTTAATTACGGCCTCAGTTTCTTCATTTATAAGATAACTTTGTTTTAAATTTTATCTTGAGGTTGTTTTGGTGTGTTTTATATGAAGTTGTTCATTATTTAATTTTCAGTTCAATTAGATTGGCATTTTTACGATACTTTATTATATCATATTTATAAACATTTGACACATGTACTATTATATACCTTTTTTATTTATGAAATTAATTAATTTTATCTCTGTGCAGTAATTGATGCATTCTATTAGATTTTCAATGAAAAAAATCTATAAATTTAATTGGCTTAGTTACAGAAATTGAAGCAAGGCAGATTTTTTTCTCTTTCTTAAACTTGACTCCATAGATAATATTTTAGTATGAAAAAAGTGGCTCCAGGTCAGACTTAAATAGTTTAATGATTATGCAAAGAGACTCTCATGCCTGAGGCTCCAAAGTCCCAGTTTCAATCCTCCATTCACATACCAGAGCTGAGCAGTACTCTGGTAAAAAACAAAAACAAAACAAAAACACTCCATTAAAGCTCCACAGACCATTCTCTTACAATCTTTATCTGGTATCAATTTATCCTGGCTTTTACCCACTACCGGACAGTTATCCATTATGTTTTTTTTAAATATTTATTTATTTATTTATTCCCTTTTGTTGTTTTACTGTTGTAGTTATTTTTGTTGTTGTTGGATAGGACAGAGAGAAATGGAGAGAGAAGGGAAAGACAGAGAGGAGAGAGAAAGATAGACACCTGCAGACCTGCTTCAAAACCTATGAAGCGACTCCCCTGCAGGTGAAGAGCTGGGGTCTCGAACCAGGATTCTGTTAGAAGCAGTAGTTTTAAGGAATGTTAGAAGTAGTTTTAAAAGTTCTCTTTCATGCAGTTATTTGTTAAGTGCTTTTAGTATAAGTTTTTTGTGGTATGAGATGGAAAATTCCTTGCCCTTTCCCCTTTGAAGAACAGGACTTAATCAGTAAGCCACCGGTTGTTTACCAAGAATCAGTAAGCCACTGGTTGTTTACCCAGACCCTGCAAACAGGCAAAGTTTATCAGGGCCTTTGCACTAGGAAATTATTTTCTAGGAAGGGGCAGCTGATGGCGGGGGGACCCTCCCTGGCCAGATTCTATTGCTTGTGTGACTTTGCAATGTTTGAAAGTAGCCCATGCTTTGCTTTAAATGGGTCATGCTTTTGTTAAGTTTGAAATGATTGGGTTTTTGTGTTCTCTATAGCCTGTTATTGGATGTAGGTTGATAAGGTGATGTGTTCCCCCTCCCTGAATGTATTCAGAAATCCTATAAATTGTATGGTTTGAGCCCTGTTCGGGGTTGAGCTTGGTGGACTGCCACCAGTCACCATCTCGGCCCGGATTCGAATTCGTGAATAAACATCTTTGATTCCTTGCAGTGGATGGTGGTTAATTCTTGCTCTGTAACAGATTCTTATGCCAGTCCTTAAGCTTTATGACACCTGGGCTTTACCCGCTGTGTTACCATCCAATTCCCTGTTTGTTCTTTTCTTATACTTTTCCTCCATTCCATAAACTCTAGCTTCCAAGAACTCACAGAGTTAAATAAAGCACTAGAAATTACACACACAAACACACACACATATATATACATATATACATATATACATATATGTGTATATATATATATGTATATATATGTGTATATATGTATATATATATATATATATATATATACAAGATCCAATTAAAGATCTTTCAGTGGTGCCTACATCTACACTGTGCTTTATTAAGGCCTCAAAGCAATACCTTTTGAGTATGTTTGTTTATATGTATGCGTGAGATTTTTTTTCCTGACAGGGCTTTACACATGCTTAAATGGGATGCATTGGATCGACCTTCCCATGGTGCATCCCGTGAGTACCCATTCACTGGGGAAACTGACGATCCTTCCTAGCCAACTGAATCCACATGGACCCCAGTCACTTTCAAAGCCAGCAACAAGCAGCTCCTGACAGCTTTCAAGCTGTTGGTTCTGCTCTTCGAGTCCTCCAACTTAATGTTGAGGGGCTGTCCTTTGCCAAACGCGTTCTTATTGGTCAATTGGTGATACAGCATCAGGCAGATGTTATTTGCCTACAAGAAACACATATAGCAGTTGATGAAGCTGCTCGATTCACCATCAGTGGATTCGATTTAATATGCTATAATCTCCATCCTAAACACGGCCAAGCCATCTACGCTAAATCATATCTTGCGGACATTTACCATACGGCCTCTTCGACCTTCTACGACTCCATTACTATTGGAACTATTCAGCTCGTCAACGTATATAAGCCTCCCAGTGCTTCATGGGATAATGTGGTCCTGCTTAGCCCGAATCACCCAGCCATTTACGTTGGAGACTTTAATAGTCATCACCAAGACTGGGGATATTCCTCCACTCGTGCTGATGGCTCTATCTTAGATGACTGGGCTTCAGCGAATGACCTCTCCCTATTATATGATCCCAAACAGCCAGGCTTTTTTCACAGTGCTAGATGGAATAAAGACTCGTCACCCGACCTGTGCTGGATTAGCACAGTCAACGGCCAAGCCTTTCCCGTTACGAGTCACATTCTCAAGATCTTCCCGCACAGTCATCACCACCCAGCTATCATCCACATTGGTCTCCAGCTCCCACTGATTCTGTGCTCGGAGAAACTAAGATGGAACTTTCGGAAAGCAAACTGGCGTCTGTTCAGTGATCTTACCAACAAATCTATTCCTGCAATTCCAATGAACTCTATCCCCTCTGAAGATTCCTACAGGCGCTTCCGCCAAGCCATCTTCAAAGCAGCTTCCCAAGCTATTCCTCGTGGGAGACGTGCTAACTATACACCTTGTCTTGATGCTGAATGTGAGTAACTACTAAAGCAGTATGATGAGTCAGGCGACCCAGATGTGACTGACCATCTCATTACCTCCCTAGATGCAGCATGCCAAGCCCGCTGGCAACAACTCACGGAAAGTCTGAACTTCACCCACTCAGGTAGGAAGGCCTGGAAGTTTCTTCACAGTCTGGGTGCCGGTAGCCAACCCTCTCCCGTCTTCCATCCTCCCGTATCTCCAAACTCAGTGGCCAGTCACCTAACTCAAGTTGGACGTGCTAAGATCTACCCAGTCTGGAAAAGAGAAATTTCCCATGAGTGGTCATCCCACTTCTGGTTATCTTGTCCATCTCCAAAACTCTCTCCCTTTACACTGTCTGAACTGGAAGACGCTTTGAAGAGGGTTAAACCGGGAACGGCTGCTGGATATGATAACATCACCCCAGAACTCATTCTTAACTTGGGCCCCGTGGCAAAGAAGTGGCTCACTACATTCCTGTCCCACATCTTGGAATCCGAATCTATGCCCAAAATTTGGCGTCGTTCCAAGATAATAGCAGTTTTGATACCAAAGAAAGACCCAACACTGGCCACCAGCTATAGACCAATTTCTCTCTCTGTGTGTTACAAATTCCTTGAGAGGCTGCTTCTGTCACGTATTTCTCATCTTACAGATAAATTCCTATCACCTGCCCAAGCTGGTTTCCGCCCAGGAAGATCTACCTGGGAACAAGTCCTGGCCCTCTCAACTTACATTGAAAATGGATTCCAGAAGAATTTAAAGACGGGTGCTGTCTTTGTTGATCTCACAGCATCTATGACACGGTCTGGCACCGTGGTCTACTAGTCAAGATCTCAAGATGCCTGCCTCCATGGGTGGCCAACACTATATCGTTTCTTCTCCAAAACAGAAGATTCCCGGTGCATCTGGGTGACAAGTCTAGCAGATGGAGACTTGTCTCAAGTGGCCTCCCCCAGGGCTCTGTTCTGGCTCCTATGCTATTTAATATTTACATCAATGACCTTCCAGAAACTTCTTCAAGGAATTTCATCTACGCCGATGACATCTGCTGTGCAACTCAGGCATCCAAGTTTGACATCCTTGAGGAAACACTCACGAAAGACATGTCTCTGATATCTGATTACTGTAAAAATGGCGACTAATCCCTAGCACTGCAAAAACGGTATCATCTGTTTTCCATCTACACCATGCCTCGGCCTCGCGTGAGCTTAATGTGCAGCTTGACCATACAAGAATCCGGCATGAAGCCCAGCCAGTCTACCTTGGCGTTACTCTCGATTGCACCCTGTCATTTCACGATCATCTCATAAAAACTGCAGCAAAGGTGGGCGCGAGGAATAACATCATTGCAAGACTGGCCAGCTCCTCATGGGGCGCAAGCGCTTCCACACTACGATCATCATCTCTGGCATTATGCTATTCCACTGCAGAATACTGTGCCCCAGTATGGTTCCATAGGCCCCATGTCCACTTGGTCGATTCCAAATTATATTCCTCCATGAGGATAATTTCTGGAACCATCCGTTCCACCCCGGTTCCATGGCTGCCAGTTCTTAGCAACATCGCCCCGCCAGATATTAGTTGGGATGCGGCATCATCTAAGTTCATTTCCCACGTCTACGCTCGACAGGACCTGCCAATATACGCGGATATCTTCGCCCACCCTGTCCAACGCTTGACGTCTTGTCATCCAATCTGGTCTCCTACGCCTACACTGAACTTCTCTGTTCCAGACTCTTGGAAACAGAGTTGGCAGTCAGCTGAGGTAAAGAACAAACACCTCATCACAGACCCCTGCAAGCGTCAACCCGGCTTTGACCTAGCACGTTATGATTGGGCCCTCCTCAATCGCTATCGAACAGGCCATGGCCGGTGCGCCGCTATGTTCCATCGCTGGGGAGCCAGAGACGACCCGAACTGCCCCTGCGGCTACAGACAGACTATGACCCACATAGTCAACAACTGCCACCTCTCCAGATTCAAAGGAGGTCTCGAAACTTTACATCAGGCTCAACCTGATGCTGTTGACTGGCTACGGAAGAAGGGCAAACGCTAGAAGAAGAACCTGCTTAAATAAATTCACCCCTCTCTGTAGACATTTTCTCCTTTCAATTTTAGATAGAAACAGAGAGAAAGAACAAGAAAAAGAACCACCACACTATTCCATGTTCTTGAAGTTTCCTTTGATACAGATGTTCCCATGTGGTACGTGGGCAGTGGAATCTCAGTCGTCAGGCATGATATAGTGTATGCTCTATGCAGAGGGAGATGAGTTACTTGTCATTTTTTTAACATTTGTTTAGTCTAATATTTTCATATTGAAATGTTCATCTGTATTATTAAAATGGTTATTTATTTTTAACAATAAGTTTTACCTGATTATCAACTATATTTATTCTGACCAGAATATTTGTAATGTCCCTATCGGAAACTAGTTTTGAAGTGTAGGCACTTGAGTAATTTGGTCAAAGGGTATTTGGAGTGTGATGCATCCTATGCTTAATTTCTGGTTCTCAAATCCATATGGTAAACCAATTTCTCAATGATATTTTTTTTCATTTTTTAAATTTCTTTATTGAGGAATTAATGTTTTACATTCAACAGTAAATACAATAGTTTGTACATGCATAACATTCCCCAGTTTCCCATATAACAATATAACCTTCTCTAGGTCCTCTGTCATCCTGCTTGGACCTGTATTCTCCCCACCCACCCACCCCCACCCCAGAGTCTTTTACTTTGGTGCAATACGCCAATTCCATTTCAGGTTCTACTTGTGTTTTTTTTCTTCTGATCTTATTTTTCAACTTCTGCCTGAGAGTGAGATCATCCCATATTCATCCTTCTGTTTCTGACTTATTTCACTTAACATGAATTTTCCAAGGTCCATCCAAGATCTGCTTTTCTGATGTATGACATTCTCACAGGAGTGAAGTGGTATCTCGTTGTCTTGATTTGCATTTCTCTGACAATCAGAGACTTGGAGCATTTTTTCATGTGTTTCTCGGCTTTTTGGATCTCTTCTGAGGTAAATATTTTGTCCATGTCCTCTCCCCATTTTTGGATGGGGTTATTTGTTTTCTTGTTGTTGAGTTTGGCAAGCTCTTTATATATGTTGGTTATTAAACTCTTGTCTGATGTATGGCATGTAAAGATCTTCTCCCATTCTGTGAGGGGTCTCTTGGTTTGGGTAGTGGTTTCTTTTGCTGTGAAGAAGCTTTTTAATTTGATGTAGTCCCATAGGTTTATACTTGCCTTAGTCTTCTTTGTAATTGGACTCGTTTCATTGAAGATGTCTTTAAAATGTATGCGGAAAAGAGTTATTCCAATATTTTCCTCTAAGTATCTGATAGTTTCTGGTCTAACATACAAGTCCTTGATTCACTTGGAATTTACTTTTGTATTTGGTGAAATACAGTGGTTCAGTTTCATTCTTCTGCATGTTTCAACCCATTGTTTCCAACACCATTTGTTGAAGAGACTCTGCTTTCCCCATTTAATAGTCTGGGCCCCTTTGTCAAAGATAGGATGTCCATAGGAGTGGGGGCTCACTTCTGGGCTCTCAATTCTATTCCACTGGTCAGTGTGTCTATTCATGTTCCAGTACCAAGCAGTTTTCATGACAATGGCCCTATAATACAATTTGAGATCTGGGAGTGTGATGCCTCCAGTTCTGCTCTTTTTTCTCAAGATTGTTTTGGCAATTCTAGGTCTTTTCTGGTTCCAGATATCTCAGTGATATTTTATTAGTGTATGTGTGGGTAGCAATTTATTAATATAGCTCTTGACTATTCTCAGCTAGCCAGTTTTAGTCATCTCATTCAAAGCCAGATGATAACATTTCTTACATATAAAAGTCTCATTGTAGAACCATTCTTGTCCTAATTCAATTCTGTGTGACTTCATTTCCAGATTTTTTGTATAAAGTAAAGGCTATGATGGTCACTATTATTCTGTACAATTGGTTGATTTTCTGTGCAGTCATTTTGATTTCTTAATTATTTTCCTTTTTATATAATCATAATGTGTCTTCATAAGGTACACTATATATTTTTACAATATACTACAGGAACTCTTATGCTTGTGAATCTAAAGAAATCAGATTTTAAAAGACTGTCATTCCTGCTGTTATCATTTTTACCTTCTAATTGAAAAACACTATAGTTACCAAAATGTTTATAAGACAAAGAAGACATACAGTATATTTATTTAACATATTATAAAAAATTTCCATTAAAATATATAAATGAACATAAATCATGAATTTAGGCAAACATATATCACTATTTGAAACAGATTACTAAGCATATACAGCAAAAAATATATATGATTTACCACTAAATAAAATATTGAATTATTTGACACAGTAGAAGGTAATCTGATCTTGGAACAGTCAAATTTTCATTCCACCTCAGACTTCTGTCTGAGTCCCTTAGGAAAGCAAAGAGCCTAACAGGGTGTGATCACCTAATGGAAGAAAAATCATTAATTTTATAGTTTTATGTTCCAATTTTCTACCTTCAAATGGGCTGGTAATTTAAGTGAAGATAAGGAGTAGGCAAAATAAAATAATTCACTTTGGCTTGTTTCCCAACACAGTTTGCCAGAACTTGGTGTGTGTGTGTGTATGTGTATGTGTGTGTGTGTGTGTGTGTGTGTGTGTGTGTGTGTGTGTGTATAAGGGCTCACACTAATAAAATGTGCTTTTATTCTCATTTGTCTTTAAATTCTTGTCTGGTCATTATCACAGAGGGGTGAAGTGTAAAAGTCTCCCAGAAACTATATTCTTCCCCAACTATATTACATGTACATTTTATAGAACATTCATTCATTCATTCATTCTAGACAGAGAAGGGGGGCTGACTATAGAACTAAAATTTCCTTCTATGCTGTGGGAGTCAGTCTTGAACCTGAGTATCACACATAACAAAGAGGACACATATATAACAAGAGGACACTATCCAAGAGAGCTATTTGAAGGTCCTTAGCACTTATTTTTAGACAAGTTTTAGGTTAAGAAAAAGTGAGTAGAAAATGCAAACTTTTGAGGTAGGGGCGGGGGTGTGTGGTTAGATAACATAATGTTAAGCAAAGAGACATTTGTGCCTAAGGTTCCAAAGTAACAGGTTCAATCCCCTGCACCACCATAAAACAGAGCTGAGCAGCGCTCTGGTTAAAAAAAAAAGAAAATACAGTTTCCATGTGCCCCCAAGCCTTTAATAAGCAGAGATACTCATACTATCAAACTACTGCATAAGAGTGATATATCTGTTACAACTGAAGAAACTTTGATGTCACTGAGTTTATAATTTATAATAAGGTTCATTCTTGGTACATTGAATAGACCTGGACAGATATGTGAGTACATGTATCTATAGAAACAGTATAAAAATGGAGTTTCACTGTCCAGAAAATTCTTCATGCTCTCCCTATTCATTCATTATTTCCTTAATTGTCAGGCAACATTCAATCTTTTACATGTCTCCATTATTTTTATCTTTTCAAATATAAAATAATTAGATTCCTAAAAATAGAGAGAGGAGGGGAAGACAGAGAGGGGGAGAGAAAGACACCTGCAGGCCTGCTTCAACACTTGCGAAGTGACACCCCTGCAGGTGGGAAGCTTGAACTGGGATCCTTATGCCAGTCCTTGTGCTTTACACCATGTGTGCTTAACCCGCAGCTGGGAGTATGGATCGACCTCTCAATGCCATGTTCAGCAGGGAAGCAATTACAGAAACCAGACCTTCCACCTTCTGCATCCCACAATGACCTTGGGTCCATACTCCCAGAGGGGTTAAAGAATAAGAAAGTTATCAGTGGAGGGGATGGGATACAGAGTTATGGTAATGGGAATTGTGTGGAGTTGTACCCCTCTTATCCTATTGTTTAGTCAATGTTTCCTTTTTATGAATGAAAAATTAAAAATAAAGAAGTGCATAAAAGATCAGTTTCACTGCCATATTTCCTTTTTGCCCATGCATTTCTATGTGCTTGTACTTTGACTTTTTATTGATAAAAGCTTAAAAATGCCTGTAAAAAATAACTGTATTGATGTGCTAATGCTGTATACTTTTCACTTAACCAGTGTAAAAGTCTTCTCCAAATATCTGATGTGAAGAATTCTTGAGTTAGCATAACTTATTTCTCTCTTTATACGTGGGATCTCATTGCTTTGGTCCATGTGAGATAGTCCTCAAAGTGATGGATGAATCACTGTGAAGCAGCTGTGACCTGACAGAGTTCTTGCTGGCAATGTATTTTCTGTGCACATTTGATGTTTTAGACATAATCACCATTATGTCACTTGAAGTATTGTTCAGTGTTGGCGGCAGCATTCCCTGAAGATGGAGTATCACCTTCATATTTGGGGGGTGGTGTTGAAGGCACTGAAGGAACAGATGGACTGGTGTAGACACCATAAAGATGAAGGAAGAAAGATGATTATAAGTATTTAAGTGTTTGCAGAACTAAACAGAACACAAACTGGCCTTTTAACTACAAAAGCTAGAACAGACTCATTATGTGATGTTTTGAAATTCTTAGAAATGTACTCTGGGACTAGTAATCATCAGCAGATGCTGCCTGTGGCTGATCTCAGGAAAAACAGTGATTCTCCATCAGCCCTGCTCCCTCTCACCGCATCCCATCCTGCTTTCCTGCCACATAGCACACTCCTTTGCAGTTGTTTTCCTTTCCACAAGAGAGATCCGGAGCACAGGGGTGTGTGTTTGTGTATGTTAGAGAGAAAGCGAGAAAGACACTTCAGAGTTATTGCTGGGACTCCATGCTTGCATAGTTCCTTCACTTCCTGTGGGCTCTTTTTTTTTAGACAGAGAGACAGAGACAGAGAGATATCACAGCACTGTTCCATCAGTGAGCACATTTTTAGTACATCGTTTTAATTTCCATCATCTGTAAGTAGAAATAAAAAATAGTATCTATCACACAGGGGAGTTTTAAGCATTAAATAGATATATCTGTAACAGAAATGACAAGTATTCACATGTTTCTAGAGATATCTACTAAGTAAAAATTCACATATTCCATTCTGAGCTCAGATCACAAAGATTGCTCCAAGTTCTGAATATATATATATATATATATATATATATATATATATACACACACACACATATATATACACACATATATATACACATATATGCTATATAATAGACCAGCCATGTCTGAGTCCATGCAAACAACCAATTATTTGTTTATCATGAGCTATTTTATTATTATTGTTCTATATTGAGAAAAATTATTTTTATAAGACTGTAATTATAAAATATATACTATTTCACATCTTCCAAAGATGGTTACCTCTCAGCATATCATAAAACCACAGAACTGTTCTCTCCTTCCACTGTATGAAACTGGGCATCCAATGCCCTTTCAGAATCCCCTTTCCTCTTTTGAGTCCTTGGGATATGTTTTAATATTGCTTATTTAAAACTGATTAAGCTATAGAAATCATTTAAGTACTTAATTGTCAAATTCTGTCATTGTCAATATAAGGAGTTAGCTTGTCTGGTGCACTCACAACAAAAAAATAAATAAATAAATAAATAAAAGGCTTTAATACTAGACTGATTAGTCATGAGACAGTCTAGAACTCCCGTCTCCCTCTTACTTTCCTGGAGCACTTTTATTAGGGACAAGAATGTGGTGTTTCAGAATGATGTCATTTGATTGTTTATATTCATTTAAACAGAGGGGACTTGATGTTGTCATTCCTGTGGATACCTGGAATGTAATGTAAGGATGAGAATTGCTGGATATACATGGCAAAAGTCTTCAGAGCATCTGAAAAACAATTTTAGGAACAGTATAACTAAAATTAACTCTGGAAAAATTTTGTTAACTACTTTTTGTTAGGAATGTCTGCAGCTTAACATTTTGCAAAGAAAAATAAAACTAGTTAGTAAGAAGTGTGTGTTGGGAGGTTTCACTGTTGACCTATTATCTGATGTAAAGAAATGTTACATCAGAGTTGTCTACTTCTACCTTCATATCTAAGCCTTTCTACTATAGTGAAATTAGTTGGCTTAAAATGATGTGAAAAATAAAGCTTTATTTACCACCTTTGGAATATCGTAGAAAAATCACATAAATATTTAGTATAGAAAAAAAATACTCAATATTGAATTTATAAATTTAATTATAGGTTAGATGAATCAAGTGACTGAGTAATGCTTCTCTTTATAGAAATTGTTTAGCTAAGATATGAAAGCATAATTTATAGAATGATGTCAGTTTTAGTGTCATATATGAAAACTCTACTGATTTCCATGATCAAAATTATGGCCACCAAATGATGTTTGACATTGCCCACACCTATGTACAAATGCACAGGTTTTCATGCACACTCACATACACACATTTTTCATAGAGATCAATGCCTCATGATGGAAGCATTTAACTCCATAAAATGCCAAACTCAAGTCTGAACAATCCTCTAGCTATAAGTACTAACATCCTAGAGATGCCCACAAGAGGATCCATGATGGTATTCCTGATGGAAATGACCAGCAATGGTGGAAGGATGGATCTGTTAGAGGTCTAGGCCCATCATATCTATATGGGAATCCCAGGACAGAATTCTCTTACTAGGGCCCCAGATGATGGAGTGGCCTGGTAGTGACCAAAAAAAAGCCATCATTAAATTATGCCAGTCTCTTGCTCTTTTCCAGATTTTGTAGTCCTTACTTTATCTGACAAGGTTAGCCTTAGATTGATTGAGGGAAGTGAAATAGGAAGTAGGTGAGGAGGGTATCTAGGTCTAAGTAGAAACTACTTGATTAAGTAATTTATAGTGTCTTTTTTTTTTTTTTAGGTCTTTCTACTTGTTTGCTGCACTTATTGAGTCACTGTAAGCTCTTGTGCACTTTTACATTAAGGTATGCATTTACCACAACTTACAGATACATGTGCACATGTGCTTTTTCTCATGGGCCCTGGTCTATATCTAGATTCTGTGGCTTTGTTAGGAAATGTGTCACTCAAAATGGAATTAAGAAGTCCTGTAAACTAGGAAAGGTCTCACCAGAGTAATGGAGCTGAAGGGTTGACATCACACACCTGGCACCTCTGGACACAGTCCAAAGTGAAACCCCAGTCCAAGCTACTTTTAATCTCTCTCTCTCTCTCTCTCTCAATGGGGGAGGGGTTAATGAATGGCTTGTAGTAGATGCAGTTGTTGGTACATGTGTAAGATTTCTCATTTTTCTGCAAAACACTCTCACCTCCAGTCAAGGTCCTCTGTGGTATGCTATAAAGTCAACTTGCCCAAATTCTTAAATATCTATATTAGGGCCACATTGTGTGGTCTTTCTGGTAAAATGTCACATGAAAATAATGCTCCATCTTTTACATTATGCATATAAGATACCATTAAAATGGTTACAAAAATTATTTCCTTTTAACAGTATTCATTTCAGGGAGTAACCCACAGTTTAGCCAATAGAAATGGTACAAATATACATTGTTGTTTAATGAAGAAGTGATTGAGTTACCAAATGTTTAAGCATCTATTAAACCAAAAGTCTCATTGCAGACATTTCAAATTACTAGTTATATATTTTATGAGAACATCTTCTAGTCAAATCAGGAAATATAGCCCAAGTAAATATAATATATGAGGACTTATAGCTTCCTGAAGTTGTTATTTACTACAAATTCCATTAATTTGTCTCCAAATTTTCACTTTATATAGAAGAAAACACCTGCTCATTATTTCATAGATGAAAGATATAATTAGCCTACAGTTTTCACAAGCTATTTTTCACCTATGACACTTATAAACTTCAAATTTGCCCAAATACTTTGACCCATCTCCTTAACTGAATGAAAATGGAAACATTTCTTAACAGTCAAAATTTACCCACCACCTGCTAACCTCTGAGGTTATATCTCAAGAGATATTATGTTGTTATTTAAAAGATTATTTTCTTAGTGTAAAATAACATATGCCTAGCTAATCACTACCATATCAAAAAATTCTGAGGCCATCTGTGGCCCTAGTTAGGGAATTCTTGGATCTCCACAAATATGACAGGCTCAGGTCTCTAGTGGATCCCTCTCTGCACCACCAATGGTAACTTCCATCAGGAACGTCAACACAAGTCCTCTTGTGGCCTTCACAGGACCTTGCCCTCAGCATACAGCTGCTATGGTGGGGACTAGCCCAATCTCCGAAGAGGGGTTGGGGTATTCTGCCCTGCCACTTGGGAAAGACTGGTCCTGAAATGAGTGCAGCCTGCACTGTTCCAGCTGTGGTCATGAGCTTTGAGCTTGGACCAGGAGGGACTTAGAAGCTACTCAGACTCTGGTTCTAAATATAGATATAGATATGCATATGGTCCTAGGTCAGCTGGATGGAGATAAATAGTTAATTCTATCCACATCATATTTTCAAGAATGGGAGCTGATCTCTGCCTTAATCCAACTTTATAGCCCTGCTCTCTACTCTGACACCATTTTTTCAGGTAATATTTTTATCCACCTTCATGCTAGCTATCAAACTCGGGCAGGAATTACCAGAGAGATTCAACAGTGCCCTGGTACCTCACCTCTCCAGAGCTGAACTCAAGCTCCATCAGGTCTCAGGAAGAAAGGGTGAAAAGGGGAGAGATATTTGGATAGAGTCATAGGGTTATATGTGGCGTGGAGGAGAAGAGATGACTGGACCTGGAAGACATAAGGGACAATTATGTACAAATGTAGACAGATAACTGTAAAGATGATGGTGTTTATTTATTTTTTTAAATATTTATTTATTTATTTATTCCCTTTTGTTGCCCTTGTTGTTTTTTATTGTTGTAGTTATTAGTATTGTTGTCCTTGTTGGATAGGATAGAGAGAAATGGAGAGAGGAGGGGAAGATAGAGAGAGGGAAAGATAGACACCTGCAGACCTGCTTCATCACTTATGAAGTTACCCTCCTGCAGGTGGGGAGCCGGGGACCTGAACCGGGATCATTTCACCAGTCCTTGTGCTTTGTTCCAAGTGCACATAACCCGCTGTGCTACCACCCTACTCCCGGTGTTTATCTTTATCTCCCCACTCCGTCTTCCCCTCCTCTCTCGACTTCTCTATGTCCTATCCAACAACAACAACAAAAATAATAATAACCACAACAATGATAAAACAACAAAGGCAACAAAAGGGGATAAAATGGTCTCCAGGAGCAGTGGATTCGTGGAGCAGGCACCAAGCCCCGGCAATAACCCTGGAGGCAAAAAAAAAAAATTTACCCATGTCTGCAACCTTGGGAGAACTGAAATGTATTGCAATGGAGAGATCAGGGATTCAGAACTCTGGTGGTGGGAACAGTGTGGAATTGTACTGCTTTTAAAAAGTAATTTTGTAAACTTATATTGAATCACTAATAATAAAATAAATAAATGAACAGAAAGCTAAAAAATGAAATTCTGATGCCTGGTACAGTGTATGCTTGCATTGTTAAATTTTCTCAGAGAAAATGCTTTCTAAAATAAAGCTTTAAATTATTTTTTTTAAATCAATAATTGCATAGATCTATTATTTCTGTAGTTTATATTCCAAATGCTAGGTTTTTTATAAGAAAAAACTCTTAGCAAATAGAAATGAAGAATTAAACTTTCTTTTGAGCATTTCAAGCATTTCCACTTAAACTACAATACATTCAGTACATTCTACTCTCCACATACTCTCCGACTACAGAAAATACATTTGTTTGCATCATTTTGGTTTTAGAATTGTTCATAATTTTTTAAGAGAATGAAACGTTTCTTGTGTAATGGAAACTTGCAGTTACCTCAGTGATAGAGAAGCTCTGTACATTTTAAAACATGTAAAATAGAGAACATGAGGATGTGGCAGCTGAACAATCAAAGATAAAGAAATAGTTGGTTAGAAAGTCATTTTTCCCAGGAATAAATCTAATGTATATTTGCGAACATCCATCATTCATTCTGTACGTACCAGACACAGAACAGTCTGAACAGCACTGGTAATTCAAAACTGGGGACAAATTGTTAGGAAACCTATAAATGGTCTAAAATGATAAATCATCCCGATTATTGTAGTGCATTATTTGGAGTCCTAAAAGCTATTGTTTTTTCTAGAAATTACTTTTTGTGAAAAAATTTTTAATAATGCCAATTTTCTGCAGAATAATACTGGAATGTTCTACTTAGCATTTTGATTATGTTAAGCAAACTAGTTATCTTTATCCTCATTCTCCCTACAATATCTCTCAGGGTATTTTCTTTTAATTTAACATACTGCTGTACCACATTGATACAAAATGTCTATTGAACTGAATGATGGAAATAATCTATACAATCTTTTTTTTTTTTCAGATTTAGCAACACTGACCTTATTCTACCTCTTTCACTTGGTTCCCCACTGTTTCTATAATTGGCACTCCTTAAATCAATTTATACTGGCATCTCTACCTGTTTACAGTACGCTTTTACCAATTTGATTCAGTGCTTCATAAACTGTTGTCATTCTGCTTTAGAAACTCTATCCATTCCTCAAAGTCAAGTTAAACTTGAACTGCTCAGTTGTCTCCTTTACTTATCTGTCCCTCGCTGGCCATTATCTTTGCTTAATGTCTACACCTGTGAAGCACAGTGCTAAATCTAATATTGATACACGGGCATATTATCTAGCATTGTAGGCAGATGTCCATGTCTATTAGTCTTATTTTCAAATAGAATATATTATTAAACAACTGAATCACTAATATTATTTCTTTGATTTCTATTAACATACATATTACCTACAAAAAAAGTGTTGAAAATATAGTAACCCAACAATAAAATTTGCAAACAGGAATGTGTGGTGGAACATAAAGATGCCTAAAAATTACATTATCATCTTTTCAAACGTTTACTTCTGAGCATTGCAAAGTGCAGTGAGGAGAAACTGAATAGAATGATTAAACATATTCGAGGTGTGCTTCTCAACCAACTGACAGGCTACTACTTTATATTTGCAGGGTTTAAATTTTTACACTATAGTTTGAGGATGCTGGAATTTTTTTATTGTGAGTCATGAATCACAGAATATTTCAGAATGTTTTACCCAGAAATCACAGAAGTATTTCAGAATAAAGTTCACAAGTATTCTTTCTTAACCTTTCCTTTTTCTTTCTCTCTTTTTTTTTTATCAGAGTGCTGCTCAACTCTGGTTTATTGTGGTGCAGGGGATTGAATCTGGAACTTTGGAGCTTCAGCCATGAAAATGTTTTTACATAACCATTATACTATCTCCTCCACCCACAATTATTCTTTCTTTTTTTTTTCTTTTTTTTTTAAATTTTTTATTTAAGAAAGGATTAACGAACAAAACCATAAGGTAGGAGGGGTACAACTCCACACAATTCCCACCACCCAATCTCCATATCCCACCCCCTCCCATGATAGCTTTCCCATTCTCTAGCCCTCTGGGAGCATGGACCCAGGGTCATTGAGGGTTGCAGAAGGTAGAAGGTCTGGCTTCTGTAATTGCTTCCCCGCTGAACATGGGTGTTGACTGGTCGGTCCATACTCCCAGTCTACCTCTCTCTTTCCCTAGTAAGGTGTGTCTCTGGGGAAGCTGAGCTCCAGGACACATTGGTGGGGTCTTCAATCCAGGGAAGCCTGGCCAGCATCCTGGTGGCATCTGGAACATGGTGATTGAAAAGAGAGTTAACATACGAAGCCAAACAAATTGTTGAGCAATCATGGACCCAAAGCTTGGAATAGTGGAGAGGAAGTGTTAGGGAGGTACTCACTGCAAACTCTAGTGTACATCTGCTTTCAGGTATATATTTTGCAGTAGTTTATGGATACGTGTGAACATAAGCTCTCTCTCTCACAGAAACTGGTGTATATCTATGTTATGGGACTTTGTTAGAAGGTGAACCACCTGAGATGAAATTAGAGTGTACTATAAAAGGAAAGGTCTCACCCATGTAATGAAGCTGAAGGGTTGTCATTCCACACGTGAAGTCTCTGGACACAGTCTGAGGTGAAGCATGTTGAGGTGGCAATCGTTGCGTTGGTTAGGTTGTGATCGGTGGATGCAATATTATTTGGTATGGATTGGGAGAGGCATACAGGAAAGTGGGCCCTATCCAAGGGTTCCAGGACTGGGGGAAATATAGTCTCTATAGTGGAGATGTGAGGTTCCTGCTGTCTTAGGGTTCGAAAAGACAGTCGATAGTTAATGCTATCATCACATTATTTGGTAATTGGGTTAACTTTGAAAAGTCCTTTTGTTATGGTTTTCTGTACAGTATCCAGTATCTTGTAAATAGCTGTGCCACTGGTTACCTCTGATCTACTTGGTCTAGGCTTTTGAGAGAGTCCAAATATCAAATACACAGCCTATATATTAAAAAGATTCAGTTAGTGTTTTGAGAAACTTTGAGATGTACAACTGATTTTCCCCCTCTCATATTAATTAACTACTGATTTATATGTCTACATTTTGCTAGGAGTGTACATAAACACCATTCCCACCACCAAAAGACTGTGACCCATCCCTCCCAACCACTCCCACCCCCCACTGGCCCAAGAAGCTGCCCCTCACCACAGGGTTTTTACTTTGGTGCCCTACTTACAATTTGATGAGGTCCTGCTTTTAGTTTCCCTTTCAAATCTTCTTACTCAACTTCTTTTGATGAGTGGGATCAGACCATACTCATCTTTATCTTTCTGACTTAGTTCACTTAACATAATTCCTTCTAGCTCTGTCCAAGATGGGTCAGAGAAGGTGGGTTTATTGTTCTTGATAGCTGCATAGTATTCCATTGTGTATATATACCACAGCTTTCTCAGCCACTCATCTGTTGTTGGGCATCTGGGTTGCTTCCAGGTTTTAGCTATTATGAATTGTGCTGCTATGAACATAGAAGTACATACCTCTTTTTGGTTGGGTGTTATGGAGTCCTTGGGGTATAACCCCAAGAGAGGAATTACTGGATCATATGGAAGGTCCATGTCTAGCCTCCTGAGAGTTTTCCAGACTGCTCTCCACAGAGGCTGGACCAATTTACATACCCACCAGCAATGTAAAAGGGTTCCCCTGTCCCCACAACCTCTCCAGCATTTGTTGCTGCTGTCCTTTTTGATGTATGCCATTCTTACAGGAGTGAGGTGGTATCTTAGTGTTGTCTTAATTTGCATTTCTCTGACAATCAGTGACCTAGAGCAGTTTTTCATATGTTTGTTAGCCTTTTGGATCTCCTCTGAGGTGAATGTTTTGTTCATATCCTCTGCCCATTTTTGGATGGGGTCATTTGCTTTTTTGGTGCTAAGTTTGTTGAGCTCTTTATATATTTTGGTGATTAGTTTCTTGTCAGATGTCTGGCATGTGAAGATCTTCTCCCATTCTGTGAGGGGTCTCTCTGTTTGTTTAATAGTTTCTTTGGATGTGCAGTAGCTTTTCAATTTGATGTAGTCCCATTGGTTTGTTTCTGCTTTAGTCTTCCTTGCAATTGGGTTTGATTCATCAAAGATGTCCTTGAGGTGTAGGTGGGAAAGTGTTTTACCAATGTTTTCCTCTAAGTATTTGATTGTTTCTGGTCTGACATCTAGGTCTTTGATCCATTTGGAGTTGATTTTTGTTTCTGGTGAGATAAAGTGGTTCAATTTCATTCTTCTGCAAGTTTCAACCCATTTTTCCCAGCACCATTTATTGAAGAGAGCCTCCTTTTCCCATTTAATTCTTTGAGCCCCCTTATCAAAGATTAGATGCCCATAGGTGTTGGGATTTATTTCTGGGCTTTCAATTCTGTTCCACTGGTCTGTGTGCCAATTTTTGTTCCAGTACCATGCTGTTTTGATGATGATGGCTTTATAATATAGTTTAAGGTCTGGGAGAATTATTCTTTCTTGAGGTAAGTAGCATGAAGTCTCAAAGAAAAGAAACAGAGATGACATTTGTATAAAATTACAATTTACACCCAATAGGTGTTTTATTGTTCTTTTTATTTGATTTTATATTCTTATTTATTTATTATTTGATAGAGACTGAAGTTGAGAGGGGAGAGGAGATAGGGAAACAGACAGAGACACCTGCATTCTTGCTTCAAGGTGAGGACCAGGGGCTTGAACATGGGTCTTTGTGCACTGTAATGTGAGAGCTTAACCAGGTGCACCACCACATTGTACCCTTATTATTCCTTTAGATTCTATTAATTAAGCAAGATAGAAGTGGAGGTGGGGGGGAGCTAGTTCAGACTCTGAAAATCCAGTTATTTCACAAAAGAAAAGCAGGTCCCAGTGATGTCACTTCTTCTTCAAATCTTCAGGTTTCTTTTTTCTCCCTTTTCAGTTCCACGCAGGAGGTTATAGGTTATTTCCTTAATTTGTGAAGAAACTTGTAAGGATGGAATCCTTTCACCATTTTCCTTTCTTCCAATATCAGAATTATAGAAAAGTCTGGGCAGTAACTTTGAAGATACTAAATCACTGGACTGTTAAGACCTCTATTCTGAGGGCTCCCCTGGCCACACAACCATATTACACCTACAGTGTATATAGTTCTCTCTGTCCTCTTTCCCAGAAATATTTTCTAGTGTTAAAGAATTGGTAGTAAAGAGCTTAAAGAATGCACATGTGGTCATGAATTGATTCTAGGAATGAGTCACTGACTTAAGCTTGGTATAGTTTCCATCAGGTATTCTAAAAGACTAAAAGAGGATTACAGGAAAATAATGATCTTAGATAACCCTTCCCCTCTTAATTACACCACCTTTTCCTGAAAAATCCTACCCCTTCTTAAAGAATTTCCTTTTTTCCCTTTAATTTTTGTAACAGAAAAAAAGATACTGTTCTGTCATGGTAAATTTCAAAACACTATATTACCATAATTAAAAGTGGAAGAAATTGCTTTTTAAAATATTTATTTATTTGGATAGAGGCAAAGAGAAATTGAAAGGGAAAGAGGAGATGGAGAGAGAGAGAGAGAAAGGAGATTTCTACTTACAAAATAGGAGAAAAGAAAGAGAAACACACACCTGCAGCATTGCTCCACTGTTTGTGAAGCTTCCCCTCCTGGTGTGGAGTAGGAGCTTGAACCTAGGTCCTTGAGGATTGTAGCATGTACAATCTACTGGTGCACCACCTCTCTCCACCATAACTGATTACTATTTTTAAGTCTACATGTGGTCTCCTCTTTCTTATTCTTAAGTATCTTTATTTATTTATTGGATAGAGGCAGCCAGAAATTGAGAGGAGGGTAGAGATAGAGAGGGAGAGAGAAAAAGAGACACCTACAGCACTGCTTCTCCTCTTACAAATCGTTCCCCCTGCAGGTGGGGACCAGGGACTCGAACACATGTCATTGTGTATTGTATCATGTGTGCTCAACCAGGTGCACCACCACTTGGCCCCTCTTATTCTTTCTCTTTCTTTCCTTCCTTCTTCCCTTCATTACTCTTTTCCTTCCTACTATCTATCTACCTATCTATCTATCTATCTATCTATCTATCTATCTATCTATCTATCATCTTTCTTCTTTTTCTTCATACTACATGCCATCATTCCTAAAACCTGTTACCGCTGTACTGCTGATTTCATATCATCCCCCACTTTTATCCTCACTTCATTCTGACCTTTAGTATTTTGCATCAGGTCTTTTGTTATCATTATTACGGTCCTCCCAGATCTCTGGACAACCTGCAAGATTGTTTTTGGTCTTATTTTGTGTATACATGACATACATAACTTATAAGCACCCTGCATTATTTCATATGTATTAGAAGTATCAGCAGAGGGAAGCTGGAGATGGTGCACCTGATTAAGCACACATAGTACTAGGCCCAAGGACCTGCACAAAGGATCTGGTTCTAGCCCTTGGCTCCCCACCTGAAGCGGTTCTGCTTCCCAAGAAAAGGAGCAGGTCTGCAAGTGTCTTTTTTGCCCTCTCTGTCTCTGCCTTCTCATAACTTCTCTCTGTTCTAACTAATAAAATGAAAAAAATATGCCCACCAGGAGCAATAGAATAATAGTGTAGAAACCCAGCCTCAGTGATGAGCCTGGAGGAAAATATATAAATAAATAAAGGAGTGTCCACAGCTTCCCAATCAGATCTCTCACTTGTCACCCCTGCACAGTAGGAAGTTCTGTCCAAACTCAGTTCTTCAAATTCCACCAAGCTAGAAAAACCATTATACTCTAGAAGGCAGATTTTAAACTCTTTCAACTTCTCTACCACTATGATTCAAAAAGTAATCGTGCAGAGGAACTATGTGAGTCAGATAGGTTGTTAATTATTCAGTCCTTGGAAAATAATAAGCATAAGGTATTTTTTTAATGAATAAGTGAATGAATTATCTTTGACCTTCTAGAAGGACATCAAATTCCACATTTATCTGATGAAGATTTTTTTGGAGAGTAATTTGGTTATTTTATCATAAACCCTTTTTCAAAAATTCTTTTTATTCAGTCTATCAGTAGAAATTATATGGATATTTCATTAAAATTTGCCCTCAACTTGGACCAACAAAGGTAGAGAATATTCCATCCTCCAAATGGAGCATGGACAACATACTCTATGCTATACCTGAGGAAGATGAGTCCTGATATTGGGGTAGCTTGGAACATTCCTACTCATGATCACAGTATGTGAGCTCAAATCTACAGGGATGAAGAAACTACATAGGCTACTAAGCTGAAAATGGACCCCAGGTCAGATCAAATCGATGGGGTTTACATTCAACAATATTTATACACCTTTCCTATATTAGGGAGCTATTCTCTTCCCTGATCCTGCTTTCTGGTCCTTTTTCCAGCCATGACATCATCTCCTCAGACAATAACATGATCCACCTGCATATCAGATTTCAGGCTCAGGGGGAAAAAAAGAAAGAAAAAAAAAACTAGTATAGCCACAGGCCCTTTGGAATATAACTAAAATGTGCCTACTAGCTATCTACAGAACAGTGACCCCCCCCTCCCCAACTCTTCCTCTGCACTATTCCAGCCTTTAGGTCCATGATTGGTGAAAAATTTGTTTGGTTTTTTATGTTAATTCTCTCTTCAGCCACCAGGTTCCAGATGCTAGCATGATACTGACTATACTTCCCTGGACAGACAACCCCACCAATGTGGCTTGGAGCTCTGCCACTAGGGAAAGAGAGAGACAGGCTGGGAGTATGGATCGACTTGTGAACTCTCATGTTCAGTGGGGAACCAATTACAAAAGCTAGACCTTCCACTTTCTGTATCCCACAATTACCTTGGTTCCATACTCCCAGAGGGTTAAAGAATAGGAAAGATATCAAGAGAAGGGATGGGATATGAAGTTCTGGTGGTGGGAATTGTGTGTAGTTGTATCCCTCTTATTCTATGGTTTTGTCAGTGTTTCCTTTTGATAAATAACTAAATAATTTTATAATTTTTATTTATAATTTATTTAAATTATATAACTATATTATTGTATAAGTAATTATTATATAAAATATAAATTAATAATTTCTTTATTGAAACCAGTTATTACAGGGCTTGGTGGGTGCTTACAAGACTTACATAACTTCTAGCAGCCATTAATTTTAATAGAGAGTGATAAATAAAGAAAGACAGAGAGAGAGAGTGAAAAGCACAGACACCTACAGCCCTACTTGACTGTGAGTTCCTAAAGAGAAAATAGTCATATTTTGTTTAACATGGTAGGTCTATCAAAGCTCTTCCCACAAATTATAACAGTTGCAATATATCAAAAATAAATCTTACATGCTATCTGAAGTCTCACATAGTCTGGTTATCTATAAATTTTATAAAAATAACTTTATCTGTGAACTTCTAAAATTAGTTTAAGTTTGTAAATTTTCACAAAATCTGAAATTTCTAGCAATCCTTTAGTATTTGTAAATACTTTGCTTAAACATCTTTGAAGAATTTTGAGTAGAAAGTGAACTTTACAAGATAAATTCATAGTAAAGTTGTAAAAATATTTAAGGTACTGTGATTAAAATGTAGATAGATATACAATAATTTAAATACTATACTAATCTATTTTACTGTGGTTAGTAAAAATATCTTATATGTCTGAGGAAGTTGTATGCAATATTATTGTCAGTACATTTCATAGTTCATTTACTTTTACAATGCAGTCAATTGTCAGAGTAGTTGTGTGTGTGTGTATGTGTATGTGTGTGTGTGTGTGTGTGTGTGTGTGTGTGTGTGTGTGTGTTTTCGAAATTCAATTCTTTTATTTTCACTGATACCAGTCTTATTGTTGGAGTTCCATACCTACATGATGAACCACTGTTCCCAGTGGCTACTTCCTTATCTTTTCTCTTTATTTTAGAAACAGAGAGAGAATAACTGAAAGTAAAGAAATAGGGAGAGAGAAAGAAAGACACCTGATGCACTGCTTAATTGCTTGTGAAGTTTTTCCCCTGCAGGTGGGGCCCAAAGACTTGAACTTGGTTCCTCACCCATGCTAATATGGGATCTGTACCTATTGCACCACCTCCTGGCCCCCTATATGATTTTATAGCTTTTATAATTGTAACACATAACCTGACATCTGTTAGCTTAAATAATTATACATGGAACATAGTAGTGTTAATTACAGGCACTGTTTTAAGCAGCTGGTCTCGAAAATTACCTTATATAACAAAAACTTAATAGTAGTTGGACAGTAACTTCTATTTATTCATCCTTTCAGTTCCTGGATACCACTATTTTAACTTTTCTGTAAATATGACTATTTTAGTCATTTTATGTAGGTGGAATTATGCAGTATTTTTCTTACTGATTCTGGCTTACTTCACTTAGCATAATATCTTCCTGGCCTGTCCTTGTTGTTCCATATATCACACATTTTCTTCATCTGTTCATCTGTCTATGGACATTTTGGTTGTTTCTATTTCTTGGCTCTGATGAGTGCTACAATAAACATTAAAATGCAGATATCTCTTCAGGTTCCTGAATTCAATTAGTTTTGAGACATATTTAGAAGTAAGATTGTTAGATGATATAACAACTTTATTTTTAATTTTTGAAGAACCGATTTCCTGCCTTCCATAGACTATATCATTTTACATTCTTGCCTATACCATGTTTAGTTTGATTAAAAAATTATCAGAAGTTTTACCTATGTATCAACAGTATTATTGACTCCCCGACAAGGTGGGAAAAAGAATATTATTTTACATTGTTCAAATGTTGCACAAACTGTTGTCATCATATTATTGTTACAAACTTAGCATTATTGTATGTTCTAAGATTACTTTAACTGAATTATTATTACAATAAAAATAAATCTTCTCATCAGGGAGGTAGTATAGTGGTTTAGGTAACAGACTCTCATGCCTGTGCTATCAGATGTTCCAGGTTCAGCTGCTGACACCATAATAAGTCAGAGCTGACAAATGCTTTGATAAAAAAGTAATAACAGAAGACAAGGCTGTAGCACACCTGGTTAAGCACACACTACAGGGAACAAAGGCCTATGTTCAAGCCCCTGATCCCCACTTGCAGTGGGAAAGCTTCACAAGTGGTGAAATAGATCTGCAGGTGTCTTTCTATCTCCCTCTTCCCTTCTCAGTTTCTCTCTGTCTCTATCCAATAATAAATAAAATAAATTTTAAGTAATAATAATGTCTAAAACTTTCCTTCAAATGGAATACGTCTCCAAAATTTGCATTTGACATTCATTAACAAGATAAAATTTTACAGTGTGATCCTAATTACAAAAATCTACTTGAAGCAACTAATAACACTGGAAATAAAAAGTGAAATAATTTAACCCAAAGAAAACTTCTGGGTTTGAGGCAGTGTTACACCTGTTTGAGTGTACATCTTACAGTGTGCAAGGACCTGGGTCCCTGATCCCTAACTGCAGTGAGGCAGCTTCAGGAGCAGTGGAACAGTGCTGCAGGTGGCTTTCGCTCTCTACTCCCTCTTCACTCTCAAATTCTCTGTCTCTATACAAAATAAATAAATAAGCATAATTTTTCAAAAAGAAAGATCCTCTTTTTTTGGTATTTTTTATTTATAAAAAGGAGACATTGACAAAAACCATAGGATAAGAAGGATAAAAATCCACAAAATTCGGGAGTTGGGCTGTAGCGCAGTGGGTTAAGCACAGGTGGCGCAAAGCACAAGGACCGGCATAAGGATCCTGGTTCGAACCCCGGCTCCCCACCTGCAGGGGAGTCGCTTCACAGGCGGTGAAGCAGGTCTGCAGGTGTCTATCTTTCTCTCCTCCTCTCTGTCTTCCCCTCCTCTCTCCATTTCTTTCTGTCCTATCCAACAACGACAACAACAATAATAACTACAACAATAAAACAACAATGGCAACAAAAGGGAATAAATAAAATAAATATATATTTTTTAAAAATCCACAAAATTCCCACCACCAACTCTCCATATCCCATCCCCTCCCCTGATATCTTTCTATTCTATATCCCTCTGGGAATATGGACTCAAGGTCATTGTGGGATGCAGAAGGTGGAAGGCCTGGCTTTTGTAATTGCTTCCCTGATGAACATGGGCATTGACTGGTCGATCCATACTCCCAGCCTGCCTCTCTCTTTCCCTAATAGGGGGGGACTCTGGGAAATCAGAGCTCCAGGACACATTGGTGGGGTCATTTGTCCAGGGAAGTCTGGTCAGCATCATGCTGGCATCTGGAACCTGGTGGCTGAAAAGAGAGTTAACATACAAAGCCAAACAAACTGTTGAACAATCATGGACCAAAAGGCTGGAATAGTGCAGATGAAGAGTTGGGGGGGTCCTCAATTTTGTAGATAGTTACTAGACATATTTTAGTTATATTCCAAAGGGCCTGTGACTATACTGGTTGTTTTTTTATTTTTTCCCTGAGCCTGAAATCTGATATGCAGGTGGATCCAAGTTATTGTCTGGGGAGATGATGTCATGGCTAGTAAAAAGACCAGAAAGCTGTATCAGGGAAGAGAGTAGCTCCCTAATATGGGAAAAGGGTATAAATATTGTTGACTGTAAATCCCATTAGTTTGATATGACCTGGGTCCCATATTCAGCTTAGGAACCTATGTACCCTCTGCATCCTTTTAGATCTGAGCTCACACTATGTGGTCATGAGTTAGAACATTTCAAGCTGCCCCAATATCAGCCCTTCTTCCTCAGGTATTGCATGGAGTATGTTATCCATCCTGCCTTCGAAGGATGGAATGTTCTCTACCATTGTTGATCCAAGTTGAGGGCAAGGTCCTGTCAGGGGCCCACAAAGGGATCTATTTTGTTGTTCCTGATAGAGCTGACTGGTAATAGTGGAGACAGGGATTTATTTAAGGTCTAAACCTATCATGTCTGTTTGGGAATCTCAGGACTCCCCGATTAGGGCCCCAGCTGATAGGGTGGCCTGATAGTGACTAAAGAGTCATCGTTAAAATTTACCAGTCTCTTGCTTTTATTCAGCTTTTCCAGTCCTTGTTTTGTTAAGGTTAGCTTTGGAGTGAATGAGAGAACTGTAATAGGCAGTAGTTGAGGAGGGTATCTCAGTCTAATTAGATACTATTCATTAGGAACTTTATACTGACTCACTGCAGACTGTGAACTTTTGCAATCAAGTATATATTTTTGCCCTAATTTATGGATACATGTGAACATATGCTCTATCTCATGGGACCTGGTCAATATCTACATTTTGGGACTTTGTTCGGAAGTGACCTCCTGGAATGGAATCCTATGAAAGGAAAGGTCTCCTATACAGCTATCAAGAACAATGAACCCACCTTCTCTGACCCATCTTGGACAGAGCTAGAAGGAATTATGTTAAGTGAGCTAAGTCAGAAAGATAAAGATGAGTATGGGATGATCCCACTCATCAACAGAAGTTGACTAAGAAGATCTGAAAGGGAAACTAAAAGGACCTGACTAAATTGTAAGTAGGGCACCAAAGTAAAAACCCTGTGGTGAGGGGTAGACATGCAGCTTCCTGGGCCAGTGGGGTGGGGGTAGGTGCGTGGGATGGGTCACAGTCTTTTGGTGGTGGGAATGGTGTTTATGTACACTCCTAATTAAGTGTAGTCATATAAATCACTGGTTAATTAATATGAGAGGGGGAAAATTAATTGTATGTGTCGAAGTTTTTAAAACACAGACTGAGTTTTCTTAATATATAGGCTGTATATTTGAGATGTGGACTCTCTCAAAAGCCTAGACCAAGTAGATCAGAGGTAACCAGTGGCACAGCTATTTACAAGATACTGGGTACTATACAGCAAACCCTAACAAAAGGACTTTTCAGAGTTAACCCAATTACCAAATAATGTGATGATAACATTAACTATCCATTGTTTTTTGAACCCTAAGATAGCAAGAACCTCACATCTCCACTATAGAGACTATATTTCCCCCAGTCCTGGAACCTTAGGATAGGGCTTATTTTCCCGCATGCCTCTCCCAATCCACATCAAATAATATTGCATCAGCCGATCGCAACCTAATCAAAGCAACAATTGCCACCTCAACATGCTTCAGCTCAGACTGTGTCCAGAGACTTCAGGTGTGGAATGACAACCCTTCAGCTTCATTACTTGGGTGAAACCTTTCCTTTCATAGTATTCTCTAATTCCATCCCAGGTGGTCCACTTTCTAACAAAGTCCCAAAACCTAGATACAGACCAGGTTCTGTGAGAGAGAGCATATGTTCACACGTATCCATAAACTAGTGCAAAATATATACCTGAAAGCAGAAGTACACTAGAGTTTGCAGTGAGTACCCCCCCCCCAACACTTCCTCTCCACTATTCCAACCACTGGGTCCATGATTGCTCAACAATTTGTTTGGCTTTGTATGTTAACTCTCTTTTCAGCCACCAGGTTCCAGATGCCATCAGGATGCCAGCCAGGCTTCCCTGGACTGAAGACCCCACCAATGTGTCCTGGAGCTCTGCTTCCCCAGAGACCCACCCTACTAGGGAAAGAGAGAGGTAGACTGGGAGTATGGACCGACCAGTCAACGTCCATGTTCAGCAGGGAAGCAATTACAGAAGCCAGACCTTCCACCTTCTGCAACTCACAATGACCCTGGGTCCATGCTTCCAGAGGGATAAAGAATGGGAAAGCTATTGGGGAGGGATGGGATATGGAGATTGGGTGGTGGGAATTGTGTGGAGTTGTACGCCTTCTACCCTATGGTTTTGTTAATTTATTCTTTCTTAAATAAAAAATAATTTTAAAAAAAGAATGGAAAGGTCTCACCCTAGTAATGAAGCTGAAGGGTTGATATTCCACACCTGAAGTCTCTGGACAGTCTGAAGTGAAGCATGCTGAGGTGGTACTCCTTGCATTGATTAGGTTGGGATCAGTGGATGCAATATTATTTGGTATTAATTGAGTAAAGCTAGCAGGAAAGTGAGCCCTACCATAGAGGTTCCAGGACTGGGTGAAATATAGGCTCTATAGAGGAAGTGGGAGTTTCCTGTTGTCTTCCAGTTCTAGCAGACAATATATAGTTATTGTTATAATCACATTATTTGGTAATTGGGTTAACTTTGAAAAATCCTTTTGTTAGTATTTGCTGTATCACACCCAACATCACCATAATTTATGTCCTTTGAAAATATTTGTATATAGCTATGCCACTGGTTGCTTCTGTTCTCCCTGGTCTAGGCTTTGGAGAGAGTCAACATATCAAAGACTCAGCCTATGTATTAAAAACACTCAGTTTGTGCTTTAAAAAGTTTGAGGCATACAATCAATTTTCCCCTCTCATATTAATTAAATAGTGATTTATATGACTACAAATTAGTAGAAGCGTACATAAACTCCATTCCTACCACCAAAAGACTGTGTCCCATCCCACCCACCACACCCCCCTGCCCTGGTAAAGATTCTTCTTACTGAAGGAATATTAACAAATACTGATCATTCTACATGCAGACATGAAAAAGCATGGCTTGAATATAACTGAAATTAATTTGATCTGAATGAAAAGTCAACATTTAGAGATACACATATTCACCTTCTTCCTATATACACTGTAAGTCGTCATCTTTAGATTTACTGATTAAAGATTGTTACATTAGTGGTAACAATAAATATTGATACGTTAGCAGATGTGTATCTTTGATAGCCTTGTGGATGTCATTTTTACTAGGGACCCTCTGGTGTAATACAAATGTTAAATATGCACTTGTAATTAAAGTTACATTTCTTCACAAATTGCATAGATAGAATTGCAATAATTGTTTCATTAAATATGTACATTTTAGAATGAATTCATTTATGTAAAATGGTTCATTACTAAATTTAAGAGCCTGACAAAATAAACAAATGGTTGTAGATTTAAACAGTGAAGCAAGTTTAAAGACATTCAAGGAACAGTTCAGGCTACTCTCATAACATTATCACAAGACGGCTCAGTTTCTGTCACCACATGTGCAAGTTTTTTCAAATTATTTTATTGGAGAAACAATGTTTTTTTAATTCTTTATTTATTGGATAGAGACAGCCAGAAATTGAGAGGAAAAGGGGTGATAGAGAGGGAGAGAGACGGACACCTGCAACACTGCTTCACCACTCATGGAGCTTTCCCCTTGCAGGTGGGGAGAAACAATGGTTTGTAGGACAGTTGTTGACACATGACTACAGCCTCTCCTCTCCTTGTGGTAGCCATCTACACAAGTTCCCATCACCAGCCCAAGTCTTTCTCCACCTTCATCCTCATATCCTCTCTCTACCACTGCCCTTTCCCAGAGTCATTTACCTTGCTGCATTATACCATAATCCAAGATTCACCTTGTGGATTCTCAGTGTTTTCTTTTTTTCTTAGTTCCCATCTATGGAAATAAGGCAACATTTCATTTTTTGATTCTGACTTATCTCACTTAGTATGATTCCTTCAAGTTCCATATAGGATGAAGTAAAAAACATTTTGTCATTTTATGGATGCATAGTATCCCATTGTGTATATGCACAGTACAACACATAAAGTATAATTTGATAATTATGAAATTTGAACTTATTCATAATTAACATTACAAAATTGATTCTACTAGTATATACTCAATGTTTTATATAATGACAGAGGCATGCACAAAGATATCTATTATGTAATTATCTACAATATAAAAATAGCTGAAAACAAGCTAAATGTCTTTAATGATAAAAAATGGATGAATAAATTTTGATTTATTAAATGTCAGAAATTGAATCCCTATGTAGACACTACTGTGTTCAGCTAAAATATAAATAATACCACAGGTATTTGAATTAACAGATTTATTTATATTTCTGTACACAAAAATAAATGTCTTAATCAATTTCATTTCTGTATAAGAGCAATAAAAAGAGGAAATATAAATACAAATTCCCTTTATCATAACATCAAAGCAAAGCACATGTCCATAAATAAGTTTAATATGTCTATGCTTTCTACGTGATCCCATTCTCCTCTTTTACCCTCTCCTAGGTATTTACATACATAAGAGGAATATACAAGCACAAATAAATATAGAATATCTAGATCAATATGGCATGTTACAGTTCCAGGTTAAGGACAATACAAATGACTTTCAACAACAGTATGAATGAAAAATTACTGTTGATAATTTTTTCTAAGCTATTTTTTTAGTTTGGGTTATGATTACTCATTTATGTTTTTTATTTATTTATTTTATTGGGTATAAAAGGTTTATAGTAAACAGTAAAATACAGTAACTTATACATGTCTCACATTTCTCAGTTTTCCACGTAACAATTCAACCTCCTCTAGATTGTCTTCTGCCATTATGTTCCAGGACCTGAACCCTCCCTGCAACCCAAGGCTTTTTCTTTGGTGCAATGCACCAAACCCAGTCCAAGTTCTGCTTTATGTTTCCCCTTCTGTCCTTATTTTTCAGCTTTTGTCTATGAATGACATAAGCATCCTTCTCTTTCTGACTTTCCTCACTTTACATGATTTTTGTACGTTCCATCCAAGATGAGGTGAAATCACCATTTTTAATAGCTGAATAGTGTTACATTGTGTATATATACCACAACTCTCAGTCATCTGTTGTTGGATACCTGGGTTGCTTCGAGGTTTTGGTTATTACAAATTGTGCTGCTATGAGCACAGGTATACACAGATCTATGGACATCTAATGTTTGACAAGGAGATCCAAACTACTGAATGACAAAAAAGAGAGTCTCTTCAACAAATAGTGCTGGAAAGATTGGGTTCAAAAATGCAGAAGACTGAAACTGAACCACTACATTTCATCACACACAACAGTAAACTCCAAGTGGATCAAGGGCTTGTATGTTAGACCAGAAACTATTATATACCTAGAGGAAAATATTGGTAGGAGTCTTTTCCATCTAAATTTTATAAGCATCTTCAATGATACAAATCCAGTTGCAAGTAAGACTAAAACAAAAATAACCCAGTGGGACTACCCTAAATTAAAAAGTATCTGAACAGCAAAAGAAACCACCACCTAAACAAAGAGACCCCTTACAGAATGGGAGAAGAGCTTTACATGCTGTACACCAGATAAAAGGCTAATAACCAAAATATATAAAGAGCTCATCAAACACATCAACAAAACCAAATAACTCCATCTAAAAATGGAGAGAGGATATAAACAGAATACTCACTAAAGAAGAGATTCATAAGGTCAACAGAGATGATAGTTAAACTGTTATTTTTACCTTTTAGTGAAGGTGATTCATATGAAAATGACTATGTGGAGTTTTTGAGACCAGAAGCTCTCAGATACTAAATTTGCATGTCATAGCAGGCAAAAGACTCGTTTCTTAGCTGCTTTAATGTACATCATTAAAATTTGGTGTAGAAACTATATTGTTCATATAGTATTGAGCATGCTCTCCTAACTTCATCAAGGTTTTATGAGAATATATAATCTGTTGTCATCTACACCAGACTTCAACTCCCTTTATGATAATAACAATGATGGAAGGACTGGAAGTAGATTCTGTGTTGTGAATTTGGAGAACTCTAGGTTGAGATGTGTTCAAAACTACTATCCAGGGAAATTATCAAAACCCAGGACTATTAGACATATGTGAGCATATCCCAGAAATATTAATAGTTAGGAATGGACAAGACTGTATGATTTTGATAAGCAGCTGGAAATAGGAATTTTATGAGCTAGTAATAACAGATCTATAAGTATGTTTTAAGAAGTCAGAGACAACTCAGTTTCACAAAAGGGCTAATTTATCTCTTAATATTTTACTTATTTTAATGAGAGATACAGTGAGGGGAAATGGGGGATGGGGGAATAAGAATAGGGAGAAGGAGGAGGAATTGAAGAGGAAGTGGATGGAGTAGAAGAAGGAGGGGGAAGAGGAAAAGGAGGAGTATGAGGAAGAGGAGGAGAAGGAGAAAGAAGAAAAAAGAGAAGGAGAAGAGAGAGACTTCAGAGCTCTGCTCAGTTCTGTCTTATGGTGGTGTCACAGGGATTGAAGCTGGGAACTTGTAGTCTCAGAACTGACAGGTTATTTGCATAACTATTATGCTTTCTCAGCTACCTTTAAAGAAAAATCTCGAATCTCGAAGGTGTCTTGAGAGAAAAATATGTTCTAAATTCTAGAATCTTTAGAAACCAACAGAAGATAAGGGGTATGATATATATAGAAGTCCCCTTTAAAAATAATAATAATAACTGTCTTTTTAATGCTAAAAAGGGAAAGCTGAGATCTTATAAAAAGATATTGCTATCTCTTTCATTTTTGAAATTTATATTTAGTAGTACATGGTTAAATGTGTTTAGTAGAATAGCCTTAGTTATCTGAGAAAATATTGACATTCCTTCACCAGATTATTTTTTTAAATAAATAAATGTTTCTCAGATTTGTTATTTATATTGTTTTGATGAATCAAAACTATCATGATACAAAAGGTTAAGGTTACAGTAGCTGCTTTTTTTTTTTACTTTTTGAAGTGAAGATTTTCATCCATTTGCTTTTTAATTTATTTGAAATTAACTTTACTATGAAGATTAAGTTAATATCTCCACAGATATTTAAAGCCATGAATGTGATTGTTTTAAGTTATATTATGCTGCAAATAAGAATGACTACTTCAATTTGACAGTAAATATACTAATGATCTACAATTTTCATTGTATTCAGGAGTAAAAGAATGTGTACTTTGTATTTGTCCTATTTGGGTGACACAGATATTGGATGTTCCTGAACGGTCTGGATGCAAATATATAAAGTATATTCATCAGCATATTGCTTCTTAGTTATTCTTAGAAGAGCATATGTGTTAGCAAGGCCTGCCAAGAAATCATTTACAAGTCCTGTACAGTACTGGGAACCAGTGAAACTCAGTTGCAAATCAATATAGTAAAAGAGAAAAATTTGATTGAAATAACTTAAGCATTCAAAAATAAGTTTTCTTTTGGAAGTAGTTTACTAATATGTTCAAGCTTTGGATGGTATTTGGAAATGTAGCTGAAATTTAAAAATAAATTAGTCATGTCCAATAATTTTTTTAAGGAAGTTGTTAACCAAAGGTATAAAGACAAAATATGCCATGTTTCTAGTTTAACAGATACTGCAAAGTATCTGCATTTTAGTATAGGCATAGCAACTGGAGGAAATAAAACATTTTATATTAAATTTCAGCTAAATTAACTAAAATACTGTTTAAAATTCTAATTTTCAGGGAGTCGGGCAGTGGTGCAACGAGTTAAGTACAGGTGGTGCAAAACGCAAGGACTGGCATAGGGATAACTGTTCGAGCACCAGCTACCTACCTGCAGGGGAGTCACTTCACAAGCTGTGAAGCAGATCTGCAGGTGTCTGTCTTTCTTCTCTCCTCTCTGTCTCCCCTCCTCTCTCCATTTCTCTCTGTCCTATCCAACAACAACAACATCAATAACCACAACAATGTTAAAACAACAGGGCAACAAAAAAGGGAAAAAAATGAATATTAAAATTCTAATTTTCAACAAGCATGTGCTGAAATCAGTTCAATTGTAATATAATATTATCGTATGCTTAAGAATTTTGTGATTGGGAATTTACCTTTCCATTCAAATTTGGTTACTCTTTATAGGCATTTTCCATATAAGAAATCTCAATACAAATAAGTTTCCCATATTACAACAATTAACCCACAAATCAACACTAAGAAAACAATGTCAGACTTTAATTAAAATAAATGTTAAATTCAGCCTACTTTAAATTATATCATTATTCTGTTTTGGCATATATACAACCCAAGATAGAGAACAGCCCCCACTATACTGAAGGAAACCTGTGCAGTGGTTTCTTTTATGCTATCTTTGTCTCTCTGAATTTTCTGTCTCTCTCTAAGAAGAGGAGATAGAAAAAGGAGCAGGAGGAGAAGGAGGAAGAGAAGGCTATAAACAGCATACATCGAGTCTTTAATCCATGAAGCAGTATTTATTTAATGCTGTTATTTTGACTCACTGGGTTCATACCCAAAATAACTAAACTCCAAGTCCTTTTATATAGTTATTGACTTTCCCATAACTTATAGCAACACACTTAATAGGTTATTTTTTCTATACATTTTTATATACTTTGTTTCTATTATCAGGGTACTCAAGCAGAAGTAACAACTTTCTGCACTGTTCTAGCCTTTAGGCTCATGATTGTACAAGAGTTTCTTTGGCTTTGTATATTAACTCTCTTTTCAGCCACTAGGCTCCAGATGCTAGCATGATGCCAACCAGACTTCCCTGGACAGACAACCCCACCAATGTGTCCTGGAGCTCTGCTTCCCCAGAGCCCCACCCTACTAGGGAAAGAAAGAGGCAGGTTGGGAGTATGGATTGACCAATCAATACCCACGTTCAGCGGGGAAGGAATTACAGAAGCCAGACATTTACACCCTCTGCATCCATCAATGACCTTGGGTCCATACTCCAGAGAGTTAAAGAATAGGAAAGCTATCAGGGGAGGGGAGGGGATACGGAAAGCTGGTGGTGGGATTTTGTGGAGTTGTACCCCTCTTATCCCATGGTTTTGTCAATGTTTCCCTTTTATAAATAAAAATAAAATGAAATAATAAAAAAGAAGTAGCAGATTCTAAGGCCACTGAACGAGGCTTCTTTGATTACAACAGTAGAAAGCCCTATTTATGCTAAGAGAAAGAGGAAGATTGCTGACAATTGAATTTTCTTATTTAGATTGAGAAGTTGGTCCTTATCTTCTCTTTGCCTCAGAATCATTAAGGGAATAAAACTACCTTTACGATGGGGATTCCAGAAGATGGCGGAATGAGAAGCTGCTAGTGGCTTGAGCTCCAACCATATCTACTGGAAAAGGTAGGATTTTTTGCCTTTAGTAGGTCAGTCAAGAAGGGGTCCTAGCAATGACACCAAGGAAGTGAGTATAACTCAATTTGGGGTAGAAAATAGAGTAAAAAAAAGGGAAAAAATTTTTTTTCTTTTAAATTATTATTCAAGTAGCGCCCCCTCCACCCCCCCCCCGCCCCCCACCCCCACATAACCAGTACCTGGGGAACAGAGATCTGCTCCTAGCAGACTCCCCTGCTGAGCTTCTTTCTTTACCAAGATTCCTGTCCCACCAGGGGGGGCCGTTCATTCTAATTCTATTCCCTTCTGAAACCTTTGGCCTTTTTTCTTTCTAAGTAGCCAATCAGCTGCCTCTGCTCAGGGGGCCTGAGGCAATCTGAAGCCATCCAACTGAAGACAGAACAGGGTATTTACTCTGTTCTATTTTATTATCAATACAAGAAAAACACATACCCTTTTCCCCCTCTCCTTCAGGTTGACCAGAATTAACTCTTAGTGTATTTTCCATTGTTAGGGGACTGGGTGTCTTATTCACTGCTAAAATAACTTACTTCACTTTTCCTACCACCCCTACCCATTCTCTCCCTCCCCTACTGCATAGCTAATTAAATAATAATAAATAAATAAAAACTCTTTCCTTTTACTGCTCTTTTATTACAGTACTTTTTCATATCTTTTTCTTTTTTCTCTCTCTTTTTTTCTTCTTTTTCTCATTCTTATCATACTTTCTTCCTTCCTCCTTCAGCTTTCTAAATTCACTGATACACATTTGGGAATTATTTTGAGGAAGAAATCTGACTCAGAGTGGACTCTCTCTGTGTGTATCTCTGCTCTACTTCCCTTTCTCTTTTAGCTATCCCTAGAATATACAGTGGATAGTAGATTTGCATAACTGTCCATTCCTGCTATTCCAGTCTAGCCCTGAGGGGCACTTTTTGTTTTTTCTTTCTTTCTTTCTTAACAATCAACAGCCTCTGCTCAAGAAGCTTGAGGCAATCTGGGACAGGTTTTTTACACAGTTCTATTTTATTATTAATATTATATAAAGGTGTATATCTTTCCCCCCTTCCGTTATGTTGACCAGAATTAACTCTTAGGATATCTTTCATTGCTAGAAGACTGGGCATCTTATTCATTGTGAGAGGAACTTGTCTCATTACTCCTACCTCCTCTATAGACTCTGCCCTTCTCCCTCCTCCTAGCTAAATAAAAAAATAAAATAAAATAAAAAATAAATTAATCAATTAATAAACTTTCCTTTCACTGCTCTTTTATTACAGCCCTTTTTCTTATATTTTTCTTTTCTCTCTCTTGTTTCTCTTTTTTATCTTGTCTTCCATTTCTTCCTTCCTTCTTTATCTTTCTAAATTCTCTGATATTCATTTGTGAATTATTTTGGGAAGAAATATGACTCAGATTGGACCCTCTATGTGTGTATCTCTGCTCTACTTCCCTTTCCCCTCTTGCTACCCCTAGAATATACAGTGGATAGTAGATTTGCATAATTGTCTATTCTTGCTATCCCTTCTTTCCTTTCTCTTTCTTCTTCACTTGGACTTTGTTGCTATTTTTTCACGGACTGGAGACATTGTTGGCTAACTGGTAGTGATTAAACTGCTTCAATACTTGCTGTAGTTGCTATTGTAATTCCTGAGGTTGGTGATTGCATTTGTCATAAAGGTATTTAGTACAGTGTTGCTTGTACTCAAAACACAACAACTGAGGAACAACACAACATAAAAATAAGAAACACATAAATCAAAAAAATGGGTAGAACAAAAACAAATAAAACTGCTACTCCAATGAATGAAGACAAGAGCCCAGAAGAAACTACAAATCAGCCAGAAGTAACCATAGATAAGAAAAGTATGCAAGCAATAATAAACTTATTAATCACAGAAATGAAAACAACATTGGAGGAAAGGAATGGCAGTATTAGGGAAACAACACTTGAGACCCCAAAGGAAAATAATGATTATCTTGAGGCAATTAGAGAACTGAAAGCTGAAATAGCTGAACTGAGGAAAGAAGCTGAGGGAAGGGAAAGCAGACTAACAGAAGCAGAAAACAGAATTAGTCAGACAGAGGATGAGTTAGAGAAAATGAAGAAAGAGGTGAAAGAGCTCAAAAAGAGATTGAGAGACACTGAAAACAACAACAGAGACATATGTAATGATCTCAAAAGAAGTAACATTCGTATAAGTGGCCTGCCAGAGGAAGAAAGAGAGGAAGGGGAAGCAAACATTCTAGAGGAAATAATAGAAGAAAACTTCCAAGACCGGAGTAACAGAAAGGACATCAAGATTCAAGAGGCCCTGAGAGTTCCAAACAGAATCAACCCAGACCAGGAGAAAACAAGACACATCATAGTCACAATGAGAAGAAGTAAGGATAAAGAAAGGATCCTAAAGGCTGCAAGAGAGAAACAAAAAGTCACATACAGGGGAAAACCCATAAAACTATCAGCAGACTTCTCCACTCAAACTATAAAACCCAGAAGAGAATGGCAAGATGTCTATCGAGCCCTGAATGAAAAAGGGTTTCAACCAAGGATAATATATCCTGATAGACTTTCATTCAAACTAGGTGGAGGGATCAAAACCTTCTTAGACAAACAATAGTTAAAGGAGGCAACCATCACCAAAAAAAAGAGGCCCTGAAAGAGGTTCTAAAAGACCTCTTATAAACAAGAACAGCACTATAATACTTGCAATGTATCAGAGAAAACAAAATTTGTTGAACAATGCACTATAATACATTAAATCCATAATATCAATAAATGTCAATGGCTTAAAATCACCCTCAAAAGGCACAGAGTGGGGGGATGGATCAGAAAACATAACCCAACCAAATGCTGCTTGCAAGAATCTCATCTGCCACAACAAGATAAACATAGACTTAAAGTGAAAGGATGGAAAACTATTATACAGGCTAATGGACCACAAAAAAGGCAGGAACAGCCATTCTCATCTCTGACACAATATATTTTAAATTAAATAAAGTAAGAAAAGATAGGCAAGGACATACATAATGATTAGATGATCAATCAGCCAAGAAGACATAACAATTATTAACATCTATGCACTCAATGAGGGACCATCTAAATACATCAAGCACCTACTTTAAAAGTTTCAAAAATACAACAATAGTAATACAATAATAGTGGGAGACTTTAATACCCCACTCTCACACTTAGACAGATCAACAAAGCAGAGAATCAACAAAGATACAAGAGAATTAAATGAAGAGACTGACAGACTAGACCTCTTGGACATTTTCAGAGTCCTTCACCCCAAAAAACTGGAATACACCTTGTTTTCAATCCACATAACACATACTCAAAGATAGACCACATGTTAGACCACAAAGACAACATCAATAAATTCAAGGGCATTGAAATCATCCAAGTATCTTCTCAGAGCATAATGGAGTAAAACCAACATTTAACAACAAACAGAAAATTATTAAAAGACACAGAATTTGAAAACTAAACAACATACTCCTTAAGAACCACTGGGTCAGAGAGTCATTCTAGCAGGAAATTCAAATGTTCCCGGAAACAAATGAAAATCAAGACACAACCTATCAAATATTTGGGACAGAGCTAAAGCAGTATTGAGAGGGAAACTTATAGCCATACAATCGCATATTAAACAACAAGAAAAAGCTCAAATGAACAACCTTACAGCACACCTCAAGGACTTAGAGGAAGAGGAGCAAAGGAACCCTAAAGCAACCAGAAGGACAGAAATCACTAAAATTAGAGCAGAAATAAACAACATTGAAAATAAGAGAACCATACAGATCAATGAAGCCAAATGTTGGTTCTTTGAAAGATTAAACAAAATTGACAACCCCCTAGCCAGACTCACCAAACAAAAAAGAGGGAAGACTCAAATTAATAGAATTGTAAACGATGGAGGAGATATCACAACTGACACCACAGAAATCTAGAGAATCATGTGAAACTTGTATCAAGAATTATACACCACCAAGCTAGAGAATCTGGAAGAAATGGAACAATTCCTATAAACATATGTCCTTCCAAAACTGAACCAAGAAGAACTACAAAACCTAAATGCACCAATCACAGACAAAGAAATTGAAACCATTATTAAGAATCTCCGCAACAACAAAAGACCTGGGCCAGATGGCTTCCCAAATGAATTCTACAATACTTTCAGGAAACAGTTAGTACCCATACTTCTTAAGCTTTTCCATAAGATTGCAGAAACAGGAATACTCCCTTCCACCTTCTATGAAGCCAACATCACCCTGATACCAAAAGCTGATAGAGACACAACAAAAAAGGAAAACTACAGACCAATATCTCTGATGAACATAGATGCCAAAATATTCAACAAGATCTTGGCCAACCGGATACAGCAACACATCAAAAAGATTGTTCTTCATATCCAAGTGGGATTCATCCCAGGAATGCAAGGATGGTTCAGATTCCGGAAGTCAATCAATGTCATTAACCACATCAATAAAAGCAAAGCCAAAAACCACATGATTCTCAATAATGCAGAGAAAGCCTTTGACAAAATCCAACACCCATTCATGCACAAAACTCTACAAAAAATGGGAATAGATGGGAAATTCCTCAAGATAGTGGAATCTATATATGGCTAACCTACAGCCAACATCATACTCAATGGACAGAAGCTGAAAGCATTCCCCCTCAGATCAGGGACTAGACAGGGCTGTCCACTGTCACCGTTACTCTTCAATGTAGTATTGGAAGTTCTTGCCATAGCAATCAGGCAAGAGAAAGAAGTCAAAGGAACATAGATTGGAAGGGAAGAAGTTAAGCTCTCACTATTTGCAGATGATATGATAGTATACATAGAAAAATCTAAAGAATCCAGAAGAAAACTACGGGAAGTTATTAGGAAATATAGCAATGTGTCAGGCTACATAATCAATGTACAAAAATCAGTGTCATTTCTTTATGCAAACACTAAATCTGAAGAAGAAGACATCCAAAAATCATTCCCATTTACTGTCTCAGCAAAATTAATAAAATACCTAGGAATAAAGTTGACCAAAGAAGTGAAAGAATTGTATAGTGAAAACAATGAGTAGCTACGCAAGGAAACAGAAACTGATACCAAGGAATGGAAAGATATCCCATGCTCATGGATTGGAAGAATAAATATCATCAAAATGAATATTCCCCCCAGAGCCATATACAAATTTAATGCAATACCCATCAAAGTTCCACCAAGCTTCTTTAAGAGATTAGAAAAAACACTACAATCATTTATCTGGAACCTGCAAACACCCAGAATTGCCAAAACCATCTTGAGGAAAAGAAACAGAAATGGAGGCATCACACTCCCAGACTTTAAACTATATTATAAAGACATCATCATCAAAATAGCATAGTACTGGAACAAAAATTGGCACACAGACCAGTGGAACAGAATTGAAAGCCCAGAAATAAAGCCCCACACATATGGACATCTAATCTTTGATAAGGGGGCCCAAAGCATTAAATGGAAGAAGGAGGCTCTCTTCAATGAATGGTGCTGGGAAAACTGGGTTGTAACATGCAGAAGAATGAAATTAAACCACTTTATCTCATATGAAACAAAAATCAACTCCAAATGGATCAAAGACATGGATGTCAGACCAGAAACAATCAAATACTTAGAGGAAAACATTGGTAAAACACTTTCCCACCTACACCTCAAGGACATCTTTGATGAAATAAACCCAATTGCAAGAAAGACTAATGCAGAAACAAACCATTGGGACTACATCAAATTGAAAAGCTTCTGCACATCCAAAGAAACTATCAAAGAAACAAAAAGACCCCTCACAGAAAGGGAGAATATCTTCACATGCCATACATCAGACATGAAACTAATCACCAAAATATATAAAGAGCTCAACAAACTTAGCATCAAAAAAACAAATGACCTCATTCAAAAATGGGCTGAGGATATGAACAAAACATTCACCTCAGAGGAGATCCAAAAGGCTAACAAACATATGAAAACATGCTCTAGGTCACTGATTGTCAGAGAAATGCAAATTAAGACAACACTAAGATACCACCTCACTCCTGTAAGAATGGCATACATCAAAAAGGACAGCAGCAACAAATGCTGGAGAGGCTGTGGGGACAGCGGAACCCTTTTACATTGCTGGTGGGAATGTAAATTGGTCCAGCCTCTGTGGAGAGCAGTCTGAAAAACTCTCAGAAGGCTAGACATGGACTTTCCATATGATCCGGTAATTCCTCTCCTGGGGTTATACCCCAAGGACTCCATAACACCCAACCAAAAAGAGGTGTGTACTCCAATGTTCATAGCAGCACAATTCATACTAGCTAAAACCTGGAAGCAACCCAGGTGCCCAACAACAGATGAGTGGCTGAGAAAGCTGTGGTATATATACACAATTTAATACTATACAGCTATCAAGAACAATGAACCCACCTTCTCTGACCCATCTTGGACAGAGCTAGAAGGAATTATGTTAAGTGAGCTAAGTCAGAAAGATAAAGATGAGTATGGGATGATCCCACTCATCAAAAGAAGTTGAGAAAGAAGATCTGAAAGGGAAACTAAAAGCAGGATCTGACTAAATTGAAAGTAGGGCACCAAAGTAAAAGCCCTGTGGTGAGGGGTAGACATGCAGCTTCCTGGGCCAGTGGGGGTTGGGGGTGGGTGGGTGAGATGGGACACAATCTTTTGGTGGTGGGAATGGTGTTTAATTTATGTACACTCCTAGTAAAGTGTAGTCATATAAATCACTAGTTAATTAATATGAGAGGGGTTAAATTAATTGTATGTCTCGAAGTTTTTAAAACACAGACTGAGTCCTTTTAATATATAGGCTGTGTATTTGATATGCAGACTCTCTCAAAAGCCTAGACCAAGTAGATCAGAAGCAACCAATGGTACAGCTACATACAAGATACTCTATACTATACAACAAACTCTAACAAAAGGACTTTTCAAAGTTAACCCAATTACCAAATAATGTGATGATAAGATTAACTATCCATTGTCTTTTTGAACCCTGAGACAGCAGGAACCTCACATCTCCACTAGTAAGGCTATATTTCCCCCAGTCCTGTAACCTTAGGATATGGCCCACTTTCCCACATGCCTCTTTCAATCCATATCAAATAATATTTCATCTGCCGATCGCAACCTAATCAATGCTACGATTGCCACCTCAACATGCTTCAGCTCAGACTGTATCCAGAGACTTCAGGTGTGGAATGACAACCCTTCAGCATTATTACTCGGGTGAGACCTTTCCTTTCATAATATTCTCTAATTCCATCCCAGGTTGTCCACTTTCTAACAGTCCCAAAACCTAGATATAGACCAGGTTCTGTGAGAGAGAGCATATGTTCACACTTTTCCATAAACTAGTGCAAAATATATACCTGAAAGCAGAAGTACACTAGAGTTTGCAGTAAGTACCCCCCCCAACACTTCCTCTCCACTATTCCAACCTTTGGGTCCATGATTGCTCAACAATTTTTTTGGCTTTGTATTTTAACTCTCTTTTCAGCCACCAGGTTCCAGATGCCATCCGGATGCCAGCCAGGCTTCCCTGGACTGAAGACCCCACCAATGTGTCCTGGAGCTACGTGTCCCCAGAGACCCACCCTACTAGGGAAAGAGAGAGGCAGACTAAGAGTATGGACCGACCAGTCAATGTCCATGTTCAGCGGGGAAGCAGTTACAGAAGCCAGACCTTCCACCTTCTGCAACCCACATCGACCCTGGGTCCATTCTCCCAGAGGGATAGAGAATGGGAAAGCTATTGGGGAGGGGATGGGATATGGAGATTGGGTGTTGGGTATTGTATGGAGTTGTACCCCTCCTATCCTATGGTTTTGTTAATTTATCCTTTCTTGAATAAAAAATAAATTTTAAAAAACACCTTTTCTAATGTAATTATATAGTGGCTTTATAAATTTATAGTCATTAGGCTAAAATATAACATTTTGATGTCATACATAAAAATGTATTGGTGAGTAATTTTTGGAAACTTCTAACTCTCCACCAAAAACACTTTTTGACAAATGCGACTAGTATTTCTTTTTATTTATTATTGTCTTTATTTATTGGATTGAGACAGCCAAACATCGAGAAGGTAGAGGGACATAGGGAGGGAGAGAGAAGAAGAGAGACCTGTAGCACTGCGTCACTACTTGCCAATTTTTCCATTGCAGGTGCAGATAGGAGGCTAGAACCTGGGTCCTTGCACATTGTAATATGTGCACTCAATGACCCAAACCCCAAAACTACTTTTTCTAACTGAAACAAGTAATCTTAATAACAACATAAACTTTGTAAACCAAATTGATGTTAGAATTCTAAATTGGTTAAATGCAGTTTTCGTTTTCAATGGCACATTGTTATATTAAATAATTTTACCATATAATATTGAAAATGATTTTGAGATATTTGGTTTCTCTATATGCTGAACAATATGCTATATGTTATTTCTTTTTCAACTTGATATTAGTAATTTAATAATTGTTTATAAGATTATAGGGTTATAGCTCCACACAAAATTCTATTTCAAGTCTTAAAGTCTTTGTGCTTTAAACAGAGTTTTATATAATCTTGTTTTATTCCTCAATGTTCAGTTCTATTCCTTTCAAATCTCATTTATTTAATGTAACCATATGCCAAGTGCTCCAGTAGACATTTGATAATGTACAAATAAGTAAAACAGTTCCTACCAAGGATGTCTTTCTGGAGTCACATACTGAAAAGACAATCTAGGAGGGAAGCTACAAAAGAACCTAAAGGGGGGCCAGGTGGTTGATTACACATGTTCCAATGAGCAAGGACCTAGGCTCCAGGCCCCAGTTCCCACCTGCAAGGGAAAGCTTCACAAGTGGTAAAGCAATGCTGCAGATGTCTCTGTCTCTCTGTCTCTCTCTCTCCCCATATTGCTCTCTCTCCATCTCTCTCTCCCCACCCCCTACCCTCTCAATCCTTCTCAATTTCTGATTGTCTCTATCTAATAAAGATAATAAAAATATCTTTTTAAAAGACTTAGAGGACAATTCTTAAAGAAGTACAATAGCCTGAATATAACAGGAAGGACTTTCTTACACATAGGACACTGCTTTACTAAGATTCTATGAACTTTAAGTAAAATTAATATATACTGTGTTAATCAAAAATTAAATAACTTCTTGAACCATTATAATGCTTAGGAAGTAAAAGGAATTAAAACATAATATTATAAGCAGCTACAAGCCAGCAAATTAGATAACCTCTATTAATTTTACAAATTTCTTAAGAGATATCAACTGCCACCCTAACTCAAAGTCTCTTTTTCTGTAGCAAGTAGAGACATTGAATTAGTATTTACAGACATTCCCCCAAAGAAAAGACCAGATCCAGATGATTTCACTCGTGAATTTTAGTAAACATCTAAATAATTACCAGAACCAATCTTTG